>NC_090268.1:12488981-12799166 GCF_040414725.1 Anabrus simplex | reverse complement strand
AGGGTCTTAACCTAACTTTTGACGCACAAAACAGCAAGCCTAACCTCATGGAAGGGCCTAACCTCAGTTTTACGGCTGGATGCCCTTCCCGACGCCAACTGCACAATATCGCGGCTATACATGGCTCCTTATGAGACACCGCCTAACCTCACATCCGCTATCTTAGAGGGGCTTAACCTAACTTTTAACGCACAAGACAGCAAGCCTAACCTCATGGAGGAGCTTAACCTCAGTTTTACAGCCGGATGCCCTTCCCGACGTCAATTGCACAGGATGGCGTATATACATGACTCCTTATGAGACGCCTTATGTGTGCTGCGCAAGATGGTGGCTGCAAGTTGGCTGCTATACACAGGCTCTTATGAGAATCCCTTGGGATGCTTGCGCAAGACGGCGGCTGCTCTTATGAGACGGCTTAAGGGTGCTTGCACAAGATGTCTTGAGACATCCTAGGGATGCTTGCGCAAGACGGCGGACACAAGATGGCGGCTATACACGGCTCCTTTTGAGACACCATAAGGGTGCTTGCGCAAGTTGACTGCTGCTCTTATCAAGAAAGCTAGCTTAGAGGATAACGTACCGTGCTGGTTAGATTCATTAAATTTCGGCCTTAAATGCAAAATGTTAAATATCTCGACAACGGTGCGTCGTAGAACAAAACGGACGACATTTTGCTGCCTATTGCGTAGGTTCGCAGTATCAGGAACATGATAGTAAAAGAAAAACGTAGTCTGATGATGAGATCAACGGTTCGGTTCCTGCTTACACCCTTTGGCATTGACAGCTATCTTCTACAAGATGACGGCTATAAACGGCTGCTTATGAGATACCTTAAGGGTGCTTGCACAAGACGGCTGCTGCTTTTATGAGACTCCCTAGGGATGCTTGCGCAAGATGGCAGCGACAAGATGGCGGCTATGCACAGCTCCTTAGGAGACGGCCTAGGGGTGCTCGCACAAGATGGCGACCGGTCTTATGAAGAAAGCTAGCTTAGAGGCTACTGCGCAAGATGGCGGCTGATGTTATGCATGCGGTAGAGGACAATTTGAAATTCTACGTGCTCTTCAAAGCTACGTTCTTTCTGACAAGCTGTCATATTTAATCAACAGAGCACCGTGCTGCTATCTTTATCGTAGTAGTGGGCAATTTCCACATGACAGCTGTCATCCGCCATTTTGCATCGCTAACCTTAGTGCTACCCTCTTTAGCTACTTACCTTTGAAATGTGGTGGTGGACAATTTGAAAAATTCCACATGCTTTTTGACAGCAACCATCTTTAATCAACACAGCACCGTGCTGCCATCTTTAGCTACTACCTTAGAAATGTTGTGGCGCCGATTTGAAAAAAATCCGTTCGCTATCATCAACTTTAATGCATACGTGAACCTAACCTCTCATCTACCATCTTGAAGGAGACTATCCTTAGTTTACGACAAGATGCCCTTCCCGACGCTGATTAGCACTTAGAGGGTACTACACAAGTTGGTGGCTGCTGTTATGACCTTCTCCTCTGTTAAGGTACAAGTTCAAACGTGCATCGCGAAGGCTAGAGTAAGCACGTGCTGCGGTGATGACGTTATCGTACATGTTTAGAATTGATCGTTTTCTCAAGAGTAAGGAGGCAAAGGAATGCAATAAGTATGCATCATGAGAGCAAGAGTGTGCATGTGCTGCAGCGATGATGTCATCATAGTTGTGCTGGTTTAGATGTGCTGATTATAAACGAAGTTAATGAAACATAACAAAACTAGAATCGAACACTGTACTCGATGTCGTTAATTTCAACATGCGTTTAGAACATTGTTTGATGTGTTCAGATCACTAAATAAGTAATAACAAGACTAGAATTGAACACTGCACTCGACACAAAATGTGTTTAGAACATGTCAGGGATACCTTTGTTCTAAGAAGATCAGATTGCCGCACATTCCTTGTAGGACTAAAGGGCTAATAGGCTAATAGGCTATAGGGCTAACGGGAAAAATGGCTAAGGGGCTAAAGGGCTGGGGTGTTTCTCCTCTCTTTATCCGGGATTGAGACCGGCTCTACATCTAGAGGCGGAGTTAACACCCTAAGGAAGGGAGAATGTTGGAAAATAATATTTACGAATATAGCTACTCGATCGACTATATACTACAGATGGATGACTTAACTGAGAGTAAGCGCTGGAATTGTAGGAAGGTGTTTAAGCTGTTGTACTGTCGAGAGAGGGAGCTATTACTTAATAATACCTACACTACGTAATTCATGCTCTATTTCAAAAATATCTGCTTTGTACTGTGTGTAACCAGCATCATGATAGGCTCTTAGCAGTTGTAAACGTTTTACCAGTACTTTGGGGTCTTTACAGTAGCTTATATCTACATAGGGTAACAGAGGCTTGTTGTGAACGTTGAGTCTATATGCAGACAGTTGATGTGTAGGGACTTGTTTCGATGTAATACGTGCTTCAGCAATAGCGTTTCTAGGTACAAACTTAACTTGTTTCGATAGCAATGAAGCGTTGAAATTTTCTTCTTCCTTACCTTCCATCTCTTCTTGAAATGTTTGCACTGCGACAGAACGTGTAGTAGGCTTAGGAAATGAAGTAAAATCATCAAGCTCTAATGGCAATAAAACATTGAGATCTTCTTCTTCTACTACTTTCCCTTTACTACTGTTTTGATCAACATCATTATCCTTATTATCATAATCATGATCTTGCCTCTCTTTATCTTGAAGTTTGTGCTTAGTAACAGAACTTGTAGCAGGCCTAGACAACAAGGGAGAATTAAAAATCTTTCGCAGAGGTGTACTTTTTAAAAATAAATCAATGCTCGATTGAATGCGGTTGAGCTCTTTGTATTTTGTTCCTGATGAAGCTACATTACACGCGGCTTCATGACGTTTTGCGTTGTATGCGTTCTTGAACTCTCTTCTACAATGTATGCATTGAAACATTGTCCTACATGATATCTCATGACGTCTCTTGTGATAGCTTCTGGAAAATGCTTTTCCACACTCTTTGCAAATGTACAGAGAAATAGGGTATGTGTGCTGCTATCTTAACATAACGTATGTGCACAAACTTCAAGCATAAAGAATAACTATCTGTAAAAATCTTGTGAACATAACAGAGTATTAACTACATAGGCGTGGATGTCGAACTTCGCAAGCTGACGTAGCATATTACGTGACCGTAACGTCACGACCACGTGCTCTTGTTGGTAAACAAAGCCACGTGCTTTTTGACGGCTGTCATCTTGACGGATCCTAACCTCACTTTTAAGGACAATAGAGCATCGCTAACCTCACTGCTGCCATCTTTACGGCGCTAAACCTCAAGGCTGCCACCTTATGCATGTCGTAGCGTGGAACTTAATATCCAAGAACAGAACATCGCTAACCTCACTGCTGCCTTCCTGACGGGGTTAAACCTCACTGTTGTTACCTTGGTTATACGCTTTTGTGTTAGTTTACTCTTAATCGCTAAGCTATTCGCATCATCGAAGTTGCGAGTAACAAGTGTCTAGCAGATTTAAAGAAGAACCTGTTAGCAGAAGATAAATGTACGTCATGGAAAACCCTATTTCAAATCTAAACGAGCACAACTATGATGACATCATCGCTGCAGCATATGCACACTCTTGCTCTCATGATGCATACTTATTGCATGCCTTTGCCTCCTTAGTCTTGAAAAAACGATCAATTCTAAACATGTACGATAACGTCATCACCGCAGTACGTGCTTACTCTAGCCTTCGCGATGCATGTTTGAACTTGTACCTTAACAGAGGAGAAGGTCATAACAGCAGCCACCATCTTGTGTAGTACCCTCTAAGTGCTAATCAGTGTCGGGAAGAGCATCTTGTCGTAAACTAAGGATAGTCTCCTTCAAGATGGTAGATGAGAGGTTAGGTTCACGTATGCATTAAAGTTGATGATAGCGAACGGATTTTTTTCAAATTACCCGCCACCATATATCATAGGTATGTAGCTAAAGATGGCAGCATGGTGCTCTGTTAATTAAAGATGGCGGATGACAGCTTTTTAGAATTTTTTAAATTGCCCGCTACTACGAAAAGGATGGCAGAACGATGCTCTGTTGATTAACGATGGTTGCTGTCAAAAAGCATGTGGAATTTTTCAAATTGTCCACCACCACATTTCAAAGGTAAGTAGCTAAAGAGGGCACCACTAAGGTTAGCGATGCAAGATGGCGGATGACAGCTGTCATGTGGAAATTGCCCACTACTACGATAAAGATAGCAGCACGGTGCTCTGTTGATTAAAGATGACAGCTTGTCAAAAAGAACGTAGCTTTGAAGAGCACGTGGAATTTCAAATTGCCCTCTACCGCATGCATAATATCAGCCGCCATCTTGCGCATTAGCCTCTAAGCTAGCTTTCTTAATAAGAAGCGCCGCCATCTTGTGCGAGCACCCCTAGGCCGTCTCCTAAGGAGCTGTGTATAGCCGCCATCTTGTCGCTGCCATCTTGCGCAAGCATCCCTAGGGCGTCTCATCAGAGCAGCAGTCATCTTCTGCAAGCACCCTTACGCAGTCTCATAAGAAGCTATGTATAGCCGCCATTTTGTGTCCGCCATCTTGCGCAAGCATCCCTAGGGCGTCTCATATAAGCAGCAGCCATCTTGTGCAAGCACCCTTAAGGTGTCTCATAAGGAGCCGTGTATAGCCGTCATCTTGTAGAATTAGATAGCTGTCAATGCCAAAGGGCCTAAGTAGGAACCGAACCGTTGATTTCATCATTAGACTACTTTTTTCTTTTACTATCATTTTCCTGGTACTGCGAACCCACGCAATAGGCAGTAAAATTTCGTCCATTTTGCTCTACGACGCACAATTTTCGAAATATTTTACACTTTGCATTTAAGCCCCAAATTTAATGAATCTAACCAGCACGGTACGTTAGCCTCTAAGCTAGCTTTCTTGATAAGAGCAGCAGTCAACTTGCGCAAGCACTTTTATGGTGTCTCGAAAGGAGCCGTGTATAGCCGCCATCTTGTGTCCGCCATATTGCGCAAGCATCCTTAGGGTGTCTCAAGCCATCTTGTGCAAGCACCCTTAATGCGTCTCATGAGGAGCTGTGTATAGTCGCCATCTTGTATCCGCCATCTTGCGCAAGCATCCTTAGGGTGTCTCAAGCAATCTTGTGCAAGCACCCTTAAGCCGTCTCATAAGAGCAGCCGCCATATTGCGCAAGCGCCCTTAAGGCGTCTCATAAGGAGCCATGTATAGCCGCCATCTTGCGCAAGCATCCCAAGGGAGTCTCATAAGAGCCTATATATAGCAGCTATCTTGCAGCCACCATCTTGCGCAAGCACCCTTAAGGCGTCTCATAAGGAGTCATGTATATACGCCATCCTGTGCAATTGACGTCGGGAAGGGCATCCGGATGTGAAAATAAGGTTAAATTCCTCCATGAGGTTAGGCTTGCTGTCTTGTGCGTCAACAGTTAGGTTAAGCCCCTCCAAGATAGCAGATGTAAGGTTAAGCTCACTCTCTTAGGCGTCAGGAAGGCAGCCGGCCGTGAAACTGAGTTTAGGCCCTCTATGAGGTTAGGCTAGCTCTCTTACGCATAAAAAGTTAGGTTAAGGCCCTCCAAGATAGCGAATGTAGGTTAGGGTCGTGCTCTTAGCCAACGTGAGGAAAAGACTTCTCCCGAGAGCGTGTAGCGGTGGTGGCTTCTGTGGTGGGCATGCGGCGGTGGCGGCCGCCGAACTGTGCACTTATACTACTTATTTCTATCACAACAGATGACAAACCGGCGCAGAAATTCACTTTGGGGTAGATGCCAGGAAGGGCATCTTACCGTAAAACAGGTAGAAGGTGATATGAGCGACACAATTCACATCCGCTACTCCACCACGGTCTAGAAGAAGCAGTTATCTTCTACTTCTTATTCGTATTCTTCATCTTGTTCTTTATGTCATTAATTTATGAATTATCTAAACAGTGAAATAATTGAAGTGAAAGTAAAATCGATAAATAAAATTATTACTCGCTTGTCAATATTAGTGTTCATATTATTATTATTATTTGCGATAAATAACAGTAATATGCAAGACATTTGCTCGTTACATTGGTGTTACAGAGCAGGTAGACGGCACTCTCCGCCCAGACACGCTCTGTGATGTGGACTACTACGGTCTCAGCAGTCCACGGGAAGGTCGGATTTCGAACCCCGGTACTCAACAACTCTTCTGGAATATTGAAGGCGCTCTTCGTTGTTCGCAGAGATTCATTCCTGCGGCAAACCAGAGTGTCACCATCACAGTAAGTACCTGTAAACTGATTTGTAGTTCGATTTGTAGCCTATAGTTGAGCCGCGCAGCATTTGGGTAATAGTGGGTTCGAACCCCACTGTTGGCAGCCCTGAAGATGGTTTTCCGTTGTTTCCCATTTTCACACCAGGCTGTATCTTAATTAGGGTCACGATCACTTCTTTGGCACTCATGGGCCTTTGGTGTAGCACTGTCGTCGTAAGACCTATCTGTGTCGGCGCGACGTGAAGCAAATTTGAAAAAATTGAAAGGTCTTAATTGTCATGACAGATAAAACACTTGGAAAATAAATTGATTAGCATTTTTAAAATTATATCTATATAAAACGATGTAAAAAACCACGGTGCTCTGGGCCAAACACGAACAAACACGAAGGTGCGCCGGTGACATATGGTCAGCGTAACGAATACCCTCAGGCGTTATCCTTGGTTTTGTAATCCCGAGTTGCTATCTCACCTCGGATGGCTCCTTAGTTGTTCTGACATAGGCCGTGTGGACCTCGAACTTGGCATGGAATCGAAGCCTAGGCCTTCCGGTACTAGGCAGACTCGTTATCCCTAGACCGCGCGTCTCCCAGAGTTATATCTACAGTAGACATAAATATTGATACACTAATAAAACATAGCAGTACATTACAATTTATAAATCTCATTTTTTCAACCGTATTGGAGTTCAGAGTATCAAATTATAATAATTAAAGAACCACCTTTCCAATACACAAAATCCTTATATTTAGGATGAAATCGTTTAATCACTAATTGGACATGTTTCACTCAACTTTGTGACCATCATCAGCAATAGTTAACATAAATCATTGGTGGGTCAGGGCCCTGATCCTGGTGTATATCACAAAAGAATGTCTAATAGACATTGATAAAATATATAAATTTAACACTTTAAAATAATCAATAAGATTATTTATGTCTATTAAAACAAAACAAAAATATCATTAAAATTGTTTAAAATGTGAAACGGAATGCATGGCTTAAAAGTTAAAAATAGTATATGGTAATTAGATGTTCTTAAAAATCGTTGTTCAATATATCTACGCTCGATTGCATTAAACTGTTTATGATAAAATCAGTTATGATATGAAAAATATAATATGAAACATATTTGCTCGTTACATTGGTGTTACAGAGCAGGTAGACGGCACCCTCCGCCCAGACACGCTCTGTGATGTGGACTACTACGGTCTCAGCAGTCCACGGGAAGGTCGGATTTCGAACCCCGGTACTCAACAACTCTTCTGGATATGAAAAACTGATTTTATCATAAACAGTTTAATGCAATCGAGCGTAGATATATTGAACAACGATTTTTAAGAACATCTAATTACCATATACTATTTTTAACTTTTAAGCCATGCATTCCGTTTCACATTTTAAACAATTTTAATGATAAAATGTTTTGTTTTAATAGACATAAATAATCTTACTGATTATTTTAAAGTGTTAAATTTATATATTTTATCAATGTCTATTAGACATTATTTTGTGATATACACCGGATCAGGGCCCTGACCCACGAATGATTTATGTTAACTGTTGCTGATGATGCTCACAAAGTTGAGTGAAACATGTCCAATTTGTGATTAAACGATTTCATCCTAAATATAAGGATTTTGTGTATTGGAAAGGTGGTTCTTTAATTATTATAATTTGATAGCAGTACATGTTAATTTTACATCCTAGGTCATAATATACGAGTATTTCCCAATATAGAGTAGGAAGAACGAGACAGATTTATCGTTAGGAATTCCAGAAAATATGAAATGGAATTTCCACATCTAAAGTGGTTTCTGTCAATGTAAGTCAGGGATTAATAATTCCCGCGGAACAAGTTGGATGGAGATAAAGAAAACACCTTCACAGGTGGTGGACCTCTTTGGTTCTTATAGCCTGCATGGAGGTGGCTTGGATACCTAGAACTAGGCAACGTAATAAAAATGTAAATGATTTTACGTTCTGTAAGTACTTTTTACCGGTTTCTGGAGATACTGAGGTGCCACATACTACAAAATCAACCGGCAAGAGGCTGGTGTGTCCAAGTACCTTGAAATACCACCGGATGGAGCCAGGATCTTAAACTTGAACTCACCGAGCTCGATAGCTGCAGTCGTTTAAGTGCGGCCAGTATCTAGTATTCGGGAGATAGTAGGTTCGAACCCCACTGTCGGCAGCCCTGAAGATGGTTCTCCGTGGTTTCCCATTTTCACACCAGGTAAATGCTGGGGCTGTACCTTAATTAAGGCCATGGCCGCTTCCTTCCCACTCCTAGCCCTTCCCTGTCCCATCGTCGCCATAAGACCTATCTGTGTCGGTGCGAAGTAAAGCAACTAGCAAAAAAAGAAAAAAAACTTGAACTCAGAGGGTCAAAGCTATTCAGAGCGGCTAAACGTACAAAGCCTCGAATCTAATGTCATGAATTTTATCTGACATGCCTTCACTGACTGGCGTCAACGTTCCGTATTTCATAATTGATATCTGATCCTCCTTGTCCTTTTCAAACCTACAAGGTATCATGTTTGAAAGTCCTAGTTACGTGTTTGAACAAATCATTTATGTTCTATTTCTTTGGCTGATCACTCGAAAATCCGAGCTCTAAGGGTTTGGGACTTCTATACTACATTATTTACAGGAGAATATTTCAATAAAAATCGTGGTTGTAGACTAATTGCTAGGTAAATAATACATAGGATGTAGTGTTTTACAATTCTAGTTCATGATCATACCTGTTACTCCAAACCGGTTTGAAAAAGCTACACGTCTTCTATTTTCAGGTGACTTCTCTTGCCAGGCTAACATCTGATCCTCACTGTCACACCATGTGTGGGGATGGCGGCTGTCACTGTGTCACGAAGCTATTGCCTTTATCTCAGATGGATCATCTGCTGATCATGACAGATCATGGAGAAACTGTTTCCTGCTTATGCGGAGGATTTCAGGTATGTGCTGCCTACACCAATGTCACCATGTGTGTCATCAACATCAACATATGTAGTATACGACAGTACAACATGTCATTCACCCTCCTATACGCATACACCACAATGCAATAGGATATTAGAACATACTGAAAGCTAACACGTTAGCGAATGCAAGGTGTTCTCCTCCGTTCAAATGCTCTAACAGAATTCGATACTTCAGTATTTTTCCTGTTCAGTTATCTTTAGTTAATTCTTCTCACTACAAGAACCTATGTTATAAAATATTGGAGAACTCAAGTCTCCTATTTTGTCGCTGAAATCCTGATTTTCCAATTTTGCGATTGAAGTCGTCCTTCTCTTAAAGTATGCAATAGTTACACGAATAGAAGTCATTTTGAGAACTTACCCGGGTACCGAGCTCGATAGCTGCAGTCGCTTAAGTGCGGCCAGTATCCAGTATTCGGGAGATAGTAGGTTCGAACCCCACTGTTGGCAGCCCTGAAAATGGTTTTCCGTGCTTTCCCATTTTCACACCAGGCAAATGCTGGGGCTGTACCTTAATTAAGGCCACGGCCGCTTCCTTCCCATTCCTAGACCTTCCCTGTCCCATCGTCGCCATAATACCTATCTGTGTCGGTGCGACGTAAAGCAAAAAAAAAAAAAATACTTACGTGGCATGTGCAACTACATCCGATTACGATAATTTACGACGTTGTGCTGGGAAGAACGCCGAACCAACGATACCATGTAGGATAACGATTTTATGGTTGTCTTTGGATGCGAGGTAACTCTTGGAATTAGGCTGCACTGAGCCAATCTCCGCCAAAGACGGCTATTACGAATCAAGTTGCTACACCTCGTCATGTTAGAAAGAGATGCGATTTCGTACACCAGGCCATTACAAATGGCAGCACACTTAATGACACAGAAAGAACTCATAATGTAGAGTTTGAGGGATGTTCCACCATGGTGGAGCGGGGGAATGGTGGAATGAATGGTGGAACATCCCTCAAACTCTACATTATTGGTTAAACGTCAACACGGAAATGAAGATCATAACTTACGATACAGAAAGAACTCAGTCAGTAAAAAGAAAGAAATTGCTTTTACAAGTAATACGACAAAATTAAACTGCACATTTCCCCCCCGCCCATTTACGATGACACCTGACATTTCTTTGATTTCACCAACTTAGTGATGTTTTCGCTTAATTATCAGCGTTGAGGCCGTTGATTCTGAGGGTCTCGAGTTCGAATTCAGGCCGGGTCAGATGTTTTAATTTCGTATAGTTAATTCTTCTTGGTAGAGTGATGCTGATGCTCGTTGTTTAAAGGGTCTAATATCTAGGTCATTGGCTTAATGTTACGAGGCGGAATTAAATTAAATGATTAAAAAATTTAGAATGCATCCACTGACTATGATTTAAAACGAATGATGATGAAAAAGTGATTACGAATTGAAATTAATCAGTGAATCTAGTTCCCAATGCCTTGTTTTCTTTCAGAATGAGTAAAAATGTAGATTACTGGGTGTTAGTGTTTGCCCCAACCCTCTCATCTTCGTAATCAGCCATTACACAACACTGAAACACGTAATAGTGATAACATACCGCCGGCTGTAACACGTGGTCAAATCCTCACATGTGACCCCGCAGGTGAAGAAGAAGAAGAAGAAGAAGAAGAAGAAGAAGAAGAAGAAGAAATGATGTCAGAGAAACTAAAATGAATTCATAACCCTGCTTCCAACTCAACATTTGGACAAATAATGATGTTCTTTCTTTTTAAGACACATTAGCTACTTTTGACGGTTTATCGAAACTCTGATGTGCCGGAATTTATTCCCGCATGAGTTTCGTACGTGCCAGTAAATCTACCGACCCGAGTCTGACGTATTTGAGCACATTCAAATATCACCGGACTGAGCCAGGATCGAACCTGCCAAGTTGGTGTCAGAAGGCCAGCGACGTACCGTCTTAGAAAAATGGGGCTTCGAAAAAAGAAATGGAAAGTACTCGAAGGGTGTGAATATCTCTCATAGGCCTTGAAAATGTAATACAATAGGGTCGGAAGAGAATAAGAATTGGCCAAGAGAGGTCATATAGCAAAGAGGTATATGTGAGGAGTCTAACACAACTGGAAGCTTGGGGTCCCACGCTCCTAAGTTTAAAGTCGCAGAGTTTCCTCTCTTTCATTCACCTGTTGTGGTAAACAGGGGATAACGTGGATATAGGCCTATTCACACACACATCATTCCCCGACCCCCAATCTTCAGTCACTATTTTCTTGGCGTTATTTCCTGTTACAGAGACTTCTGGAACCGATTCTCCGTGTACACGCTCGGTTTTTCCTTCGATATCCTTTTCAGGAAAATCCTAGAGAAGTACCTCATACCTGGTGTTGGAGGTTAACGTCAGTACCAATCATACACTACTTTTAGTCACGAACCAATTCATAAAATCATAGACTGTCAAACAAAAACTAAACGCTGGACTTCATAATGTAAAGAAAAGGGATCGAACCCCTGTGAGTGGGGGACGCAGATGAAGAATACACCCACGGTATCCCCTGCCTGTTGTAAGAGGCAACTGAAGGGTGTGACCAAGGCAATATGGAATTGGAAGCATGATATTACTTGTGATTAGTACCATTACGTTAGGAACGCAATGGGTCTGGGCGTTGTCTGTGAGTGGTAGCACCGTGTACTTTCCACCGAGGCCGGGGAACGGGCGCTCGGCACCACGAACAGGCGTCAGTGCGGGAGGAGCCGCCGTGCGTCTTGCTGAATTGTGTTGATTCCCATGTATTCAGAAGGGGTCTGCGTTACCTACGAGTAGTAGTACCGGTACTATATGAAGGGCACCATGGGTGTGCATTGCCTGTGATTGGTGCCTTTATGTAAGGAAAACCATGGATCAGTATTACATACCATAATTTGTAATGCACCGTGGGACTATATTGGCCAAGGTTAGTACCAGTATGTGAGCAACAGGATCAGTATACGGGGCCTGTGATTACGTTCAATACGTGTGGAACACCCCGTGATTAGTAGACCAACGTGAGGAACACCATGGGTCTGCGTTACCTGTGACTGGTGCCATTATGTGTGACGGATCATGCATCTACATTATTTGTGATTAGTACTATTATGAGGTGCCGGTGACCTGCAGTTTTGACCTTGTAGATAATATCATCTCATACTATGACGCATTGTGAACTGGATCCACAGTCATTGGATTCATAATCATTTTTTCATCATCATTCGTTTTAGATATTAGACAGTCGATATATTTTGAAGTTGTAATTATCCTTTCATTTCGCTCCACCTTGTACCATTAAGGGCCGATGATCTAGCCATTACGTGCCTTTAAACAATTATTATAATCATCATCAGCATTACCAAAGAATTGTGTAGTCCTTAGATACCAATAAGTATTCATATTTTAATACAGATGAATAACATCATTTGAGATATCCAAATGTTATGACTCTTAATTATATTTGAATGTATCGTTAAATTTCTTATTTCAGCAAGAATGGCTTCCTGTAAGTTTACGCAGCTGGTCACCGCTGCGGATTATTTACACCGTGGCGCATTACAGCTGGACGATGAAAGGTTTTGCCTTTTCTGCTCAATATAACTTTATCACCGACGCTGTTTGCGGATATCTGAGAATACTGGAGCCATCAGGTAAAATAATGATCTATTTTCACTTTTCTCATTTCAGTAAAGTGTGTTAGTGATCAATCGAATGTAGGAAGAAAGACGTATGTGTATCAGTGTATGTATCCTTAGAACGTCTTCACAGAACACCGCGACTACGCGAGGTTGCCGCATCCTTACCGACTAATACAAACAAAATCACACTTCGAGAGGTAACTGATGATCCTATCAGGAATGGCCTTAAATATAAGGGCAATTCAAAAAGAAAGGCTATAAAATGAAAACTGCTGAACGGATCGTGACGCAATTGCCTGCGGTGCCTATAACAGCGCTGAATGTGCGGAGGACACTGCATGTCCGTTGAGTCAAGGTATGGCGCAAGCAATTTAGGGAAAGACGCATGTCGTTGGCCGATGATCCACGATCTGGAACGCGACACCGTATTGCCGATGCCATTGTCCAGCAGGTGGAGGCCCTCATTATGTAAGATGGCCGAGTTACGTTAGCAGCCATTGTCGTGGAGGTTGGAATGAGCATCAGCAGTGTTCACGCCATCATTAAAGGACACTGAAATGTTGCTAAAAGTGCGGCCAATGCGTGTCTCACAGTTTTCAACCAGCACAGACAGCATGTTGAATGAAACTTTCTCTTGAACATCTGCTGCGCTGTGCCAAGGAAGGAAATGAGTTCCTATCACGAGTGGTCCCTGGAAACGAGACATGGTGTCATCACTTCGAATCCCAGTCAAAACGACAAAGTCCCTAGTGGAAGCAGGCAAGAACATCGCCACCTGAAAAAATCAATGTGAGCTAAGGAAGGCTCTGACAAGGGAACATCGGCAATGGGTAAGTCGCCGATCGCGATGAAACTTGGAAAACACATTGAGGTACACGTAAAAACGATGTCGGCATCAATTTTGGGTGCCAACATTCATTAGGGCGTTAACTACGGGGCCTAAATGTTGCGACATTTCAAATTCCGCGCGATCAGCGGTGAATACCTGCTGGCCAATGCTAAGCTGGCACACTATGTGTCTGGAGACACGCCTCTGCAGCTCCTCCCCTTCCGCTCCAATTGGTTCGCCGCCGCACGTTCCCCTTCACCCCGCGCTTGCCGGCCGCTTAGCTGTCGAAGAGAACCGCTGCTACACTTTGCGTACTCTATCAGCCTACCTCATATCTCTCCTTTGTAATTTCCACGTTGTATTAGTCAGTTTACGTCTTCTGAAATGTTTATGGAAACGTTTGCACCGGGCGAGTTGGCCTTGCGGTTAGAGGCGCGCGGCTGTGAGCTTGCATCCGGGGGATAGTGGGTTCGAATTCCACTGTCCGCAGCCCTGTAGATGGTTTTCCGTGGTTTCCCATTTTTACACCAGGCAAATGCTGGGGTTGTACCTTAATTAAGGCCACGGCCGCTTCCTTCCAACTCCTAGGCCTTTCCTATCCCATCGTCGCCATAAGAACTATCTGTGTCCGTGCGACGTAAAGCAGTTAGCAAAAAAACGGTGCCTGTTGTTAATTGTGATTTGTTTCGGTTTCCTTTTCACTATTTTTTAATGTTTCGAATAGACCAAAGATTGTTTTTGTTTACTATCAGTTATTGACGGGGAGTTTGCCCGATGTAATATATACGGAGTCATTTATTGTGTTGCCTTGTAATTGTTTGTTGTTGTACCAGTTCGTGCAATAGGCATTTAACTGTTTGCGTATGTAACTGCCATTATACCCAGAATACTGCAGTGTGATACTTTAATATCGGTACTTGTTGAATACATAGACCTTCGTTAGCCATAACGCAAAAGTACCGGTACAGTAAGACTACAGATCTGCCTGTGATTACTGTATATCTATTGCATATATAAATGCACATCTTTTTTATGTTTCAAGGCTTTTCTTATTACGTCAAACTTTACTACATTCCATGTCATACTCATATCGAAGTTGCCTATGCATTAAATTAATTTATGTTCGACAACCATTGCTGCAATTGAAATGTGTTGTGCCTGTCACTGCAAAACATAAATAAATCGTTCAGTACAAGCACAAATAAAAGCATTCTACCTATAGTCCTATTCATTATACCAGAGTACGCAATACGGAAAATACCAGTAGTTTCAAACTCGGAGTTTATAATTGTTGTTGTCGTCCGCGATGTTTCGTTATGACACAACTGGTACCGTACACAAAATGGGTGGGGGGAAGGGGTCATAAAAAGAAGATCTGGACCTATAACCAGGTTTTGATATCCCGAGGTACTGAATCTCATTACATTCATTGAGATCCTCTACCCGGGCACGTAATTTCTGTACATAAAAAGGTATTTAACGCTGTTTAAAGGTGGGAGATTTATTTAATGGTGGGTGATTTAATTTAATTAATTCCATATGTATGTCCACTCCAAAGGACACTATCAACAGCTTTAAGGCGTTTTAGAAGTAAATAATAATTTAAGCGTAGGTAGGACGTGGTACCCCATTCCACGTTTGACCTCGCCCGGTGGTACTTAACTCGGAGTTGTACCCACGAATGTGACAACTCACCGGAATTAGCAGGAATGAAAATATAACATTTGAATAAAATATGGGTATATTAATGTAGGTTATTTATTATCATTATGTGTGAAACGGAACGTAATTTAAAGGATTCCAATAATTACAGTACGAAAAGAAGCAGTCGGTCCCGTTGAACAGCTAAGCGGCCGGCAAGCGCGGGGAGAAGGGGAACGTGCCGATGGTGAACCAATTGGAGCGGGGAGGGGAGAAGGTGCAGAGGCGTGTCTCCAGATACGCAGTGTGCCAGCTTAGCATTGGCCAGCGGGTATTCATCGCTGATCGCCCGGAATTTGAAAAGTCGCAACTTTTAGGCCCCGTAGTTAACGTCCTAATGAATGTTGGCACCCAAAATTGATGCCAACATCATTTCTACGTGTTCCTCAATGTGTTTTCCAAGTTTCATCGCGATCGGCGACTTGACCATTGCCGATGTTCCTTTGTGAGAGGCAAACGATGTACCTACCTCGGACGGTGACATCAAGCAATACGTTCGGAACTGGTTCACAACGCGGCCTTGTGTTGTAGTGGGACAAGTGACTCAATAGTGCTGAGCAATGCTTTTGAAATAACCGCAGAGGTTTGCATTTTATAAACTACGGCATGTTTCTTTTTGAATGGCCTTTATATTTTTGTAAATAGAAGCTATATATATTTGGCACGCCGACTCCATATTAACTTGTTTCAGCAGTTTCATCCACACTCACGATAGTTCGCACTAGTAATTTAGCAGAAGAAATTCCTGTTTGAAACATGTCAGTAGTATTTTATTAAAAACCTGTATAAATTAAACGAATTTTCATCATCATCATCTACTAAAAGCAATGTCTGGTCGCTGTAGCTATATGAACCGCGTGCCAGTTCCTGACGTTTGACATCCTTGGTCAATGATGTGTTGGAGAAGAGAGTCCTGTCTCACTTCGTGTCCAAGGATCTTTGTTTTCCACTTCTTTATCGTATTTAATAAACATCGATCGGTTTTTACGTTCTATAAAGCAGTGCCATTTTTTATCCATCCAACTTATTTTGTACTTCTTTTCCGAAACCACATTTAGGCAGCCTCAAGTAGTGTAAGTTTTAATGAGCACTGCTGTCAATGGGCATCTTGTGATGCACACGCTCTATCGCTTTAGAAGTTAGAATGTAATTCTCGAACCAGCCTGTACGTAAACATTGGGACTGACAGTTCAAAGTTCAAAAGAAGTCATGGATTCACGATTTCACACAGTATTTTTGACGATACTTCAAGCATATTTGAATTGGTTATTTCAGAAACTACACATGTGACATTTCTGAAGGTTTTCAGTTAGACTTGTATCCATATAGAGTGCACCAGGATACATCATTTGGTATACAAATCATGCATGTGTTCCATCTCTAAACATAATTTTATTAGTTTTGAATTTTCTGGTTACTGCAGCAACAACACATGTGTAGCGCATATATTATTTCTGCAGTAAATGGGAATTGTTTGTCATCATTGGCTACCCTGCTCTGTGACCAACAATTGCTATCCTCACTTCATAATTCATTGTTGAAGGTAACAGCAAGCATTATTAGCATGTTTCATTATTAACTTGAGTAGTTAATTAAAATTACTTGGGTTTAGTTGTAGGGAGTGTTAAAATTAATGATGTCTTGCTTTAGTGATTCTGATTTAGAAGTTATACTTAAAGAAAACCAAAGGTTGTAGTAAATGAATGTAAATATCAGAGAAACATAATTTGAAATGAAAGGGTGAAAAGTATTGCTACAAGTCATATAAATGCAAAGATATTCCTGGAACGGTTCAAGATTCATATGTGTGCAAATCAACGACATTAAAAATATAGACTGCTAATCTGATGGCCATCTTTGAATCTACTTGAACCACTGGCAGCCATGACACTTGAAGGCAAAACATATGCTTATTTCCTCTGAATCTGACATAGCCTAGCAAGGATCTGGAGAATTTGTTGTGTGATGGAGTGCGCTCTTTGAGAAGGCGTGCAAGGTTAAATTAACTAAATAAATAAATAAATAAATAAATAAATAAATAAATAAATAAATAAATAAATAAATGTACGCTATGAATTTAGTAGAATGAAGTCAGGCGAGGGTTGACCAAGAGAGGTCCGATAGAAATATTAAGGTGGTGAAACTGGTAGGATACCGTATGTGGAAGGAATCCTACACGCAGCCAGGGGTCCGGTGGTCTCAAGTTTAGAATCTGGGATTACGCCGTTTAGTGGCTCCTTACGACAGGCAGAGGATGGCGTAAAGAAATTCTACGCCGCAACCAACGGACATATGTCAATCAATCAATCACTAGTGATCTGCATTTAGGGCAGTCGCCCATGTGACAGATGTCCTAAATGCAGATCAGTATTGATTGATTGATTGATTGATTGATTGATTGATTGATTGATTGATTGATTGATTGATTGATTGATTGATTGATTGATTGATTGATTGATTGATTGATTGATTGATTGATTGATTGATTGATTGGCATATGTCCGTTGGTTGCGGCGTAGAATTTCTCTACGCCATCCTCTGCCTGTCGTAAGGGGCCACTAAACGGCGTGTGATGCTTGTTGTACAGCAGTTCTTAGAAGGTGGCCATAAGTAGAAAAAAGCATAAAACCTATCAAACCAGACCAAGAAGCATAATTAAAAAAATATACCAGGCACTGACCCTGAAGTTATGACATGAGAAGGCAGCGGAATCTTTCTCTACGCGTGTGAATTCCTCAATGAACTGCTGTACGTATAACATATCTTTATGTAGTGAATGGCTTTATTGTTAGGCCTAGTGTATGATGCCGAATTATCCATCCTTCTACATAAGTAATTCTACTTATAATCAAGCAAATACCTGCCATATTCACTTCATTTCATTATAACATTAACGCAACATTAAGAGTGTTTGAAAATGTCGTGTTTATTTTAAAATACATTTTTAATTTGCAATAATACATAATCTCATCAACTCATTGAACTGATAACAGAGCTAACTATCAAGGCCAAGAAGTGGCAGTCACCATGCCAGTTACAGGCAAACGTTAGTTCGCTGTGCTTCAACTAGGGGCGCTGTAACGAGTATGTTTAACAGTCTGTACCTTTCATGTCGTTGGTGCAAATGTGCCAGCAAATGTTATTCCAGAGTCAGAGGAGAAACTAAGAGTGATTTGTATATTTACTTTTATACCATGGAAAGTAACATTGTACAAAAATCATATTTACAGTGCCTGATTGAGAAGAGGGAATGTAATTGGAGGCATAAGATGCCAAAACCTCGAGAAACAGAAGAGGAAGGTGAAGCAGATCTACCAAAGCTATTCCGGATTTTGGACATAAGATGAAGAGCCACTTCCTTACTTACCATATGAAGATAGATGGGAAAATCCAAGAGGCATTTAAAACGACTTCTATACAATTGCATGGCATTACTGCAAATAGTGTTCGCAGACTTTGTAATATACATGTTGCTGGGAACAGAGGAACGAACTGAAGTGGTAATGCTATTTCTGGTGAGATTTGATAGTGAATAAAAATCACATTTCCAAATTTGAAGTTAAATAGTGTCACTATGGTGGGAGACCGAAGTATTATTTAGCTGCTAGACTCAATGTGAAGATTATGCATGAGATGTTCCTAAATGATCACCCCGAAGATGTAAATAAGTTAAATAAAGTTTCTACAGAAAGTACTTCCTAGAAAACTTAGATTACACATTTGCCTGACCGCAAGTAGACGTGTGTAGCAAATATGAAATTTTTAAAGTAAAGATGTTAGATCTTACTCTAAGTACAATGCCAAAAGGAATGTGACTGCAGAAATAATTATTCGTCGTAGACGTGCAAAGAAGTTCTGCACTACATTGAAAGCAGCATCTCAAAATGATGAGGATGATATTGCCGCCCTAGCGTTCGATTATAAGCAAAATCAACCTCTTCTACTGACCCCTGTACAACAAGTGTTTTACCTCCGCCAACTGTGGTCAACATACCTTGTATTCAAAACTTGAAAAAAATAATACAGTAACATTTGATGCATACCATGAGGGACACGCTCATAAATCTCCTGATGAAGTGTGCAACTTCTTATCGGAATACGTAGAAAATTACCGACTTTGGCAGCATCAAACGAGTTATTCGAACTGTATGGTGAACTAATTAAACGAGCGAGCGTTATTGAAGCAGTGACCAACGATATTCTGTCATTCAGTGACTGGTGGCAGTCTACAACCTCAGATGAGTCGTGTAGACGAGGTAGGTAAGGGTTATTCTGCCCGAAGGCAGGTCCGAACCTCCGCAGAGGTGTTCCTGAGCCGGAGTTTACGTGCGGTAGGGTGGCCAGTTTCTTTCCGCTCCTCCATTCCCTTACCCACACCAACAACGCGTGGCAACCCATCCAACTCCTGACCACGCCCAATGTTGCTTAACTTCGGAGATCTCACGGGATCCGGTTGTAGACGAGGAGTGCCCAAGGAAAATAGAGTCCCTTTCAAGATCTCTGCATTCAAGGAATTTTCTTGCAGTTCATTGCATTCATTAATGGACTGTGACAAAATACCTATAGCTTTTCTAAATCAGATAGTGTCCTTCTCTTCCTAGTAAAAAAAGCATGCCCCAGAAGACGAAGAAGACTAGAATAGTGTTATGGAACTTTTCTGATTTTCACGTCACTGTAGCAGACCTGTAGCGAGTGAAATAATAATAATAATAATAATAATAATAATAATAATAATAATAATAATAATAATAATAATAATAATAATAATAATAATAATAATAATAATAATGTTATTTGTTTTACGTCCCACTAAGTACTTTTTACGATTTTCGGAGACGCGGCGGTGCCGGAATTTAGTCTCGCAGGAGTTCTTTTACGTGCCATTAAGTCTACCCACACGAGGCTGACGTATGTGAGCACCTTCAAATACCACCGGACTGAGCCAGGGTCGAACCTGCCAAGGCCAGCGCTTCACTCAGCTCGGCCCGTGAGTGAAATAGTTGCGCCTATTTATCATATTCATGTGTATAAAATTTTAAAAGGTGTACATCAGTTTCTGAAAAAATTGTTTTATGCAGAAACAACACATGTTTTTCAGATCTTCAAAACAATTAGTTGTGGAATAAACTCCTTTTTTTGTTTTCTAAAAAAAGACAAAAATGCCACATATGTGGTTTCTGAAATAATTGATTCATTTACAGTGTGCTCTGTTCGCCAAAGTGACGCTAAACCCAGATCAGTTTCCATATATATCCGATAACAGGCATTTCACGTCATCACTTGTAAGTTCAGTGGTGTTTAGACAGTACATGTAGGACTTCGGTAATTATGACCGTTATTTCTATCCGTATCCATGGCTAAATGCTTAGCGTGCTGGACTTTGGTCACAGCGGTCCCGAGTTCGACTCCCGGCAGGGTCGGGACTGGCGCGAAAACTGGGTGTATGCGTCGTCTTCATCATCATTTCATCCTGATCAGGACGCGTAGGTCGCCTACGGGAGTCAAATCAAAAGACCTCCACCAGGCCTCACCAGACGCCACGCGGCATTTATATTATTCTTTTGCCGTTATTTCTTCAACTGACAGAATTTGTGTAGCGACATAGACGGTGAAGTGAGGATACCGCCACTCGTCTCAAAGAAAGTCACACTGATGTTTAGAAGCTGTGGATCAAGTTCAGGGAAACGCAAACGGTTTGCCGATAGACAGCGGGCTGCACGTCACACAAAATAACTTGCAGGCATGTGTTGCTGCTTCTACCACCACGTCCCACCTGAACACTGGGGCGTCCACGAACCTACTACATTGTCGTAGCAGGGGGAGAGATGATACTCTCACGTGGTGTGGCCCAGGTGGCGGATAGGGGGGTTCCAACCAGCTTGCGAGCTCTCGCAGACAAAACACACAACCCCGTGTGGGTGGGAGACGCAGTCGAACAATTCACCCACGTATCCCTGCCTGTCATAAAAGGCGACTAAAAGGGGTGGACAAGTGTTGTTGGATTTAGAATCACGAGATTACGTGTGATTAGTAACATCACGCGAGGAAGACCATGAGCCGACTTTTCTTGCGATTAGTAACACTATGTGAGGAATACTATGGGTCTGTTGGTGGATCACGGTACCCTTGTACAGTATCCGCCACTATGACGGAGACTCCCTTCTTTCCAGGTTCAGTTGGAAAACACCAAGCAGATAAGAAAAAGAGGCTATAATCGCTGGGGTGTTCAGCATCTGGTGGTGGACATCACGGGTCTGCGTTTCGAGGAACACCACAAGTCTGGGCGTGGCCTGTGGTTAGTACCACTATATGAGCGACGTTCTGGGCCTGTGAGTAGTACCTCAATGTGTAAACATCGGGAGTCCACGTTACTTGTGATTAGTACCGCTCCAAGAGAAATACGACGGTTCTACTTTACTAGCGATAAGTACCACTATGAGGGGCCGTTGACCTGGAATTTAGACCCCTTTAGACAATAAGCATAATCGATTCGGGATTATGCTTTGGAAGCAGCCCCTTGGTCAGTATATACTATTATTTTAAAGTAGTATCTGTCAAGGCGGGACATTCCGGGTTAGACCCACTGATTGTTTTAAAAACATTATCATTGTTCATCGTAGTATTTTTGAATTCTAGTCATTGGATTGAATTTAAACGTTTAATATTGGGAGTTGGGTCCGCTGATTATTTTACCTTCACATTCATCCGTTCATTTTTATGAACATCACGTTTTTAATTCTGGTCAGTGGTTACACTTTGGACTTTTAATGTGTCATTATATTTCGTACCATTAAGGGCCGATGACATAGATGTTATGTCCTTTAAGCAACAAACATCATCATCATCATCATCATCGCACTGGGGTGAATGTGTCAGATCAGAGAATGGGAAATCGGATGCACGACGGAGGATCGATGACAGGGGCCACCATAGGGCAGCTTGTGTGTGGCGAGGAACACCCGTTGAGAGATGGAACAAACCCTTAATCGTGGAGCGCCATCATATTCTAAAGTGGAATTATGTTTGGGCGACGAACGGCTTTAATTCCTATCCAGGGTGCGTGACTGGCCTGGTATGCAGAGACAATATCCTCCATCCTGTAGGACACTAGTGGAAGATATCGATCGTCCCCATCAAGACAGAGTGATCAATCAGTTTCTTGAAACGCATTACACCGTGTATGTGCATTCTGTGGACATGAACTCTGTTGAACGTGCATTGCGTGAACTGGCGGGAACAATTCATTAGCGCATCAGCTGTAGGTTAATCTAACATTACGAGGGGTTTATACAGAGAAAAACATCTTGAAATCTGCTATGTAAAAGTAACAGGCACGGAACAAAAGCACAAATTATAATAGGGTATTTTGATATTCTGCAAGCAACCTGAAAGCAGATCAGTCGGTCACCTCTTGGCCTTAGACATACTTAAATACACACTATTCATACTCAGCGTCACCTTCCTTCGTAACAGACTTTCTTTTTCCGCTGTTGTATATCAGCTTCAGTGAATGGCTAAATATTAGCGGATGGTATTGTATATCTTAAGTCCCTCGCAGGTACACCTTTCTATGAAACAAATAATATAGCCGTAATATTTAGTTTGAATACTTAGAGGGTTCGTTTTTCTATCGAAGATGATTTATGTTTTGAAAACAATTGAAATCAAGGCCGAAAAACATTAAATCCGATGATCGAACGATATTATGTTTTCATTGTAATGTAACCCCCTATGAGTGGGGGACGCAGATGAAGAATATACTCACGGTATCATCTGCCTTCCGTAAGAGGCGACTAAAGGGGGCCCAAGGGGCTTTCAACTTGGGAGTGTGGATTGCCGACCACGGGGCCCTTAGATGAGTCCTGGCATTGCTTACACTTACTTGTGCCAGGCTCCTAACTTTCGTCTATCCTATCCGACCTCCCTTGGTCAACTCTTGTTCTTTTCTGACCCAGACGGTATTAGATCATTCGAGGCCTAGGGAGTCTTTCATTTCCACGCCCTTCGTGGCCCTTGTCTTTCATCGTCCGTTACTTCATTTTTCGAAGTGACGGATCCCTTCTTTTTTCTCTTTCTCTCTCTGTCTACCCCCTGTGGGTGGGGGATGCAGACGAAGAATACACCCACGGTATCCCCTGCCTGTCGTGAAAGGCGACTAAAAGGGGCGACCAAGGGATGATTGTATGAGAACCATGAAACTACTTTTGATTAGTACCAGCACGCGGGGAACACCATGGGTCGCCTTTACTTGCGAGTAGTACCACTATATTAGGTAAACCAGAGGTTTGTGATTAATAGCAGAAGAGAGTGGTTCAGGGTGGGTTTCCAGTACCCGTGATTAGTACCATTGTGGAAAGCACCACCGGTCTGGGGGTTGCCTGTGATTAGTACCACCATATGAGCAACACCGTGGGTCTGCGTTGCCTGTGAGTAGTACCCACTATGTGTGGAACACCGCGGGAATACCTGCGCCCGTGATTAGTACACGTAAGTGAGGAACACCATCGGTCTGCGTTACCTGTGCGACGTGCAATACTTGTGAGTTGTACCATCATGTGTGGAACACCGTGAGTTTACGCTACTTTTGATTAGTACCCCCAACATTGGAAATACCATGGTTCTACTTTACTAACGACATGTACCATTACGAGGGGCCGTTGACCTGGATTTTGTACACCTTCAGACAACAAGCATCATCGTCATCATCAGGATTGTGCTTTAAAAGTTGTCCCTTCGTCAGTAATACTTCTTTTATGATAGTTTATGGGTCGGATCCACTGATTGTTTTAAATTCATATCCATCCATTCATTCTTCATGACATTTTTACTTTGGTCAATGGATGATTTTGAACTTTTAATTTGTCATTTCATTCCGTACCATTAGGGGCCGATGACCTAGATGTTAGACCCCTTTAAACAACAAGCATCATCATCACCATTGTAATGTTGAGCGACTATGTGTACACACAGCGAAATAAAAAGTGCACTAAACCAAATATACGAAAAACAAATAACCACTGTGTGGGTGGTGACCAATACACCCACGGTAATCCCTGCGTGTCGTATAAGGCGACCAAAAGGGTCATGTGGCCATCGATCACCTCTCAAGGGTTTGTTGTAGACCGATCGATATTTATGTGCGTGGTATTTGGGGAAATGCCTCATACGTGGGCGACTATGCTCGAAAGCCCGTACGGTGCAAGCGCCATGCACTCAGCAGCTGTATCCTGGTAAGATAGGTCCAGCACAGACGAATGCCTGAGTATATATCAGCGTAGTTGTATATGTTTTCTCATTCTGATCGCACACTGTATACGCTATGGGGTACATGATATTATGGATGATATCGGGAAGGGAGCCCTGGTATCCCTTGCCTCAGTCAGCCCATATTAGGCACCATTCAACTTAATTAGTTAGTTCGGCTACAGAGGCCACTGATCAGAGTGGGTGGCATTCCGTGACGATGCTTTTGACATGGCTTGGAAGCGTCTGAAGGCTCTCTAGGGTGTAGCACCACACACACAAGTCATGAACTTTCCATTACCTGGGGGGAGGGGGAGGGGGAGCAACTCCCTAGGAACAAGTGCAGCGTAAGGATATGGGATCCAGATTCCTTAGCTTCCTGCTTGCTTACAGAACCGATGTGAATAACTTCAAGCTGTTGAAGTCTATTTTATTCAGTAGACAGATAGAAGTAGTCTATGGTGTGCTGGAAGCCCTTAAGAAATTGCGCAACAGTAGTTTGTTGTTAAAGCATGCACTGCCGTGCAAGCTGACGTGTTGCTCAAGTGTGACCATTCCGGCGAAATTAAAGTGGAAGAGCGCAAAACCTTGAATCTGGTTCGCGGAGTTATCTTCTATCGCGACCTAATGGCCTGGTGTTGGGGGATTAGTGTCCCAGAATTACGTGTGTTTTGCTCGCAAGCCATGTAGATGTAGCGGGAAACAAGTTAGGTGATAAGGCTGCCGAAATAGTGCGCCTGGCTAAATAACTCAGACAGTAGAGCATCGGCCTTCTGAGCCCAACTTGGCAGGTTATATCCCGGCTCAGTCCGGTGGTATTTCTTGATGCCCAAATACGTCAGATTCGTGTCGGTTGATTTACGTTAAGAACTCCTTCGGAACACATTTTCGGCACCTCGGCGTCTCCGAAAACTGTGAAAGTAGCTAGTGGTACTATCCCCGTTTTTACCATAAGGGTAACTTGTCCCAGACTAGTCAGCCGCTCCCAGGGGTGCTCAGATCGAACTACGAAAAATAATACCTTAGAAATACTAACAGCATGGATTTGACGGGAAACATATAACTAAAATGGACACGGTAAGATCAACTAAAACCTATAAATAAAGCAAGGCGAATCATGACGTCAGTTTTGAGGAAAAATATGTTTATTAAAAATAAACAAGAAAATAAGAAAATAGCAAAAATAGCAAATGGATCAAAATAACATGTCTCAGATTATTCTCTTAGCTAATAGAGTTAATCTTGATAATCAAAGTATAATACAAATTAACAAGCGTATGCCGGCGCACATACTTAACAATGACAGGAAAATTTCTGAATTTTATTACTTTAAGACCTTGGACATTGCGTGCTCACACCATGCTCCTGTCTTCGTTATTGTTAATTCTTTCAGCTGTAGATGAGTATATTTCTCTTCTCCTGCACACTTGACATTGTAGTGGGGGTCCCTAACCTTAAGAAAAGTTGTGTTTTAATGCGCGTAGGGGTGACAATGACTCATCTAACTGTACAACATAAAACACGCTGCGTGGTAAAACATCCCACTAATATATACATCTCAGTCATGAGTAACCTCATGAGCACAACAAAACACTGTGGATCGAAACCACACACAATATAATCACACTAATGGCCCATATACACAATCATAGAACAAAAACATGTTGTCATAATTTCCAAGCCCCACCAAGAAAAAGCATGCTGCATTTACGCAACTCTCACTCACAGTCTCGATGGAAAATATAAGGAAATAAATTTACACTTTGAGCAATCACTTCCTATTGAATGTAGGTTCTTCGAATAAAATACATGACACAAAACTAATCAATTGGCGGACTTTACAACGGCACACACAAATCAACGTGGAATCCCGAAATAAATTTCATGACACAAATTCATGAAAAGAACAGAGTAGGCTTTAACTTTCAACACAAAATTCAATGTTGGTCTCTGAAACAGATTACATGACACAAATATTCCTAAGGGTGGTTAAATCATAAAAGAAAATTAAAACTAAATGTCGCGATATAAAAAATCTCGTCTGCTGGAACAACCGTCGTGAGTTGGACAAAAACCAATAAAATCAACACGCAAATATTGGCCGCTAAAATAAAACTCTCCATGTTGCAAGATTGCCTCCAAAACGACTGATCATCCACCTGTTCACCTTCTGGCAAAACAAGAAGGTTCGTACCACTTGGTTGACAGAAACCGAGAAGGATAGTAAAGAACGAGGAATAACAGATCTTCAAAACAGACAGTCTGTGAGACGCACGCTGAAGGAAATCCGTGGATTTCAGGGAAAACTCCGAAGGAATGGTAACCCCGGACAGGAGAGAGAAAAGCATTACACCAGCAGAAGATGCGACAATACTGGGAAAAGATCAAAACCCAAAAGTTGAACAAGCGTGGTCCAAAGTAGGCCCATTCGAAAGAAGTAAACTCTCCTCGGTAGACACACATATCATCCTCGTCAACCACACGGCGGAATGACTGAAAATGGAGATTCAGTCTCCCAAAACAATGCAGCAAAAATCAAAATCATCCGGGGTCTAACCCCTAACATGCGCTGCTCAGAAGTCTACCCGAGGTAAGTTACTCAAACATGAAAATGCAGGCCTTTCAAATGAGGAACGCGTCCACTTACTCAAATATCACATAAAATAATTACATGTCCTAGAGTTGCCAAAACTGATACAAATATAAAAGACGACGTCTAACATTCGCTCTCAAGAAAAGAAAACAAAACTGCGCTGTTCACAAATCAAATCACTCGCGCTTGTAAAGTTAAACTTGAATTTTAAAATGGCCAACTCTCTAACAACACAATAACTAGGGAAATAGAAATCACCACACAGACAATAGAACATGTCTGAAAATCTGAAAATTAGTGAAATATTTTATCTTTACAGCATAAGAAAGTCGCCTTAATAATAATAATAATAACAATAATAATAATTAATTGGAGGAAACTGATTCTAATATTCGGAATTAGGAATACGAAACTGCGTTCGAGAAACTCGTGAATCAACCACTAATTTACACTCATCTTTATATTCAAATAATCATGAATATTACCCTACCAAATGTCGTTGATCGAAATTCCACCTTCTCACACATTCTCGTTCACACTTCATGCAATAAATCCAAGGAACGTGACGGCATGTTTCGCACACTTCGAACTCCCAAAAACAATTTAATTTAGTCCTTCCTGACTTTCATTTAAATGCTTTTTATATTTACCTTTAATCCCCGAGACGTACCGTGCGTCACAGGAAAACAAATCAAACTATACGAGGCTAAAGCAAGGAACTGATTTATAAAGAGAAATCACGTTAACAGCTCAGCTACACAATCTGAATAAAATGAAAAGGCAAGCTGTGGCCTCGTCTAACTTGTTACAGTTATTTACATTTACAAGCTTCCTGACGTTTACTGGAATAGGACGTAACCCTTGCAAACAACAGTTAAACCTACTGAAATTAAATAACGGGAGCGTGGTGCGAGCCAAAGTGCTAAAGTAATGAAATTCAATAATTATTTCCTTGTAAAGTTTAGTATGTGTGTCGGCATACGCTTGTTAAACTGTTTTTCTTCTCAAGATGAACTCTATGAAGCGGAGAGAATGATCTGAGTCATGTATATTTGATCACTTTGATTTTTGCTATTTCTTTCGTATTTTCTTGTTTATATTTAAAAAACATATTTCCCCTCTAAACTGACGTCATGCTTCTCCTTGTATTATTTATAGGTTTTAGTTGACCTCGCCGCGTACATATTTTTTATATGTTTCCCATCAAAATCCAGGTTGTAAATATTTTTAAGGTATGATTTTTCATATTTCGAACTGAGCACGCCTGGGAGTGGCTGACTAGTCTGGGGCAAATAACCTTGATGGTAGAAATGGGGACAGCACGTAAAATCAATATTGTTATTTTTGCCATGAGGGCGATCTCATTGCCGCTGTTGCTTCGGAAGGTTCCAGCCAGTGATATTCGTTCTCAGCTGAGACATCGGTTAATGTCCCCGTGACAGGCTACACCTCTTCCAAACAAGCTTAGAACGATAAAAGGAACTAGAAAGGTATGGAAGAATTCTCAGAAAGCCTCAGTGGTGTTCGTCGTCTGCGGATTGGCCATATAATAATAACACAGTCCTAGAGAAACTCTCCCCGGGGTGTACTTGCGGCAGTCATCTTACCGTGGTAGATACTTCCGGAGTGCGTGGACCTGACCGATCTGCGCCTTAGTCTAAAACTCCCAAGTACCATCTCCGTGATCCGACGAGATTACGCGCAGTCAGTAGACCTCATCATCCGGCTAATGAGGGCTGTTTTACCATGTTTAATAGTGAAGTTTCTATTTGTGTTGAATCCTATTTCTAACTACGTTTTTTATTTCATTGATTCTATATTTACCTATCTTTATGTAAATTTAATTGTTTTTAAATTTAATTTGAATGAAATACATGAGCTAACTTTATAGAAAATGATTTCTTTAATTGTATTACATTTAAATTCAATTTTAATGGGAAGAATATGTACTGATTATTGTAAAATCATTATACATTTTTCATCATCACCTTTTAAGATCCTCGTCAATAGCTAATTTTTAATTATAATTCCATGTGGTTTCACCTAGTACCATTGGGGGCTAACTACCTAGAATTGAGGTCGAAAATTTTAAATATTAAGGAGAATGCATACAAATAGGAGGATCAAACAAGGCGTCTAACATAGAACGAACGGAAAAACTCCAGAAAGCATACAAAATCACATGGTCACATTATAAGAAGAAAAGCATATCAAGACAGGCCAAACTTAGACACGACAACACAGTCGTAATACCGGAAGCATTGTATGCATCAGAAACGACCACAATTGGAGCATCAGGCATCATAGAGACAGAAAAATAGAACGTAAAATTCTCAGAAATATATTTTGACCAATACACAGAGATGGCATATGGATGAAACGACCTACCGAAGAGCTGTACCAGCACACTGACAGACTCACAGACATGATCAGGAAACGCAGACTAACTTTCTATGGGCACATACAGACAATGGACAAAAACAGACTTACAAAGAAAATCTTTGATGTAGTAAAAAGTTCAAGCAAGAAAACAAATTAGTATTATGAAATAGAGGAAGACTTAAGGGAGGCGGGGATCAACAGGCAAACAATAGGAGATAGAAAATAATTCAGAATCAAAATTAGGAACACAAAATTTATAGTAAATGAGAAGAGGAAGTAAGGAACATTGTGGACAGAACAAAGGAAACAGGAGCACAGCCATATGATGAAGAGATTTTTGGGAAAAGAAGAGGAAGAAGGCAAAGAGGTGAAAATTGTGTCATCATGAGATATTCGAGTTCAGACACTGTCCATTAGGGCAAAAATGATATGAATAAATAATGTTATTCGTTTTACGTCCCACTATCTAAACGTTCATTAGGGCTGCCAAGGTGCCAGAATATTATCCCTCAGGACTTCTTTCACACTGTGGGAAATCTGGACACAAGGGCGACATATTTCAGAGACCGCCTGACTGAGCTGGTACCGATCCCGATAACTTGGGCACAGAATATCAGTGTCTCTATCGTCTGAGCAAACCGCATTTAGGTGTAATATGCAAATTTGATTTTTAAATATTAAAAAAAATATGAATATGATTTCAAAAAATCTGAACAGTATAGCTAGTAATTACATGAATAAGAGTCTTTTGAATGTGTTTACGTACCGTACCTTTTGCACTTGATAATTTGCGGTGTAGATTTTACTGAATTATAGCTAGCGAAATATGTACAGTATCTCTCCTCAAAAGGTCGCTTTCTGGTCTTCGTAGAAGACTTACAAGGGTTGGAAAAAAGTATTTTATTTGTGTTCAATTTTTCTGCAGATGTTGGTCACATATCTGGATGGCTTCAAATTACTCATTGTTTTAACCATAAAAGGAACAGGCCTGAATTCTTCAACTTTAAACCCAGAACCTCAAAATCTGTTCATTTTCTTCGCAACGTAAAGATATAGATCTTACATTACTTTCCACATTCAGTGTACTACTAATTAGTGCAATTTATATACGAATGTTCCAGGTGAAATCATCTCCCGAAATGTCTCAACATCAGGTATAAAACTTAATCACCACTATCACCAGGACTGCACGTGGCTCTTGGATTCGAAAACAGAGCGTCAATTGAATGTTCAACTCTCCACAAGTCAAAACAGTAAGTATACGCTTCATTCTAAAACACAGTTACACTGAGTCAGCATAGTTCAAGTCTCTTTAGGCAGTATTTAAAAAACAAAATCTGCTAATTCAGCACTAAATGAGTCTGTTGTTGTCCTCGACGTCGTATTTTACGGCGCTATAATTGAGGCTTGAGCTCCTATTACTTACTAGACGGATTTTATGTGTTATTCTTCTTACATCCATGTGTAATTGATCTGTGTGGGAATAAGAGAATAATTTTAATTTATGATGAAAATGTTTGAACTGTCTCCTAGCTGGAACGACTGGTAAAAGGAAAAAGACGCAAATATATGAGAGTAACATTGGTGATTACAGTATAAAGGGGAAGTACAACTTTGCAACCATCCAATCTTTACACCGATACTTCGATGAACGAAAGTATCGGCATAAGAAATGAAGAGAGACGATTTTTCACTGCATTATAGATCGTAAAATATGGCAGTACGACCACTAGAGTGAGCTGTTAGGAGACTGAAACAGTGAACCTTACAACATGTATTTCGGTTTTCTACTGCAAAAACATTAGATGTTCACTTCAGCCGAAAGCGCACTCTTCACCCCCATCCTGAGCTTTATCTAGGGAATGTCACTCTTCCTGTAGTTCACACCGATTTCTTCGGCTCCTTTTCGAAAGAAAATTATTGCGGGAGCAACACGTGTGGCAGTTAATAGTGAAATGCACTAAGAAACTAACTTGATGTTTCTTAGCGACACTACTTGGGGGAAAGAGTGCACTGCGCTCCTATGATTTTATAGGGCATATTTCTTTTCCGGGTTAGACTACGGCATTGCAGCATATGGATAAGCATAGCAAACTGTTATTCTGAAAATGAAAATCATCCACCACAGCGGGGTTAAGTTGACAACGGGAGAACTCCGTACAAGCTTGCTTGCTGATTCTGGTGTGCCGCCTTTACACCTGAGAAGCCAGCAAATGCTTCTTTCTTATGCTGCAAATTTGCGACAGATGCCACTTCACTCCAGCTATCCACTATAGAAACCGTCGGCTGTACGCTGCTTGTCCTCGAGCAACGCAGCCGGTTGAAATACGCTTGAATAGCAGTCACAGATTGTTTGATTACCTTCAGTTCCTTGTCTTGTCAGACTACAAAGAAATATACGTCCGTTGTTAATGCAATGATCTGTAATAATCCTGGATCTGCAAACCGGCCCAAAAGAAAACACGGGCCCGTGCCTTTATCGGCGCTATTTCTGTTGGCCGGTATCGAGATTCAGTAGCTGAATGGTTGAAGGACAGAACCGAAAGTAGGATGTGTGTGCGTTGTCCTTAATAAGAGGTCCCTTATTCCTCTCCCGGAAGCCTGTAGTGTGTACACAGCAGAGAAACTCTGTGGTACGCGCTATTCAATGAACGCCTGCACTTTATTATATGTACCGACTCCTTGAGCTCGCTATGGTCTATTGATACCTGTTTTCCTCGGCACCCTCTGCTGCAGCGGATCCACGACTTGCTGGGTGGAGTTTGGATGCCAGCACCAGAATCACGTTTATGTCGCTCCAAAGCCATATGAGCGTAGAGTAAAACGAGTTAGCAGATAAGGCTGCCAAGGAGGCAGTTACACTGCCCCCGTTGCCTTATAAGGTTCCAGCCAGCGAAATTCGCTCTCAGCTAAGACATTTGGTTATGTTCCATTTGGAGATGGAGTGGCAGGCCATCCCCCTCCCATTTAAGCTGAGAATGATGAAAAGAGCGAAGGTATGGACGAATTCTCTTTGGGTTTCTCGGAGAGATGAAGTAGTATTATGTCCTCCCCGGATCGTCCATGGTATATCTACGCACTCCTACTTACTGAAGCGAGAAGTTTCTCCCATCCTCCTTACGGAGTGCGTGGACTTGGCGGATCTGTGCCTTTGTCGAAACCTTGCAAGTACCATCTCCTTCATCCTGCGAGCAGTCAGCAGACCTCGTGATATATTTGATGAGGGACAGTGACCTTTCCTATCGTGTATCTAAGTGTACTTTATATTTGTTCTAAATTTTTATTTTATTGTTTATAAAACCCAAACCCCATGGCACTACAGCCCTTGAAGGACCTTGTCCTACCAAGCGACCGCTGCTCAGCCCGAAAGCCTGCAGATTACGAGGTGTCGTGTGGTCAGCACGACGAATCCTCTCGGCCTTTATTCTTGGCTTTCTATACCGGTGCCGCTATCTCACCGCCAGATAGCTCCTCAATTCTAATCACGTAGGTTGAGTGGACCTCCAACCAGCCCTCGGGTCCACGTAAAAATCATTGATCTGGCCCGGAGTCGAACCCGGGGCCTCCAGGTAAGAGGTAGGAACGCTACCCCTACACCACGGGGCCGGCATATTTTATTGTTTGTGTTTTATTCTATTAACAGTTTTATTTAGCGTTCGTGTATGTTAATGCGTTTTTTTACTTTCAATTTGAATGATATAAATAAGGTTTCACTTCAAGGCAAAGCCTTACTTTACTTTAGTTATATGTAATTTTACAAGAAAATAAGGTATTGCGAGTTAGAAACACTGATTATTTTAGTTTTTTCACCGTCTTTTATTTTTAATACTAATCAGTGCTTACATTTCCAAAATTTTAATCATAATTGCAGTTAGTTTAATCTAGAACCATTAGAGGGCGTTGACCTAGATGTTAGGTCCTTTTAAATAACAAGCATCATCATCAGAAATGAAGGGGCCGAGAAGGGCGTGAAGATGAAGGACTCGCATGCGCTATACCGTCGGGATGTCAGGAGAACAAGTGTTGGCAAAGGAAGGTCGGATAATGAGGAGTAGTGATTGGATAATCGAATAACATCCATCCGATTATTTAAATAGTCGAATAAAACAATCGAATTTGTTTCAATCATTCAGTTGTATCGCATAGAATATTCGTATGTGTCATTTCCTTTGTGTCGGATGGAAAATCGATTGAAACAAGCGAATATATTGTACCCTACAGGGCACATCAACACTGCAGGATCATACCTACCTGCTCACCTGTTCTTGCATACGGGCACCAGCTCAGCTGCAGTCGGCAGAAATGGTCGACAAATGGGTTCTTATGACGAGTGGATCATGGGGAACTCATATAATAACATTAAACTACGAAATAAGGAACACTTTCGCTGCGACCAGAATATCTGAGCATAAGTTTGTATTCACATCTCAAATTATTTACAATGATTGCACCCGGAGTGCCCAAATAAATGCCCCAAAGGCTCACATCTACAATTTAAAAAGAAAACAAAGCAAATACAATCTGGATGATGACGTTCTGCTGAGGTTTGTCGATCTGTGAACCAAGAAAGAACGGATGTGTCCCCCACATGGAAACAGCATCACTATGCCTACGGCATAAAAATGACATGATGGTAGAATTCAGGATATCCGCAGAAATTAGCGCTATTATGAAAGTTTCCTCCCATATCGGGATATTTATATACACAAAAATAGCAGCGCAATAAGTATAAAAGTAACCTCAGATAACCTACTCTACCGCCCTATATTACATATTTACCTGGACGTGAACCCACGACCACCAAGCAGAACTTTGTGTCAACAGATGGACTCAACATTACAATTGCATCGTGCAAGATTACATTAAGTGTAATACGCAACCATAAGAATGCAAAAAAAAAAGAAAGAAAGGGAGGTAAACGTTCAAATGAATGAAGCAACAGTGTCCCCAAAAAGCTTCTCTGCCAAAGGAAAAGACGACCTTCCCCCGGGCAATACAAAGATGGCTGTGCCAACCCCCTCGCAGTGAGCAGACCGGACGTTAACCTCTACTGTCTCGGCAAGAGCCTTGCCCATACCACAAAAAAAAATGTAAACAAACTACTGCCAGACATCGTACCCTGCATCTTGCGCTCTCACAGCTCCCTTTACAAAGGGCTATTATGCTTCTTCGCATAGCGCAGCAAATGGCCACAAAATGAGTGGAGGAAATAAATCTCCCTCAACGTATCAGGCTTTATTAACAGGCCACACGAGCCGCAATATATCTTATAAAGTGTTCTACCATACTATCCCATGAAATCATTACCGTCAATATATACGACGGGTTCACAGTGACCTTGGGGTCAGAGGTTCGAGCCCATGTTTGGCAGAGTCGCACAGAGTCAAATAACATTAATGTCTCCACCTGCGTTACAGATCACGTTCATCTAAGTTACATAAATAGAGCCAAGCACGTGATCAAAATACAATCAGCATGCGCACCTAACATCACGCAGATATGTCTGCCCTTCCCCATAAGATGAAAGGATGATTATCCAAGTACCCTAATCACACAAGAGAAAGAAAAACGTATCCAACGACCGACACAAAGACATATCCCGTCTACCACACTCAAGCAACTTATATCCGCATGGCACATTACATCTTGCCGTGTTATCAAGATTACCTAATTGTCTGCTTTACATAAAGAGGAAAAAACCAATCTATCTACCCTTACCCTTTAGATATATCAAACAATCTTAATATGCAGCCTGATGGGCCACAATCAAATCCTATATTAATATTTACAAGTTTAACTCTACTATCTCTGCGTGACTCCCTAATTCTGTTACATGTCTAGAAAATCATGGTCCACTTATCTCGTTACGATGACCTTCTCTTCTCCCCCTCCGGGTAGGCTATAGTGATTTAGCCCATCATGGTAGAGGTCTCGTCCAGGGTCGATTCTTGGAGTCCGGTCTCCCCGTCCCGCTGGTCCATGGTGCTGTCTTCTTCTTGAGGGATGCCTCGTTCAAGGTAGCGTCTTCGAAGCCACGTTCTGAAGTTCTTGCACCTCACTTCTCTCGGAATACGTCTCGACCTCTTACTACAATGGAATGTTCACTTTAAACACAACGCATCATTCTGGACTTTCCTTTATGTTGAGTTAGCATACAGCTCTAACACTTTGCAATATCACAACTCCTTGTCCTCAATCCTTGTATAACCGAATACTCACTAACTTGTGCACTATGCCATAAACTATTTTCAGCCCTAGGAAACTATCTACTCAGTTATTGTGTTTTCATGCCCGCATAATTCGGATTCACAAGCCTATCCGAGGATGGATACAGACCTCCTTAGCCTATTGTCCACACTTCCTCGGCACCTCGGGAGCTTCGCCCCTACCGCTATTCATCGGAGTCTATAAGTACGGCGTTCCTTTGTTGCCTATACAATTAGCCACATGCGACCTCACTGATAGGTATCTGAACATTGTCACAGCTATGAATCTACCACCCGTAACTCTGTGGATCACCGACCCACTGGATCAAAGTTACCGCACTGCAATAACTACTGACTGTCTTTGTTCTGAACAAAAGGTTTCTGGCGCAATCTAGGCAGACGCGCGACGCGTACTGGCAGCAATATGATCGTCGACTGGATGCCCCTTTCCATAACTCTCAGCTCTTATAGGAGGCAACATACCAAAGGACGCCCGGGAATCCACCGAGAAACATCTTGAGTCTGGAATGCGGCCACCCCAGATCTTCCCACGGTGGTTCTGCTTGTGGCGTGTTTATTGATCTAATTATATATTAATAAACCTTGAGGTATGTATGGCTTCGTAAAATTCTGGCAATCATTTCTATCTTTTTATTTTCCTGAGAAACCTCCAATTATACAAATTAGGGTTCGATTCCCGTAGTGTGGTGACCCTGTCTGCTCTCGCTTCAAATTCTGTTAGGTTGGCGCTGGGACTTCCCATAACAAAATCTTATCTCTCTTTCTCTCTTCCACATATACTCTTTCTCACTCGTACACAACCATACTCTGCCTGGGGAATTACCTTCTCGATTCCAGCGCTCTGTATAGCATCACGCCCTCACAAGCGGCGTCCTATTGCGCAATATTTTTACTGCGTTAAATATCCATTCTCGCTATTAAATAGAATGGTACAATATAAACTCTTATGATAAACAGAAATACGACTTTTGCCAAACGTATCTCCAAGTGTTTGAAAATACATGAGTGAATTAACTGTCTCAGTAACATCACTCCTTGTTCGAATACCTCATTGATTTTAATGGAGTCTAGGACGGACAATAAAAAATTAAAAAAATATTCGAATGGAAAAAATATTCACTATTCGATGCCTCATTCATTCGAATGGAGTTCCGAATGAATAATCGAAAAAATAATGGGATGGAAAAAATATTCACTATGTCCGGCTCCATGGCTAAATGGTTAGCGTGCTGGCCTATGGTCAAAGGGGTCCCGCGTTCGATTCCGGCAGGGTCGGGAAATTTAACCTTAAATAGTTAAGTTCGCTGGCACGGAGGACCATCATTTCATCTTCATCACGACGCACAGCTTGCCTACAGGACCTGCAACCGGCGAGCCGAACTTGTCCTTGGACACTCCCGGCCTAAAAGCCATACGCCATTTCATTTCAATGTTCACTATTCTACTGCTTCATTCATTCAAATGAAATAATCGAATAACGAATACTTATTGTTCGATTATCCCGTCACTAGTGAGGAGGCTCTGTCCTACTAACGTTCACAAGTTAGGGACTCTGGGACTTCCTCTTTCAGTGGCCTGTCGTAAGATGCGACTAAGAGGGGGCGACCTACACACGGATGTGGGTACTAAGAGTTGTACCCTCTGTGGATGGCGGGGTCTGGTAACCCCTGCCTGTCGCAGAAGGGCCCCTTCTTTGTTTCTATTTTTGTTTTGGGTGTTAGTTATAGACCGATATAAAATTCGATGTGAGTGCTGCTAGTCGGGTGAGAGCGCCGTGTACTCGGCAATAGTATCCGTCTGACCACGCACAGCCGAATACCAGAAGAACATATTATTATCAATTTATTAATTATTCTTAAATCTGTATTTATTACTCTGTATAGGCTTTGTGGTAAGTGGTATTGTGGAAGATTTGAGGGAGTCTGAGTGCTCATTGCCTCAGTCAGTCTGTATCCAACGTCGGACTTTTGAGGAGGGATTGTAAGTTCGTAAGAAGCATGTTCATACATTGGGCGGATATTCTCATCTGTTCCTACTTGTGGACGAACAGCTGATCGTCTTACTCCTGCGACCTCGATGCTGTCATAATTACTAACAATATTACTTTCAATGTCATCACCACATTGAAACTCCTAGATCTGTTTGATCCCTGAAATTGAGCCGAAGTTAGACTGGGTGAGGTAACTGCTTGAATGGGTAGCCGACAATCAGGGGCAGTATGTCCTAGATGTTAGGCCATTTGAACTACACTAATAATAATGATGATGATGATAATAAAAATGAGGGAGCCGACGTGACTGTTTACTAGAGGAGGAGCAAAGTGGCACTGGCCACACTAATGCAAGCGACTCGGAATGTTTGATTAGTGGTCCCTTGGCCTAGGTGACGATCAGTGACCAGTTTAGCGTAATGTACGTATAACCTTCTCTGTACGGTGATTATGTCCAACTAAGGAGAGCGTTTGAATTTATTGGCGCTTTTACTTCTCTTCATCTTCTCGCTGTGTTCAATTCTGTATTTAGACAATTATTGTAATTTTTCATTGATAATCTTAAGTTTAAAATTTTCTTTGTGAGTCTGTTATTATCCATTCTATACAAGTGACCATAAAATTGTAATCGTAGTTTCCTGATTGTGTCTGTGATTTTTTCTGTAACCTGATAGATTTAATGTGATTCCTTTTTCCATACAAACTCAATTTTCGCACTTTAAACTTTTGAGATTAACTACGGTTGATCTCCCCATACCCGGGTTGACTGGCTCAGACGGTTGAGGCGCCGGCCATCTGACCCCAACTTGGCAGGTTCGATCCTGGTTCAGTGCGGTGGTATGTGAAGGTGCTCAAATACGTCAGCCTCGTGTCGGTAGATTTACTGGCACGTAAAAGAACTCCTGCGGACAAAATTCCGGCACCTCAACGTCTCCGAAAACCGTAAAAGTAGTTAGTGGGACGTAAAACCAATAACATCATCATCACCGATCTCCCCATAACCTTGGACTGATTAGCATTATTATTATTATTATTATTATTATTATTATTATTATTATTATTATTATTATTTACAGTTTGTTTTACGTCACACCGACACAGATAGGTTTTATGGTGATGATGGGATGGAAAAGGCCTAGGAGTGAGAAGGACGTCGTACAGCCCGAGTATTTGCTGGTGTGAACATGGGAAACCACGGAAAACCACCTTCAGAGCTGCCGACAGTGGGGTTCCAACTCATTACTCCCGCGTGCAAGCTCACGTCTGCGCACCCCTAAACTCGCCTGCTATTATTATTATTATTATTATTATTATTATTATTATTATTATTATTATTATTATTATTATTATTATTATTATTATTATTATTATTGTTATTGATTCGTTGTGCCCAACTGTGGAGCGCGTTTGAACTTATTTTGCACAATGTTTCTTCTCTTTTCTTCCCAATATCTCTTCATTTTTTCACTGTGTTCCTTTCTGCGTGTTTCTGTCCAGCCTGTATTTTTTTCTTGTTGGTTTCCCTGCAAATTTATGTTTGTTTACTAAGCTTCTAAATTTCATTCTATCTTGAATGGATTCGTCCTCAATACCTATTTCTTGTAGATCTTCTGCTAACCAATTGTTGCGGTTTTTCAGGGTTAGAGCTAGATTCAGAATTTTCTTGTCAGCCTGTTGTTATCCATTCTGTTTAGGTTCCCGTAGAATTTTAGTCGTCTCTGTCTGATGGTATCTGGGATTTTTTCTGTGAATTGAAAAATTTCGTGTGGTTTCTTTTTCATCAAAATTCCATTTTCGAACTTTGGTCCTAGGATTTTTCTGAGAATTTTCCTCTCCTGTTTCTCAATGCTTTCCATTTGTGACCTGCCGCCATTGATCAGTGTTTCAGATGCATAAATTGCCTCTGGTTTGATGACTGTATTGTAGTGTCGTAATTTTGCATTTTTTGATATACATCTTTTGTTGTATCTGTTCCATGTGATTTTGTAAGCCCTTTGCAGTTTAGCAGTTCTTTCTTTGTTAGCTTCCTGATTTAACCTTGCTGGCGGAATACTTTCACCTAGATACTTGAAGTTGTCTACTTGGGAAATGATTCCACATTTGGTGATTAATGGTTGATTGTCGAATCTTGATTTAGTTCCTTCCATAAACTGCGTCTTTTCAAATGAAATTTGAAGTCCGGTTTTTGCGGCTATTTCATGCAATTTTTCTATGGAATGGATTGCTTTTTGTCTGTTGTTCGAAAGGATCGCAAGGTCATCTGCGAAAGCTAAGCAATCAAGGTGAATTTTTGTCTTTAAGAAGTCTGCCAATGTTTATACCTTTAGTTTCTTTTCTCCATTCACGAATCACTTTTTCCAAAACTAAATTGAATTGTAGTGGGGAGAGTCCATCTCCCTGTCGGACACCAGTTCTGATTTCGAACGGTTCAGAAATTTCTCCCAAGAACTTAACTTTTGATGTTGTGCTGGTCAGAGTTTGTTTAATCAATTCCCTCGTTTTCCTGTCGACTTAAAATTCCTCTAGTATGTTGAACAGGGTCTGCCGATCTATGGAATCATACGCCTTTTTGAAGTCAACAAAGGTGATTACTGTTTGTTTGGTTTCGCGAATCTGTAGTATGGTTTTTAGGTTTATGATTTGTTCTGCGCAGGATCTCCCTTTTCGGAATCCAGCCTGATAATCTTCGATCAGGTGGTCTGTTTGTTTCTCTAATCTATTAAGTAGAGCTTTAGAGAAGATTTTATATACGAGTGAGAGGAGAGAAATTCCTCTGTAGTTATTAATATCTGATTGGTCTCCTTTCTTGTGAAGTGCGTGAATCAATGCACATTTCCAATCCTCCGGAATTTCTTCAGAAAACCAGATGTCCTGTAAGATTTTTTGAATACTCTGGGCCAGTTTGTCACCACCAATTTTCAACATTTCAGCGATTATTCCATCTTCTCCTGGTGCTTTGTTTTAAATCTCTGATTATTTGTTTGAATTCTTGTAATGTGGGGGGTTCTGAATCAGGATTAGGTGTTGGTTCTTCATAGGTGAATTGTTCTTTCGGAGATTCACAGTTTAAAAGGTCCATGAAATGGTTTGCTAGGAGTTCACAATTTCCCTTATTACTTGTTCCCAAAGTCTCATCTGTACGTTTGAAACAGAGACTAGGTGCCTGGTAATTGGATAATTCTTTTCTGAATGTTCTGTAGAAGTTCCGTGTATTGTTTTTCTTGAAATCTTCTTTGATTTCCGCCAGTCTGTTTTTATCATATTTTTGTTTTTCATATCTGATGATTTTTGAGGTTTGTTTCTGTGTTTTGAAGAATTCATCACGATTTTGATCTGTTTTATGGGGACTTCAGTTTAACCAGGACCTAATTCTGACTTCTATGGCCTTGTCACAGGTGTCATTCCACCACCTGTGTTTGCGTTTCCTTGGGGGTTTGCTGATGTTTTGTGAAGCTGTCAAGGGTGTGTCCTTGAGTTCTAGCCAGTTTGAAGGAGCATCGTTGGAGATATTCGCAAGGAAATTGTCTGAGTTCTGTCTCAGAAATTCAGGGTCGATTCTTGGGTTTCTGATTGTTTTGGTTTTCTTACTGCTGGGTTTAAACTTTACTTTAACGAGAGATAGGTGGTGGTCGGAGTCAATAATTCCCGTTTTGACTTTAAAGTTCATAATTTCTTTTTGGTTTTTCTTGGAAATAGCCACATGGTCTAGTTGAAATTCTCTTAAATGCATGTTCGGGGATCTCCATGTCATTTTTTTTGTGGTAGTGCCAGTAAATGGGTTGACATCGATTTTAGATCGAAATTATCGCAGAAGCCAATTAAACGTTCTCCATTTTTATTTGTTCTTTTGTGAGCAGGGTAAAGTCCTACAGTGGTCCTAAATTTCTTCTCTTTGCCAATTTGTGCACTGAAGTCCTCCAGCAGAATTTTGACATGATGTTTTGGAATTTTGGCTGTAGTTTCTTCTAGTAATTCCTAGAAGTCATCTACCTTATGTGGGTCTTTTTGATTGTGATTGTTTGTAGGTGCATGTGAATTGATTAGTGTATAAGCTTTGTTTCCTGATTAGATTGTCATTAGCGAAATTTTTTCAGAAGGAGATGTAAAGTATAATACCGAATTTGTGATATTTTTTCTCACTGCAAAACCAGCGCCAAATTGTAATATTTTGTTACGGAGGAGGGTAGCTGGTTTACCTTTATAAATTCTATAGTTTCCTGATTCAAAATGATTTTCGTCGCTGTACCTAGTTTCTTGGAGTGCCAGAATTTGGATGTTGAGTTGGTCTAATGTGTCTGTTAAGTGCTTCAACTTTCCAATTTTGCGAAGCGTGTTGATGTTTAAAGTGCCAATAAAATGTTTTTTCCTTTGGGCGAAGAGATTTGGAAAGCTCCGATACATTCCCGCATGATGTTCTCGGTCCCCCAGAATCCGATGACCGAGAGAACCTAGTATGAATGCTAGGGGCTGGGGTAGTAGTATCATCAACTGACGTTGCCATCATGCTAGTAAGTTGAAGATAATGGGGAGATTGATCTTTGTCTCTCTCATAGTTACAACTAAGGTATTGAGCCTCAGAGGTTGCCTCAAGATGTTTTCTGGCTGTGCCTGTTTTTGGTCCGCGAGAGGTATTTTATTTCCCTCAAGCCCTCCGGACAAGTCCGGCGAGCCCCCTGATCCGCCACCTGGGACGCGCCCGATAGGGGAACAGGCAAAAAACCCCACGGGATTATTATTATTATTATTATTATTATTATTATTATTATTATTATTATTATTATTATTATTATTATTATTATTATTATTATTATTATTATTATAAATCTAGCGAGCGAGTTGGCCATGAAGTTACAGGAGCTCAGATGTGAGCTTCCATTCGGGAGGTAGTTGTTTGCAACCCCGCTGTCGACAGCCCTGAAGATGGTATTCCGTGGTTTCCCATTTTCAGATCAGGCGAATGTTGGAGCTGTACCTTAATGCCACGGTCGCTTTTTCCCACTCATAGCTCTTTCCTATCCCATCGTCGCCATAAGGCATATCCGTCTCGCTGTGACGTGGAACAAATAGAAATATATATACATCTGTTCATCTCTTTTACCATTTTAGAAATTGTATTTCTCATCGAGGCAAAATTCTAAGTGATGTCAGTATTACAGGGCCATGTACAGCCTGGAACGTGAGTGTCTACAGATACGATGAGAACTCCAGCGACGGTTTTGGCGAGCTGCTGCACACCTTCTGTCCAAGAGATCGCATCAAAGAGGTCTCGCTTCCGTGGAAACTGGACACCGTGCTGCTCAGGTAGGAGTTGTAATGGCACTGGCTCCATTTTTGTGTTGCTGTGTCTAGGAAAGATTTGCTGTATAATAGATGATTTAATCGAGGTTTGTTTTCTTTTAGTATCTTTTGTCATTTCTAAGGGCGAATGAAATATAAACTGGATTTTATTTTTTAAATCATATATTGAAAAACAGAAGACAATTACAATTTATATTTCCACTTAGTTTCGCGCTTTGGAAATACATTTTTCCCAGCGAGAAGGAAGGCTTGTTATAGCAGCATCGTAGAATGAAACTGGTTGAGTCGGGAGCCGTCTGCGCACGAATACCTCCACGCCCTCGTCATCTTCAGATCGTTGCCTTCCTAGAGCTTCTCTAAGCGGTCCAAGTAAACGGAAATCTCATGGCGATAAGTTCGTGCTGTAAGGAGGATGATCGAGTTGATTCCAGTGTATTTCCTGTAGTTTTGAGACCGATAGAGCTGCAGTATATGGCCTGGTATTGTCTTGCTGGAGGATCACTTGTTGAATAGGTTGAATAGATGGGGTTGACCTCCCCCTTCGAGCTTTTACTTTTTGCGACGTTGCGCGGTGGAGAAACAGTTGCCTTAGGCGCATGTAACGATGTCGTGTAGGACGAACCTGGGAGACTCGGACCTATCACGCTATAATGGAGTGTACGGGCAGGTGTATTCGTGGAATTAAACTTACGGCGCGCTTTCTGGTAGCAAAGACCATCCAGGGTCTTGATCTTCTGGATCTTCTTCTCACTCAGATACGTCGGACAGTTCCGATCCCGAGGGGGATGAATACCAGAGCAGTTAGTGCACTTGTACGGAGTTGTGCACTCCTCCGCGCCGTGAGCTACTCGTCCACATGTACCACATACAGACTGATTCGAACAGCGAAATATCATATGTGCGATTCTCTGGCGTTGATTGCATGGCATTGGAGTTAGGATGTACGGCCTCACATCGCAACGGTAAGTTGTTACCTTGATTTTATCTGGTAACACTGACAACTTGAAAGATACAATGAAGGCACCAGTGAACGTCTTCACCGTTGACCTTGCGCGTAATGCGCCGGACGTGTGTCACGCCACGGTTCTTCATGTCTTTCATCAACTCGTCGTCAGCGTTCAAAATAAGGTCGCGCTGAATAATGACTCCGCGAACCACATTCAAGGATTTGTGCTCCTTCACTTTGACGGGGATTTCGCCAAAGTGGTCGCACTTAAGCAACTGATCGGCTTGCAGTGCTGTGCGCGTCTTCAAAAGTAAACTACCGTTGCGCATTTTCTTAAGATCCTCAAGTTCGCCGTAGACGCCTTCAATGTGTCTACTAAAAAGGATCGATTTCACCAGCTTAAAATAATGCCCATCGGTTCTGGTAACAACCAGAAACCTAGGGAGGCTGGACCCCATTCGTTCACGCTGCGCATATTCCCAGGGCGTTGAACCTCTCAGGGAAGCAAAGGTTAAAGACTTCGGTGGGGGGACCACCTTGGGGTGGACAAATTCGTTATAAGCCATGCCAAAAACCATCCTCCCCGAATGCCACCCACTCCGATCAGGGGTCTCTGTAGCCGAACCAAGCAACCAAGGCAATACCCACCTGCTCATAGCAGGTACTGCCCGGGGTCCGATATTTGACGATTCTGGCATTCGGCTGTATTGTCAGGCGGATACTACTGCCCGGGTACATGGCGCTCTCACCCGCAAGGTTCCTGGGTGGTCCATTGCGGGCTTTTGGGCGTATCCGCACACGTAAGAGACCCATCTCCGAGCAGCATGCACATAAGAAATTTGAAATGGTCTACAACTGACCCTCAAAATCACAATAAAACAATAAAGAGGGGACCATGGCCACATAACCCTTCTACGACAGGCAGGGATTACCTGTGAATGTATTCAACCGCTCCCATCCACAGGAGGTCTAACACATTACACCAAACCGTAATCCATGTCCGCGCCAAGTCGCCCCTTTCAGTCGCCTCTTACGACAGGCAGGGGATACAGCGGGTGTATTCTACATGTGCGTCCCCCAACCGCACCTGGTAGTGTGTTTGGTCCGCGAGAGGTATTTTATTTCCCTCAATCCTGCCGGCAAGCCAGTTAGGACACCGCTATCCGCCACCTGGTATGCGCCACGTGGGTGTATCACCTCTTCCCCTTGTACGCCAGCGTAGTAGGTTCGTGGGGCATTAATAAGAAAGGCCTGTCATTGTAATGAATAATTCCCTTCCCGATTTGAGTGGCGGAAGGCAAGGGGGCACCCAATTTTCTTCAAAACTCCCCTACCCGGTTGAGTCTGGATATAGGAACTGTTCCCCAGACGAACATCCTCGTAACACGATAGTCGCCACCACTAAAACGAAAAGTCGGGAAATAAAAAATTCCGAGAAGAATTGGCAGGCTTGGAGAAGCAGTAGGAACCTCTATAAGGATTAGTGGAAGCAACTGGAATATACGCAGGTCAATGAAATATAAACGGGATTTTTGTTCCTGAGCATCACCAGCTGGTAGGACCGGACCCGCGCTCCTAGTGCGCTTGAGTAGGGCCGTTAGGAGTGGGGAGAACCTGCCGTTACGAACTTCCAACCACTTCATCAGTGACGCTCACGATATCGGAGCAACAGGTGCACCCTTCCACTGTGCAACGCAAAATTATACAATGTCTTGCTCGTGAAGGAGTTCAAGCCACGGAAATGTTCCAGAGAGAGGTGATCAAACATTGTCAAGGACGCGTGTGTTTGCCTGACATAAAGAATTCAAGGAATCGCCGTCCTCGGACCAGCATTACGGACGGAAATGACAATCGACGGGCGAATGTATCAGAAATTGCAAAACAGGTCAGAAGCTGTTAAGTGGTCATCACCAACGACGTATAGTTCCGTAAGGTGCGTTCCAGATTGGCACGTCACTTTTTGACCGAAAATCGAAGTTGAGACGTTTGGTGGTCTGTCAGAGGCTTACAGCAAGGTTTGGGAAAGATGTTGATGCAGTTTTGAGTTGGTTCGTCACCTGCGACGAAACGCTGGCGCGTCACTACATTCCCGAGTCCTAACAAGCCAAACGTAGTGGCGGATGAAAGGGGAGGCAGTCCCAGCGAAAGCCAAGACTCGACTGTCAGCTGGCAAGGTTCTTACAAGCGGTTTTTCCGACTGCTGAAGCATTTTGCTCATTGACTTTTTGCATTGCGATGCACAATCAATGCTGGTTACTACTGGGAGATCTTGAACAAGGCGAGAGATGCATATAACCCCCTAAGAGCCGGCGGAGGCATCGTCGACCAGGGCTGGGAAATCAACTCCCAGCCCATCTAAACCCGAAAAGAAGGCTTCGAAGAAGAGCGCCCTTGCCGGGCGTTCTAGAACTTCCCCTGCAAAGGAGAAATCATGCCCTCCAGCTGGAGGGTAATAGTCTGCGCCAGAAGTTACTCCTGCTCCAATACCTGCGCGCTCTCCTCGTAGGGAAATTTCCCGTCCCCGGAAAGCGTCGAAGATCTGGACGTCATCCCCGCCTTCTGTCGATGACGGGATGCACGTCGCGCTGTCATCTACATCGACGGATGTAGATCTTGATAGTGTTTAGTCTTACGAGCATCTTGTCACTCGCAACCTACCAGTCCTTTTATAGTCCACACTATGGCACTGTTACAGTGGAATTGTAACGGTTATGAAAGGCATCTTTCTGAGCTAAGTTAGCTCATTTTGAGTACGGAGCGAGTATAGTCTGTATTCAGGAGACAAACTTCAGACCTGCTCATCATACGGTCTTGAGAAATTTCAGACTATACTCGACAGAACGATATTATGCCCACCAGGCGTCTGGTGGCGTGGGCATTTTTGTCCGTTCTGATACTTACAGTGAAGAGGTTCCTCTAAGGACCCCATTGGAAGCAATTGCGGTGCGGGTACCTCTGCCTGTCATAGCAACAGTGTGCAACGTTTATTTTCCACCAGGCCAGCCTCTTAACATAAATGATGTAACTGATCTGATAGATCAGCTTCCACCTCCCTTCATCTTGTTGGGATATTTTAACCCTTTCCCACGGAATATCTTTGACTCACTGTCGGGCAAAACCTAGAGTAATAATTTGCTTGTCAGGTATTGTTGTGGAGTACCTTCACTAAATAATTTATTCTGTAAAAACCACTTAAGATATCAGTTTCAAATTTTGTAACAATGTAAAATACACTATAATTATTCTAAAATGATACAATGAGATAACCTAATCACACGCAACCCCCCCCCCAGTTCAGAATGGTACATCAGGAAGCATCCAATATTGTGCATAATGTTAAATTGCTTGTTCTTGAAGTCAGTCTAAATTACTGGACATTATGGGGCTTGTATTTTCTTGATAATGCAGAGAACGCAGGAATTCACCCTGAATCTCCCAATTTATTTCATTTTCAGGATCAGTCGGATGAAGATATTTAGATAGCAAATCGTGCTTCCTCTCGGACATACAAACTATAAACAATTTTTGACTGAATGGGATTGGAAGATAAATTGACATTAGTTGGAATAGGATATTATGTAATTAAGTAGAGGCTCAAAGTCCGAAACAGAATTAACTGAAGAATTAAAACTGATAATTATGTTTTTACAAGTAGGCCTAATATTTTAAACGGAGACACCTGAATGAACATTTCCTGTTCTGAGCCATATTTCGATTTCTCTCAGATTCATATCCTGTCCCAAATGCTTCCCATACCATTTTTATTATCATACCTACAACTTCAAACTCACTACCATTGCATTTGTCAACATATTGATCTAATTTGTAACAAATATCCTCCGCATTCAACTCGTTATGAGCAGCCATGTTGCTGCAATGTGTTTACATTCAGTCAGCTGTCTGTTCTATCTAAGAAAACGTATAAAAGAGCACTTTATTATAGGATTCCGTGCATGCCAGTGGTATCTAGGAAGCGCAGGGAATTCACTGGTTCCAAAAAGTTATATGTTTATCAGACAGATGGCAGAGGAAGTCAGTTTGAAAGTCGAGTACGCTTTACTACGCAACCCGCGGGAGACAATGTGCGACTCCAGTACGCTTTACTACGCAATCCGCGGGAAAGAGAATCCCATCACCCAATATGGGGCTCTGGGACGTCTTGCCCCATGGGACGAGAGCTGGAAAGGTTATTTACAGAGCTGGTTTTATGTATTTTGAACCCAGGGGAACCAACTCCCTTTAGTATACATTACGGCACATATTCTCCCATATACGTAAGTCTATGCAGCCGAACGTTGGTTCCGCTGTTTCTATGGAATACACACGACGATCTCTGTGACAGTGACCATTTTCCCATCATCCTTACTTTCTTGAAACATAAATCGTAGAGGCTCCCCCTCGATGAATTCTTAAACATGCTGATTAGCCAAAGTACACACATCGCTAGCTGTCTTTAACGATGATATAATTCGGACCGTCGGCGAGGAATTTACTTGCATCACCCAAGTTAATCTTGCTGCTGCTGAGGAGTCTAGTCCGTCCTTCTCGGGTCCTCCTTGTAGAAAACTCGTTCCTTGGGGGAACGGAGCAATAGCAGCAGCTATCAAAGAACGCCGTCGAGCTCATAAACGTTACCGTAGACAGCCTACTGTGGCCTACTTGGTAACATTTAAACAACTCCGCGCTAAGGCGCGAGTCCTTATTCGCCTAAGTAAGAAAGCTTCGTGGGAGGATATGTGTTACCTATGACGTCAAAAACTCCATCATCTCAAGTGTGGACTAAACTTTGACGTATTTCGGGTATCCAAGGGTCATCTTCTGTACCGGGAATTTCCATTGCAGGCAACATCGTCACTGATCCACTCTCGATTACTAACCATCTAGCTAGCCATTTTGCGGATGTGTCTGGCTCCGGGAAGTACCATCGTGATTTCCTTGCTTTGAAGCAGGAGGCAGAACGTCATCACCTCAGTTTTGCCACTCAATCTTCAGAGGACTATAACGTGCCCTTTGCGGAGTGGGAACTCCGCAGCGCATTAGCGCTTTGCAAGGACACGTCTCCTGATCCAGACAACATCCATAACCAGATGCTGAAACACCTTAGTGAGGACAGTCTTCTATACCTCCTTCATGTGTTCAACCGAATCTGGATGGAGGGTGATTTTCCGTCTCAGTGGCGAGAGGGCATCGTCATTCCTGTCTTCAAGTCTGACAAAGATTCTAAGTATGCAGGAAGTTACAGACCAATTTGTCTTACAAACTGCTGGTGTAAGCTATTTGAGATGGTATATCGCCGACTTGTGTGGTGTCTGGAGAAACATGGACTGTTGTCCGAGTACCAGTGCGGTTTTCGACCCACTTGTTCCACCACTGACCACTTGGTACGCCTGGAGAGCTCTATCCAGGATGCATTTCTCCGCAAGCAGCATTTGGTAGCTGTTTTCTTTGACTTACAGAAGGCCTACAACACCACATGGCGATATGGTATCCTTTCAGTAGTGCATCAATGGAGATTCCGAGGTGACTTGCCGGTATTTTTTGCGAAATTTTTGTCCCTCCGTCTATTTCGTGTCCTGATAGGGAGGACATATTAGCAATACCTCGTTCAAGAAAATGGAGTCGCACAGGGATCGGCTTTTAGTGTCACTCTGTTCGTGATTGCCATAAACGGTATGTCGCTGCTGCTGGTTCAGCAGCAATATTGTCGCTTTATGGGGACGATTTTGCTCTGCACTATAGCTCGCGCTGTATGGCAGTCGCAGAGCGACAATTACAGCAAGCTATTAGGAGGGTGGAGCAGTGGATCATAGAACATGGCTTTCGGTTTTCTACCGCAAAGACCTTTGTTCTCCACTTTTGTCTTCAACGTACCCTTCACCCCCATCCTGAACTTTCTCTAGGAAATGTCGCTCTTCCCGTAGTTGACACTATCGATTTCTTGAGCTCTTTTTGACAGTAAATTATTGTGGTAGCCACACGTGCGGGAGCTAAGAGCTTGAAGTTCCTTAGCAGCACTATGCTCCTACGATTTTACAGGGCACACACTTTATCCAGGTTAGACTACGGCAGTGCGCATATGGCTCAGCAAGACCAAACGGTCTTGCGAAGCTTAACAGGATCCACCACAGCGGAGTTAGGTTGGCGACGCGAGCCTTTCGTACAAGCCCCATAGCTAGCCTATTCGTTGAGTTTGGTGTGCCGCCTTTAAACCTGAGGCGCCAGCAAATGCTTCTTTCTTATACTGCATATTTGCGACAGATGCCACTTCATCCAAGCAATCCTTGCGTGTTCAACAATGGCAACCGTTTGCTGAACGCTGCTTGTCCTCGAGCTACGCAGCCGGTTGGAATACGATTGGATAGCAGTCACCGTTTCTTTCACGTACCATCGGTTCCTTGCCTTGTCAGACAACCAAGTGGGGTACCTCCGTGTGTAGTACGGCGACCTGAAATAATCCTGGACCTACACACTGGCCCGAAGGAAAACACCGACCCTTCGATTTATGGGAGGCTCTTCCTGTCCGTTGTTGGCCGATATCCAGGTTCAGTCGTCATCTACACGGATGGTTCACTGACAGAAACGACGGTGGGTTGTGCGTTCGTTGTGTACAATGATAGGTTTCTATTTGCTCTACCGGAAACCTGTAGTGTGTACAAAGCACAGCTCTATGGAATCTGTGAAGCTCTGCGGTACGCTCTGTACATTGAACGCTGGCACTTTCTTCTGTGTACTGACTCCTTGAGTTCACTCCAGTCTATTAATACTTGTTTCCCTCGGCACCTTCTGGTGCAGCGGGTTCAGGACCTGCTGGAAGGTGTTCGAATGCGGGCACCAGAATCACGTTTATGTGGCTCCCAAGCCACATGGGTGTAGAGGGAAATGAATTAGCAGATCAGGCTGGCAAGGGGGCAGTGTAACTGCCCCCGTTGCCTTTCGAGGTTCCAGCAAGTGATATTCGCACTCAGCTGGGACATCTGATTATGTCCTATTGGGAGATGGAGTGGCAGTTCATTTCACTTCCAAATAAGCTGAGAGTGATAAAAGGAACAACGAAGGTATGGAGGACTTCCCTTCGGGCTTCGCGGAGGGAAGCTTTGGTATTATGTCGTCTTCGGATCGGCCACGGTATCCTGAGTCACTCGCATCCTTTGAAAGGATAACCCCCTCCCGTGTGTACCTGCGGCGAACATCTTACCGTCGTACACATCCTTACGAAGCGTATGGACCTGGTCGATCTACTCTTTTGAGATATCATATCCTAATTAATATAATTCAAACGGATTTTCAATCCTTTATACCCCCTTTAAGTGGTTTTCCAGCAATAAATACGTGTCTCTTAATTTTTTAAAGAGGATAACAATACCAGTTTTCACGTCTGTGAAATGTTTTATATATGCTGTAAGAAATGCTCATTTTAAAAATTCACCCCCTTTTTCACATCCCCTTCAGCGTATTTTTCTAAAAACAATTATGCGTGTTTCTTTACCTTTACAGACGATTCCAAATACCAATTTTCGCGCCTGTGACAGTCTGTATTTGAGATAGCAGTATCCTAAAAAATTCTATCTCTTTTTCAAGTCTTTTAGCCCCCTCCACCTTAAGGGGTTTTACCGAAAACAAAAATATACGTGTTCCTTTACTTATAAAGGAGATTCCAAATACCATTTTTCACGATTGCAATATGTTACATTTTTTGGATATACTCTTGGTACACTCACTTTTAAAATTCACCTAACCTTCACACTTGTTCACCCCCGTCCCCGTTAAGTGGATTGTCCGAAAAAATACGGCTTTATTTATTTTAAAGGATATTCAAAATTTCGATTCTCATGTCTGTAATATCTTCAGTTTCTGAGATATAAGTATCCTCATAAAAGGTATTTAACCACTTTTTCGCCATTTTCAACCCCTGTCCCCTTAATTGAATTTTACGAAAACAAAGCTATACAGGTTTTTTTACTTTTAAAGTAGATTCGAAATGCCAATTTTTACGTCTGTAAACTGTTAAGGGTTTGAGATATAGATGTACTCATTTTTAACCCCCTTAGCGACGGAGTGCACCTACACTGTAATATTAATGTACCCCCAAAAGTTTTATTTCTCTATGTCGCGTAGTTTTGGCTGGGTGTTGATCACAGCCAGTCGGAGATAGCCTTTTATATAGAGAGATTTTGATATTTTTACTTTAACAAACTTCACTCAAGATTACTGGTCTACTACTGTCATTCCACCTGACAGCCCGGAACATGCCGCTGATTCCTGCAGCTTATCTCAAACCAAATCGTGCTGCTTTCTTTTGGATTTCCCTAGTTCTAGACTCAAGTAATACAAGGCGTGATCAAAAAGTTCCTCTTTAAGGGTGTCGCTGCAGTAGACATGCAACGTAGCGCGACTCTGATGCGGGTATATATATACACGAACATGTAAACAAAGGGATTAGTGTGGCAGTGGTGTCGTTTGGAGGCGCGTGCGTTAAATGCAACCACGTGAACTATGGCGGATTTATCACCAAATACGTCCAAACAGGACCAACGTGCTGTTATTCTGTTCTTGGCTGCCAAAGGACAAACAGCGGTGAACATTCATCAGAGAATGAATACTGTGTGTAGGGCAGCATGTCTGTCGAAAAGAACCGTTGTGGATGGTGCACCAAGTTCCGCGATGCACAGGTCGTCCCGCTGAAGGTACGCCAACTCATGTAGGAGGCACTCGAACTCCCACCCTCGCCCCATGCTGTTATAACGTCTTCGGTTACGTCGAAGACGCCAACGATGGTCAGCAGCGGGCAATTAGGGACTTCTTCACGCAGCAGGACACGGTGTTTTACCACACGGGGATCTTCAAACTGGTGCTCGGTGCGATGAGTGCCTCAATGCTGGTCATTTTGTCAGACGACCTTCGATAAAAGGATTCCGGTACGTGGCCATGGATAGTTCCCGTATATTGTGAGTTTCAAACTCAGATTTTAGGGGCCTATTATCTATCTGTTAGACCCTTTAAACAACAAACGTCATCATCAAATTAATATTGCTATGCCTTCTACACTCAGCCATTGGGTGTTGCAAATTACGTTCGGTTCAGACGTTGCTTCTCCAATATATTTTGACCAGTGTATACGATTCTTTCCAAATACACTGACTGACAGAGCAAATGCAACACCAAGAAGGAGTGGTTCGAAAGGGATGAAAGTTGGGGACAAAACAGAGACGGCACGGACGAATAATTGATGTTTATTTCAAACCGATATGCAGGTTACACAATGCGCACGGCATCGACTCAGTAGGATGTAGGACCACCGCGAGCGGCGATGCACGCAGAAACACGTCGAGGTACAGAGTCAATAAGAGTGCGGATGGTGTCCTGAGGGATGGTTCTCCATTCTCTGTCAACCATTTGCCACAGTTGGTCGTCCGTACGAGGCTGGGGCAGAGTTTGCAAACGGCGTCCAATGAGATCCCACACGTGTTCGATTGGTGAGAGATCCGGAGAGTACGCTGGCCACGGAAGCATCTGTACACCTCATAGAGCCTGTTAGGAGATGCGAGCAGTGTGTGGGCGGGCATTATCCTGCTGAAACAGAGCATTGGGCAGCCCCTGAAGGTACGGGAGTGCCACCGGCCGCAGCACATGCTGCACGTAGCGGTGGGCTTTCAACGTGCCGTGAATACGCACTAGAGGTGGCGTGGAATCATACGCAATAGCGCCCCAAACCATGATGCCGCGTTGTCTAGCGGTAGGGCGCTCCACAGTTACTGCCGGATTTGACCTTTCTCCACGCCGACGCCACACTCGTCTGCGGTGACTATCACTGACAGAACAGAAGCGTGACTCATCGGAGAACACGACGTTCCGCCATTCCCTCATCCAAGTCGCTCTAGCCCGGCACCATGCCAGGCGTGCACGTCTATGCTGTGGAGTCAATGGTAGTCTTCTGAGCGGAAGCCGGGAGTGCAGGCCTCCTTCAGCCAATCGACGGGAAATTGTTCTGGTCGATATTGGAACAGCCAGGGTGTCTTGCACATGCTGAAGAATGGCGGTTGACGTGGCGTGCGGGGCTTCCACCGCTTTTCGGCGGATGCGCCGATCCTCGCGTGCTGACGTCACTCGGGCTGCGCCTGGACCCCTCGCACGTGCCACATGTCCCTGCGCCAACCATCTTCGCCACAGGCGCTGCACCGTGGACACATCCCTATGGGTATCGGCTGCGATTTGACGAAGCGACCAACCTGCCCTTCTCAGCCCGATCACCATACCCCTCGTAAAGTCGTCTGTCTGCTGGAAATGCCTCCGTTGACGGCGGCCTGGCATTCTTAGCTATACACGTGTCCTGTGGCACACGACAACACGGTCTACAATGACTGTCGGCTGAGAAATCACGGCACGAAGTGGGCCATTCGCCAACGCCGTGTCCAATTTATCGTTCGCTACGTGCGCAGCACAGCGGCGCATTTCACATCATGAGCATACCTCAGTGACGTCAGTCTACCCTGCAATTGGCATAAAGTTCTGACCACTCCTTCTTGGTGTTGCATTTGCTCTGTCAGTCAGTGTATAATACCTTTATACACAATTTGTATTCAATATTAACACAATGTTTCCTATTCCAGGTTACGTGCCATGACCCGAACAGCTCCTGAGTATGTCATTCGGTGGCACTCGCAGATAGTTCGAGCCAACACCAGGGTGTCCCCCACTCTAGCTCCTCGAGCTGGGAGCAGTCTCACGGCGCTTCCGTGGATGGGAGCGGTCGTCTTGCTGATTTGCAGCACGCTGATGAGCACGTAGAACTCAACGTTAGCGCTACGCCAACACAACTGGAAAACATCTGAAGTGCAAAAGGGCTGTGTACATAGTTAAGAGCACACTGGAGTACAGTTTAAGTTATGATGTACAAGTTTGGAACTGGAGGCGTTTTCAAGTCAAATTCCCAGTGTTGCCCAATTACAATTTTAAATTTGGGAAGTTACATCAGAGATCCTCCTTACATTCAACAAGCGAGTGTGACACGTGGAAATGACTTTAGAGGAAAATATATCTTAAAACAATCGTCTCTAGGAAGGCATATACCAAAACCGCTGACGCCTTAAGAGGTGATGGTGGTGACTATTAGTTTTGAAAGGGAAGTACAACTGGGCAACCCTCCTGTGTTATAATTTCTCGGGGGAAGTAAAATGAAGGAAAGTGCGTGAAAATGGAAAACAAATTAGGTCTTCCATCTTCATCTATGGAGATGAGCGCTTAAGACCTCGATCTCCAGACGGGAAAATGCCCTTCACTGGAGAAATTTTCTTACCCAACACTTATTATGAATCATTTAAGTGATGCTAGATATGCTCATATACGCGAATAATTTCAATAGCAGTGTAGGATATTCGGGGTGTCTGAAGTAAAGTTACGGAAATTGTTAGAGGACATAGTGTTCTGAAACAAAAATCCAACTTCGAATTTTTTTATTTCCTCCTAGTGAAAGCTCACCGGAAAATCGACAAAGAAATGTAAGTTCAGGCGTGAGCAACTTCTGTGTCAGCCTATGCAGCGTGTAGCCGGCCAAGCTCTCTTGCTTGAAAACGTCGGGCGGTGCGCCATCGTAGTATACTGACGTGTCGCTCGCTCACATGCTACCTTGGTAGTACTGGCGGCGTATCCCTGAGCGACATCTGATCATCATGCCAGGATCATCCATATTCTCTTTACTATTAACGTGCGCTAAGGTATCCTGAACCGACTGGGTTACAAAACTGGATTACTAATAGTAAAACTCCTGCCGGTTTCGCATGAGCAACGTGCACTGGTTTTATACAGCATGTCGGTTATCACAGTAATCACTGAAATGACATACCCATGTAACATAACTCATGCAATGAAAGTAAACATTTTATTGACAGTCTGTTTAGAACGGAATACTGTAGGGTTTACGATGCAGGCTAATAAAAATAAATCGGAAGTAGATCCGTACATTATTGTTATTGTCTTTTGATAGGTGAATCAGAAATGTACACCGCTATTAATGCCAAATCTCTTCTTAACATTATCTATATTTTTGAGTAACAGGCCGGGCCTTCCCTGCTCGACTTTAGAGTCCTTAGGCCATTGAGCAGATATGTTTAGTGGTAACTGAATTCTGTTAATTGTTTATGTATCGTACATATGATGAACATTTGATACCTTTTATTTCATTTTCTAATGTGTTTCATGCAGCGCAGGGCACAAACGCAAAAGGTTACAAGAAATTATGCTTTCAATTTATCTTTCCCTATGCCCCGCTTGTCCACTCCCCTCCCCCACATGTGTTCAGTCACGCAATGCACACTACTGTACTGCCCGCGAGCTGCACCCGCTTGTCCACTCCCCTCCCCCACATGTGTTCAGTCACGCAATGCTCGCTACTGTACTGCTCGCGAGCTGCACCCGCTTGTCCACTCCCCTCCCCCACATGTGTTCAGTCACGCAATGCTCACTACTGTACTGCTCGCGAGCTGTACCCGCTTGTCCACTCCCCTCCCCCACATGTGTTCAGTCACGCAATGCTCACTACTGTACTGCTCGCGGGCTGCACCCGCTTGTCCACTCCTCTCCCCCATATGTGTTCAGTCACGCAATGCACACTACTGTACTGCTCGCGGGCTGTACCCGCTTGTCCACTCCCCTCCCCCATATGTGTTCAGTCACGCAATGCTCGCTACTGTACTGCTCGCGAGCTGCACCCGCTTGTCCACTCCTCTCCCCCATATGTGTTCAGTCACGCAATGCACACTACTGTACTGCTCGCGGGCTGTACCCGCTTGTCCACTCCCCTCCCCCATATGTGTTCAGTCACGCAATGCTCGCTACTGTACTGCTCGCGAGCTGCACCCGCTTGTCCACTCCTCTCCCCCATATGTGTTCAGTCACGCAATGCACACTACTGTACTGCTCGCGGGCTGTACCCGCTTGTCCACTCCCCTCCCCCATACGTGTTCAGTCACGCAATGCTCGCTACTGTACTGCTCGCGGGCTGCACCCGCTTGTCCACTCCTCTCCCCAATATGTGTTCAGTCACGCAATGCTCGCTACTGTACTGCTTGCCAGCTGCGCAGCTGACACCGTGTGTTCATTAGTCATACTCTCATGTCTGTACTCTGTTCACTAGAAGAGATTCTGATCATTTTTTTGTTTTTGCGGACCCATGCATTCCCCTTGGTAATTTTGAATTTTGATGTTAATACTCTTCACTGGTAACGTTCCGTTGCGAGTTCAGTGCACTACATCGCAGTCCCTGGCGATTAAGCAAAAGGCTTAGGAAAAACGGATGACGGACCCTCTCTTATATTATTATTCCCTTAAATTTTCTGTAACTTATTCTTAGACACCCTGTATAATAATAAAACATGGCTTCCTTGTGTTATTACACTTCTTCTCCTTCAACTAGCTTGGCTTTGGAATAAGTTTTATTTCTCTTCTCTTTTTATTTTTAGTCACCTTCGTCACTTTTGTTCTCCCTGGCAATATATTTAAACACTGTCGTATACACACGATATAAAAGGTCCAAATTATAATTTAGAGGGGTGGTTACTTCAGTAGAACAACCAGGAGGAATCCAATAGCACAGCAACCAAGATGAATGTTGGTTGCAACCAGCCAAAATGTTCACCAATTCATTTCTTGCCCATGAAATAAGTTTTCTTTCAGAGAAGTTATCCTCTATAGTCAAATCCACGAAATATTGTACTACAGGAATTTGTAATCTAAACTGACAAACAATTAGACAGCACTCGTAAATTTATGACAGATTACTGTAAGGAAAACACTTGAATGAAGTTTCAGCCGGAGTGTACTGAATGGTGCCTATGACTTGTTACTAAATATTCCATGACACTCCTAAAGACAAGGAAAGAATGCTGTAACTACGAGTGCCAAGCACAAATCATTTGTTGTTGATAACTTGTGAGAATCCTCTAGTGAATGCTGTTGTGTGCCTATCGGGAGACGTTAACCTAGTGAAATTCAAGTGATTAAGTGATGTAGAAGATTTTTAAAATGACACAGATTTAGTGAGCAGCCCAGGGCAAGCAATAAAAGAGTCCATCAATCTAAAATATTTCTCAGGAAAGTTCATGCAGAAATTGAAAACTGTTACCTAATGATATAACTAATGCAACTGACAATTACAGTGTTATACTGCAACGTTAAACTCTATAATATTATTCCTGTGTTATGGAATAAGCAATGGCGAGTCATTTGAAATTCTCTTTGTCTTTATGTAAATCTGCATTATTTCGAATACCATTGAAGATTTTATTCATTCTGATTGTTTAGAACGGACAGTGTGATTTGCTATTTAGGTCAAGTGTGGTTGGAACGCAGATACGCAGATTTCCTGTTAACTTTCGAGAGAAAAGGGACGAAGAAGACAACTTCAAACAATTCATTTAGAGACTTCAGTACACAGGAAAAAACGTGAAGCGAGTATATGCCGTGGTCATACTGATAAGTAATTTAGCGCCGGTATCATTTTATCAAATTAGCCAATCATATCACTTCGCGGGCGAATTGAAACGAGGTGGTGTTGCTACATCTGCACCATCAAGCACAAACACACTGTGGATTTCAGCCAATGCCACCGTAGCGTGCTTGCTATGGGCAGGTCCCTCCTCTCAACAAGTTTCTATTGGCGCCCTCAATCCGGTCGTAAGCCACGTGTGAAGATTTAGCAGTCCGCCAAGCGATCCGATTGGCTAACTTCAGCAGCTGGTAAAATGATAACGGCGCGAAATATTTAATCAATTATTTCCAATTATGTATCAGTATGACCAACCCTCACATATCCGGTTCACGTTTTCATACCCTGCCAACAAACGACGTCCTGCTGCTGTAGAAGTTCCACTTATCCTTAATAATCAGCGGCAATATTTTAACATTTCAGACGCAAATCAAAGAGTGAAGCAGTAAAGTTTCCATCCACTGCTCAGGAAGAAACGTACCAGAAGATTCGAATAGTAAATTACAGACTTATTGTTGTTTAAAAATTAAAAAGCGATTTAAATATAATTAATCTGCGAAGATACATAAATTGAGTAGTACTTACGTTTACATCCAGACGATACACATTTTTTTCCTTATGGAGGATTGCTTCCGATCTCCAGGAAAAGATGTAAGAACAGCTGTTATAAAAATCAACATTTCAAGATAACGGAAAAGGTAATTGATTCATAAATGTGTCATCAATAAATGAATTGTTTCGAAGGATATGGGTGTAAGTTAGTTCGTCTTGCATTACTTGGAAGAAATTGGGAACGCTTGCGTTTGAACATTCTTTTCTATAATCTGCTATGAAGTTAATCATTTTGAGTTACCATACCAATTTAGGTTTGGCTTGTAAGGTATTGCAGGTTTCACTGTAGTATGTTATCCTTCCGAAGCCCTCCTGTGGTAACCCTCCAGTTAGAATGGAACTGCACTGTAAGAGGACTTCAGCACTAGGTATGATTACACTTGTCATTGTATATTAATAGTTTTAATAAAGAAGCCAAAGACGTTATTTGTAAATAAACTCTTTGTAACTTCATTTGAATTTATCTTCCCTATTTCCTCTGGTAAAAGTCCTGTCTTATATTGTAATAATAATAATTTCGTGTGGCTATTTCTAGCCGAGTGCAGCCCTTGTAAGGCAGACCCTCCGGTGAGGGTGGGCGGCATCTGTCATGTGTAGGTAACTGCGTGTGATTGTGGTGGAGGATAGTGTTAAGTGTGATGTGTGAGTTGCAGGAATGTTGGGGACAGCACAAACACCCAGCCCCCGGGCCATTGGAATTAACCAATTAAGGTTAAAATCCCCGACCCTGCCGGGAATCGAACCCGGGACCCTCTGAACCGAAGGCCAGTACGCTGACCATTCAGCCAACGAGTCGGACGTCTTATATTGTTATCTATATATATAAAATAAGAGTTTTGTCTGTACATTGCTCAGAATTTGAAAAGAATGGTATTTCTATATCGGTCATGTCCACAGTAACAAGAAAATGCATTTTTTACTTTTCCGTAATGTCTGTCTGTCTGTCTGTCTGTCTGTCTGTCTGTCTGTCTGTATGTACACGCATCACGAGAAAACGGCTGAAGAGAATTTAATGAAAATCGGAATGTAAAGTCGGGTGATGGACCGCTACAATCCCGGCTATAAATTACTTTAATCACGCTGAGTGAAATGATAGTTTAGGGGAAGGCCTGAAATGTTATTCTCAAATATTTATGTTATTAGTGGTCGTGTCTTAATGAAAATCACTAGACAAAGATGGGAAATAATTCGCTACAATATAGGCTATACACGCTGAGAGAAATGGTAGTTTAGGGGAAGGCCTAAAATTTAATTGTTAAATATTTATTTTATTTGTGGTCGTATCTTCACGAAAATTGGTATGCAAAGTCGGGGAATAGGTCCCTATAATCTAGGCTATCAGTAATGTTATTCGCACTGAGTGAAATGGTAGTTTAGGGGAAGGACTGAAATGTAATCTACATATAAAATAAGTGTTTTGCCTCTGCATTTCTGAGAATTTGAAATGAATGATATTTCTGTATCTGACATGTCCACAGTAACAAGGAAATGCGTTTTTACCTTTCCGTAATTTCTGTCTGTCTGTCGGTCTGTCTGTACACGCATCAATAGAAAACGGCTGAAGGGAATTTAATGAAAATTGGTATGTAATGTCGGGTGATGAACCACTGCAATCTAGGCTACAAATTATTTTATTCACGTTGAGTGAAATGGTAGTTTAGGGGAAGGCCTGAAATGTAATTTTCAAATAAGTTATTTATGTTATTAGTGGTCGTATCGATAAATACTACATATTAAACATAACTTAAGTTATGTCGTAAGTTAGTAGTAGTAATGTAAGAAGTTATTAAATTTCCGATCACTTATGTCTTATACATTGTTATCGTACCGCATGTAATCAGAGATATTCATGAATTTGGATGTTTGTTACTAAGTCCATATCAGCGCCAAGTCACGAGAAAATGGGTAAACAGAATTTAGTGAAAATCGGTATGTAAATTCTGAGAATAAGGAACTACAGTCTACGATATAAATAATTTTGCAAGACACCCTAATATCACAGAGTCGAAAGAAAACTAATGTGAAGGCCTGCAATATAGAAAGCTCATAAACTTTATCAACATTAACATTACATTGACCATTTTTTGTTGTGATGTGCTTTTTGTCTTCTGTTTCCTCTCATCCCTGATAGATAGGATTACTGCAGCGTACCGAGGTTTTTTTAATTATCTTGACGTCGCACCGACACAGGTAGGTCTTATGGCGACGATGGGATAGGAAATGAATAGTGGTGTGAAGGAAGCGGCTTTGGCTTAAGGTACAGCCTGGTGGACTGGTGTGAAAATGGGAAACCACATAATACCATCTTCAGTGTTGCCGGCATTGGGGTTCGAATCCACTATCTCCCGGATGCAAGCTCACAGCTGCGCGCCCCTAACCACACGGGCAACTCGCCTGGTCGTACCAACTGTAACAGCCTTCCTGTATATTGGCGGGAAGTAGCTAGGGAGTAAGATAACTTTCTTCTTTTGCATGCCATTCCTCTGGTTTATACATTTCTGATATATCTAGTACGTTACACACTGGTTCATCATAGCATTCGAGCTATTCACTCCCTATTCTGAGGCACTGATTGGAATGATAGTGTGTATATTTAATGGAATGACAGAGGAGTGTTCACGGCAGTCTGCGACCTGGTTATTCCAGCTCTGGAACTTTGGACTGTTAGATCGGCACCGTAGTACTGTTCGTTGAAAGTGAGAAACTGTGCGGTTTTTCATTTGATCGAGTATTTTATATGAAAACATTGCTTTCAATCGCTACATTCCTACTGAAGTTTTTGTAATGACCTATGTTGACTTCAGTTAGGAAAACCACCAAGTCAGTCTTTCTGAGAATCCCGTAGCGAAGCACGGGTACATCAGCTAGTTAGAAATAAGGAAGAGATAAACTGCTGGAAATCTGTACGCTTCGCATGGCGTTTGTGAGCTCTGTTACGAACTGGGAATATTATCGATGGATAGTGATACCAACTGATTACCATAACGCCTTCTTATCCTAGCTTACACACCCCTTCAGCACAAAAATGAATCGTGAGGTGTTGTCTATGATCACATAACCTGTATTACAGATATATTTGGCGTTATTCAATTCAATGCTTTCATTCATTCTACTGAGTGGCGCACGAGAAAGCCATACATGTGGTTGATTACGCTTTTCTTCCTATTTGCTTTACGTCACACCGACACTGATAGGTCTTACGGCGACGATGGGGCAGGAAAGGCATAGGAATGGGAAGGAAGTGGCCGTGGCGTTAAGGTCCATCCCCAGCATTTGCCTGGTGTGAAAAAGGACAACCAGGGAAAACCATCTTCAGGGCTGCCGACAGTGGGATTCAAACCCTCTTTCTCCCGGATGCGAACTCACAGCTGCGCGCCCCTAACCACACGACCAAATCGCTCGGTAGGTTGATTACGGCAACAGGGAAAAAACTTTTTTCACAAAAGTAGGTGTACTTTATGTGCTTCTGCCTGCTGAATTCCAAAATGGCACTGAAAATATCGTATCACCCACAGTTTTGGCACAAAACGTATATTTTTTTAATAATGATATCACATATTGAAGTAGTACATATATATATATGGCACACGAATCATGCTGAACTAGAATGCAAGATTAAACCAACAACACAGTGAAATATGCACACAGTGAACAGATGGACTCAGAGAATGTGGTAAAAACATTCACTAACGTAATTCATTCCGTGCTTTCTTAGTTGTCATGGCGTGGCCCATGCTTTTCCTCTTATGGGCCATTTCTGTGTGCTCACGGTGAAGCATCCAGCAGTAGTCGCCCATCATCCGAACATCCCAAGTTCCCTGGTATCGTCGATCCATGTCCTTTATATCCTGATGGAACGTTTCACTTACAGTACCCAAGTTTGGAGGAAAACAGTCAAGGTGAGAATGTAAAAAGTGTAACTTCAAACTCATTGAACATCCCAGCATTTTGAACTTCGTCAGCATGTCTTCCACTATGTCGACATACTCTGGGCTGCGATTGTTTCCCAGGAAGTTTTGAACCACACTCTTAAAGGCAGTCCAGGCTTCTTGCTCCACGGCATTCATTGAATTAAGGAAATCTCCATCTACCATTACTTTCCGAATATCGGGACCATTGAACACACCCTCCTTCAGCTTAGCATCTGACAGGTTGGGGAACCTTTTACATAGATATTTTAAACAGTTGCCACACCTAGGTAATACTTTGACAAACTACTTCATTATGCCAAGTTTGAGGTGCAGAGGTGGCAAGAGTATTCTGTCTCTTTCGACTAGAGGGTCGCACTTGATATTTTGATCCCCTGCAACCAATTCCAACCTTCGAGGCCACTGCTTTTGCTCCCAATGTTTGTCACAAGCACGACTGTCCCATTCACAGGTGAAACAAGGAAACTTGGTATATCAGGCCTGTTGTCCTAGCAGCATACCCAACACTTTCAAATCGCCACACACCATCCAATTGTGATTCTCATAATGAATGGTTGTAAGAAGCACCTTCATGTAGTCGTATGTTTCCTTCAGGTGCACAGAACAGCCGACAGGTATTGAGGCATGCATGTTACCATTGTGCAGCAGAACTGCCTTCAGGCTTCTTGTAGATGAATCAATGAACAGTCTCCAGTAACCAGGTGCGTACAGAATGTTGAACTGACCCATCAAACCTTCTACATCACTGCAGTACACAGCACGTCATTTTGAGAAAAATATTGCGTGAATATCAAGTCCCTTCTTCCATAAAATATAACGGACGTTCCGGGTGCTAAGAAATGTCTTTCACGCAGTCTTGACCCTAGGAGCTCCGTTTTATCCTTTGACAGTCCCAGATCAGGGACTAAATCATTTAGATCTGGCTGAGTGAACAGAAGAGGGGCCTCATCTGTGCGTACTTCAAAGTCAGTATCATCCGTCTCCTGCACAGCATCCATGTCATCACTGTTATTCGTATCTAATGTCGGCGGAGACTGTGGTATAGGTAAATCCGGGCCATGTGGAATAGGACGAATAGCTGAGCAAATGTCGTCCGGGTACTCAATAATCTTCTTGTTTTTCTTGTTGCAACCAGTTACCTTACAAGAGCAGAAGTAGCAGTCGTCAGTAGGATCCTGTTGCTCTCGCCAGACCATAGGGATGCCAAATCGTAATGACTTCTTCTTTCCTGCCACCCACCCTCGTAAATTTTCTACACACACAATGTACACGACCTGTGAAGCCCATGGTTTTTAGATGTCGCCGAGTTCCACTCCGAAATATGCATGGTAGACCTATTTCACGAAAGTAGTGATGTTTCTTCGGTCCTTTCACCACAAGTTCACCACATATATAACAAAAGAATTAGGAGAGTTTACACAATATCGGGTAGACATTCTACACTAAGACTAACACGTACTTCCTTCCACAAACACAACACAGTAACGGGAAGCGTCATTAGCAACGTGCCACTAGGGGTGCAAGTGTTGAACAGTTGAAAGCTTCATATGGTGTTTTCATGTCTATTATAATAAACAGCAAAACCCCACATGAAGCTCATAATATCATTACATTCTATTACCATTAATTACAAAATGTATTCGATTTGTGAAAAAACTGTGGGTGATACGATGTTTTCAGTATCATTTTCGAATTCAGGACCCATGGTAACCCCTGCCTGTCGTGAGAGGCGACCAAGGGACGATTGAATTAGAACCATGAAACTACTTTTGATTATTACCATCACGCGGGGAACACCATGAGTCGCTTTTACTTGCGAGATGTACCACTATATTAGGTACGAAATAAGTTTGTGTTTAGTAGCAACAGGGGGGTTAATAAGTATGGGTTTTCCAGTACCCGTGAGTCGTACCCATGTGAGCAACACCGCGGGTCTGGGCGTAGCCTGTGACTTGTACTACTATATGAGCGACAGCGTGTGTCTGCGTTGCCTGTGATTAGTACCCACTATTAGAGGAAAGCAATGGCAAACTACCTCACTCCTCATCTTGCCTAGTACGCCTCATTTTGTGCTGCCATTGGTTTTTGGGGTTTCGTTATAACTGCATAACCTTTGGTGGTGCTATTTGAGGATTCAACCAGCCTCTGGGCTGTTGACCTAACACACATGTGAGGAACACCACGGGATAGTACGACTCCCTGTGGTTAGTACACGTAGGTGAGGAACCTCATCGGTTTGCGTTGGCTATGAGTGGCGCCACTGAGTGAGAAACACCATAGGTCTGCGTTACCTGTACGAAGTGCAATACGTGTGAGTAGCACCATCTTCTGTGGAACGCCGTGAGTCTTCGCTACTTTTGATTAGTTCCCCAACATGACAAATACCATGGTTGTACTTTACTCGCGACATGTACCATTCTGAGGGGCCCTAGACCTGTATTTTGGACCCCTTTAGACATCAAGCATCCTCGATTCAGAGTTGTGCTTTATAAGTGGTCCCTTGGTCAGTAATACTATTATTTATGATCTTTTTGAGTCGAATCCACTGTTTTTTGTTTGCTTGTTTCTTGTTTTTTTGGGGGGTTCATGTCCATCCATTCATTCTTCATGACATATATTTTTATTTTGGTCAGTGGATGATTTTGAACTTTTTATTGTTATTTCATTTCGTACCATTAGGCGCCGATGACCTCGATGTTACGCCCCTTTAAACAACCAACATCATCATCATCATCATCGAATTCAGGAGGTCGAAATACATAAAGAAAGCCTACATTTTCGAAAAAAGTGTTTGTGACCTCAAAGTTTGTTGCATAGCGCGATCTACGACCAAACACTGCACGCCAGTGGAGTAGACATGCATCACTGCTACTGGACAATCAGACAAATGAAGGTGAGGAGAACCACGCTCCGTTATCATTCGCTGCTTTTAAAACGCCTGCCGGTCGTTAACGAGGATTGTGCGATTATAATAAAGAGTTGTATGAAAATTATCACACCGACTAATCCATTCATTTAGCGACTTTTTGAATCAAATAGTAACATAAGCAACAAATCAAAACTTTGATCAAGAAAATTGCAGAAGAAACAGGAGCAGAAGCTCAAACTACAAGGCCTAAAGAAAATGAAAAAATAGAGTTCAGTGGAAAAGTGGTCAAACATAAGAAAAGGGCATCCTGAATCCACTCGAGCAATCCCATGACACGATCGCAATGAAACCCAATGGGACAGAAGGCTCAGTGACGCAGTGAATAATCCATTCTACATTGTGACTAAGCAAAGGGAAATTAATAAATGAGAAAGCGAAGGAGAAAATTACATTTTTCAAAACACTTCGTCACAAGAGGTAAAAAATTAAAAAAGGGAAACGAGGGTCCGCACTCATGCTTCTCTATGACCTGACACCCCGCTCTTAGCAAAGGGCACCTAGAAAGCTACATGTTATAAAACTAAGGTAAGATAGAAAACTCTACATTAAAATAAAGTATACGCGGCACTGTCACATAACCGGGGGGTATCTTCCCGTCGCTACACGCAAGTAAGTTTGGATCGCCTTAAGTGAGGGAGATCCTTGCCAATCAAGGTAAATATTAAGTGGCCAAAATCCATCTGATTTATAGTGGTGAGCTGGGCTGTGATTTGTTGTTTAAAATATGAAAGTACTCAAGAACAGAAGTAACAACACAGAGATTGCCAATCCCTAACTGTTATAATTCTCCGCTTGATAGAGTTCGTTCCAATTTCCTACGTGGCATCCGAAGCCAAATTAGTGATATATGTTAAAAGGCTTCAAAATTACATAGTGTTCAGGAAGTTCAACTTGTCAGTGCAAGAATTCACCATACTCAGATGTGTAAGGTGTTGCCAAAGAGACGTATTACAATTGCTCCAATAATAATAATAATAATAATAATAATAATAATAATAATAATAATAATAATAATAATAATAATAATAATAATAATAAAGGTTTTACTTTTATAGTTTTTCGGAGCTGAGCCACGATCGAAACTGTTCTCCAAAAGACGAGAGCTTCTACTGCCCGCGCCAAGCAGGAGGAAGGGAAGAATGGTATGAGGCGCCAGTGAGAACCACGGATGGAGTATATGGTCCAGGACTCCTGTTCGGTTCGGGAGGAAGACGAAGAATGCACCCACGGTAAGCCCTACCTGTCAAAGGAGGTGGTTCAAAGGGGCAACCTAAGCGCGTAAATGGATTATAGCTTTGGAACCATGAATTATACATCTGTGGATGGAAGGCCCAGAATAATTCCACAGGTAATTCTTGCATTTTCGTAAAAGGAGTCTAAAAGGATCCTGCGGCCAATGGTTTGTTAGAGACTTAACAAAACTTGAGTGTGATTGCTGCTTGTGCAAGTACCTCTAACGTGTGCGACTACGTCCGAAAACCCTGACGGCATCCACAACCCGTCGGCTGGGAACACCATGTGCACGGCAGTAACATCCGCCTGACAACACAGTTCCCCTCACAGCCGAATACCAGAACATATTACTTTATCAATTAATTTCTTTATCATTATTACCGTATACTGTTTGCAATATGGGGTATATGCTATTATGATTGATTTGAGGAAGGGATCCTCAGTGCTTCAGTCAACCCTGTTACGCCCTGTGGGTAGGGGATGCAGAGGAACAATACATCCACTGTATCCCTTGCCCGATGCAAGGGGCAACTGAAAAAGGTGATCTAGGCACGATGTAGACTGTCTGTATGGGACCCCTGTATATGCGAGGGTCTGAATACACTCACAGGTAATCGCTGCCTGTCTTAGAAGCCGATTAAACGGTCCCCTCTGTGTCTTCCTTTTTTGTACTGAATGTTGGTTGTAGACCGAATCAAAATTTGATGTGCGTGCTGTTTGGGGTAGGGCGTTTCACGTGTTCAACTACGCCGGAAAGCCCAGACGATACCCCCAGCCCGTCAGACTGGAGCAGTAGTATCCGTCTGACAAGGTAAGTCCCCCCAAAACCGAATGTTAGAAGAACATAATAGTGATCGTTAGTTTTTATGTTTTTTATTCTATACTTATTACTCTGTATACACTAATTGGCAGATGTTCTTGCGGGTGATTTGAGCAAGGGAATCCTAGTGCTACCCGTATTAGGCATCGTCCATCAACGGAACCAGGGCAATACCCGCTACGACCAAGAGGGATTGCCCTAGTTGTTTGGTTCGGTAACAGAGGTCTCTGATCTGAATTGGTGGCATGCGGTCAGGATGTTTCAGGGCACGCCTGGAACCAAACCTCTACAGTTTGCCCAGCGTGATCCACCACCCAAGTGCTTATGCTTAGATTCCCTGAGAAGTGCAATCTCCTGGCAACAAGGGCAGCGTGAAAGCATAGATCCGGCTTCCCTAGGTTCCTTGCCGCTACCAGAACCGATCGACAATATTTCAAAATGGTGACTTGTTCAGTAATCATATCAAAGATGTCTACGGCGAACAAGAAATCTTTAAAAAATGCGCAACGGTGGATTGTTATTGAAAACGCGTACTGCATTTCAGGCTGATTAGTTGCTTTAGTACAACAACTTTGGTGAAATTCCCATCAAAGTGGAAGAGCCCAAATCCTGCAATATGGTTCGCTCAGTCATCTTCCACCGCGACCTCATTTTGAAAATAGACTATGAGCTGATGGAAGTCATGGAGATCCGTGGCGTGAGACACGTCACGGTGAAGACGTGTCCAGCGGTGCCTTCATTGTCTCATTGACGCTGTCAGTGTTCCCAAAAGAAATCAAAGTAACAACCTATCACTGCGATGTGAGGCCGTCCCATGGGTGCTATCAATATCAAACGTTCGGATATACGGTATCTCGTTGTTCGGATCAGTCTGTGAGAGCTGCATGCGAAAGAGCAGCTCATAGCGCGGAACGACACACTCCTTCAAACAGATGCACTAACTGCTCTGGTCTTCATTCCCCTCGAGTGAGAAACTATACGGTCTACCTCAGTGAGGTGATCTGAGGAATCAAGACACTAGACTTCAGCATGATAGCACAGAGTCTTCCAGGCACGTCGTTTATTTCACCAGCAACTATGAAGATCGCTGCACGCAAACTCGAAGGTAGGGACCAGCCAGCAATGGACCACAACGAAGTCTCTGCCGGCTGTGAAACAAAGGCCGACACAGCAGGGGAAGCCGCACACAAACCTGCGGATCGTGGCCCGTCTAAACAAGAAATGAAGGTGGCGAAAAGGTACGCCCTTAGCAGGCGCTCCGCCAGCCCTCTTACAAATGCGGAAACTTACCCTACATTTTGGAGGGTTCATTTCAGGCCAGCACGTACGACTGCCTTAAATCCTAAGCACTACACTCGTAGGAAGAGATCCCACTACCGAAAAGTGTCGAAGAAGCACTTGGGTGTTAATCAATGATGTTGGTGCTTAGGTTAAAAAGTGACCCGCCACTTAGAACCTAAATACTCTTCAAACGTCGACGCTATGGCGCTGTTAAAAGGGAATCGTAAATTTTATGACAGGCATCTTACGGAGATGGGCCAGCTAATTAGTCAGTTGTCGCCGAGTGTAGTCTGTAATCAATAAACAGACCTCAGACCAGGTCATTATGGGGGTTATTAGGAATTTTACATTGTACTCGATGGATACGGTTTTATGCTAACCGGGCCTCCGGTGGAGTTGGTATGTTTTTCGTTCTGATGCGTACTGTGAAGCGATTCCTCTAAGAACTCAGCTGACCGCAGTAGCGGTATTTGTTTCCTCGCCTGCCATTACAACGGTTTATAATGTTCAATTCCCAGCAGGCCAGCCTCTTAATATTATGTAATTGATCTGCCTGGTCAGCTGCCATGTCCTTCCACTTATTGAGTGATTTTAACGCCCATCACTCATTATGTGTCTCTCAAATGCCCTGCCGCATAGGAAGGGAAGTATTTCATTTGAAATAAAGCATTGCGAATTAGATCCACTGATTGTTTTAATCTCATAACCATTTTTACCACTAATTTTTCAACTCCAGTCAGTGGATACATTTTAAAATTTTAATTATCATATCATATCATGTCGCCCATCTCGTTTCATTAGGGGCCGATGACCTTCGATGTTAGGCCCCTTTATACAACAAGCATCATCATCATCATCATCATCATCATCATCATCATCATCATCATCATCATCATCATCGAGAAGGGAGGTGGAGCAGTTAATAAGGGAGCTGAATTTGTGCGTTTTAAGTACAGGGTATTAAACCATAACGCATTTCAGCGTAGCGCACGGCACCTTCTCCTGCAATGACGCTCGTCCGTGTAGTCGGGCGTTCGTTCTTCTGCTTCTGTGGGATGTACACGATGACCTCGTGTCAGTAAACAATTTCCCATTATTCATTTTTGGTCAAAGAAGTTAATCATCGGGACACCACCAGGATGGACTCTTGAAGATGGTGACATGCCTAATTTGTCTTCAATAGCTGTCCTTATCGACGTAAATACCCGGAGCGTAGACGAGTACTTCTTGGCGCTGCTGAGGAGTCCATTCCACCATTTCCTCGGACTCCTCGACGAAAATGCGTTCTTTGTGGAACGAATAAATTGTAGCATCTATAAAAAAACGACGTCACGACCATAAATGCTATAGTAAGCAGCTTACTCTACCCAGCTCGGTAATATATAAAATGTGCGAATTCTTATTCGACACTTTAGGAAAACTTCATGATAAAGATATGTATCGTCTATCACGTGACATACACCGTTACCGCAAGCTTTGTCGTACAAGGTTCCAGAAAGTGATATTTCTTCTCAGCTGAAGCATTTTGTTATGTATCACTGGGAGCTGGAATGGAAGGCCACCCCTCTTCCAAATAAGCTTGGTGCAAAAGTTGGAAGACGTCCTTTTGGATTTCTCGGAGAGAAGCAAGTGGTATTACGTTGTCTTAGGATGGCCACAGTGTAGCAAAGCTCTCTTGCTTACTGAAGGGAGACGTCTCACTGATGTATACATCTTACCGTGGTACACATCTTTGTGTATTGCGTGCGTTAGCCGATGTCTCCCAGAGTGTTCATTAAACCTTTACTTCGTGCATCGTGGTATTCTAAAATACTTGAAATTGGAAATTTATTGATATTCAAACAGTCCTAAATTAGTTTTGGTGAACGAAGGTAATATGGCGTCGTGGAGACACGTAAAGCATCCAGTGGAGTTATCCTCGATTTATCCTAATTATCTTACTACATTCTACTCCTGATCAACTTGTAGTTTCTCTATTTTGCATACCATCATAATTTATATGCCCTTCTCTAGATACTAGTACGCGTGTGTAATTAAAATACTTGTACAGTTTCATATTTATGTTGTTTAATTCTGGCGTTCACCTCGCTATTACTTCAGCCGTTCGTGATGCTAACTTTTCTCTTTGTTTATTTCCTACTTTACCTTGTAGCGGAATATCCATTTACGCGATGTAATATTAATTATTTTATTTTGGGGAACTAACTGAGAAACGTGTACAAATTTTCCCATGTTGATCGTGGAGTATTATACATAATTTCCGCGTTTTATAATATTTTTATCTGAGTGTGGTGTGGGACGAGGTACTTCAATAATCCTTTAATTGCTTAGTTTTTGGGTTAATATATGTGTAGCTTAATGCAATATGCCCTGATTGAAAGATCGATTGCTTGCTAAGTTTCATTCAAGTCTCTCTTTTTAGTTAATCGCCTTTGGAGATATTAAAGGTTACTTAAGATAAAGCTAGAGTCCTGTAAATCAAGTAATTACAAAGATTTCTTCCTCTTCATCACATTTTATGTTATTTCTTTTGTTTCCATCATCAGCTGACTTTCCTCGGGTGTATATATCATGTGTTATAATTGTGGCTTGTCTCTGGCTGCTTATGTTTTCACTGATCGTGTAGGGATTCCTTATGTCTAGGCGCCATTATGTTTGTTCGGTCAACCAACGTTTTTCCTCCTGACTTCCTAATTCCTTTCCCATTCTATTTTTCTTATATTGGTGCGTTTACATTTCATGTTCGCTGTAAAATCTGATGAAGTGATCTTTAGGGTTATGTGATGCCTTTGAGGGTGGTTTCGTTTTTACAATATGTTTTACGTCGCACCGACACAGACAAGTCTTATGACGACGATGGGATAGAGTAGTGCTACGAGTGGGAAGGACGCGACCGTGGCACAGCCCAAGAATTTGCTGGTGTGAAAACGGTAAACCACCACCTTCAGGGCTGTCGACAATGAGGTTGAACCAACTACAGGGCACCTTTATTCAGCAAACACCACCACATATCGACATTTTTCTAAGGAATCGATGTTATTTTACACAAGACACGTGTTAAATAAGCCTTATTTAAGTGGGCACTTCTAATTACGGACAGAGGATATCGCCATTAATCTTGTCCACTTATCTTAAGCGGACACTATTTTCCTCAGGGCAACGCCAGTCTTTACCTTATTCTAAAATCATTGCTTTGTTCTATCTTTTTGTCCGAGGAAAACAGAAAGAAAGGTAAGTGTTCTGTACTGGGCTCCTCCCAAACCTTTCGTTAGGGCCGTCTTTAGCAAATTTTGAGAATTGTAGTTGCCCGGGAATGCTACCAGTAACTGTTTACTGACGAGTTACCAAGGAATTTTCCAGCATATCTTGAATCATTCTATTCATAACTCATATTGTCGAGATCCGGTAGCTGAGTTAAACCTGACAAGGAAGACACTTTCATATCTGAATGTGAAGGCAGAAATACCATAGCATTTCAATCGCCCAGTAAACATGAAGAGGGATGAGCGCGTTTAGATGTCGAGACAAGAAAAATATAGTGGGACAGACTTTCAGTGACACAAGTTCCCTTAAAAATGAACCCAAGGGAAAACACAATTGTAAAGAAAAATTATTTTCTGAGTGGATGGAAAATAGCAAACGAGGAATGAAGAGAAAGTAGGAGTGAGTTATCGTAGAAGTGAACATTGCGTTATTCGAATTGTTCGAGCAAATAAATTGTGAGTGGGTGTTACAATAAAAAGCTCGAGAATTCGCAAATAACCTGAAAGCTGAGGTTAATTTAATAAGGACTGTGTACGTCACGCTAGGACGTGTTGCTCTATTTGTTCACCCAGCTGAATGATTGCTTCCTGAAGCTGTGATGAAGGTAAAGGGTGTACAATCACTTGTAATATCTCCCAGAAAATTATTTAGTTATACATAATTTAGAACAATCAAAATAAAGATGTATGGTTATATTTAAGGTGGTTGTTCTTTGCCGTTAATATGTCCGGTTAATTTTTATAACCTATTTCAACGGACACCTCTCGCTACGGATATTTGTCCACGAAACCGACAGTGTCCGCAGAAGAGAGGTTGGACTGTATCTCACGAATGCAGTCTGATAGCTGCAGTCACTTAAATACGGCCAGTATCCAGTATTCGGGAGATAGTGGGTTCGAACCCCACTGGCGGCAGCCCTTAAGATGGCCGCTTCCTTTCCACTTCTAGCCCTAGCGTGTCCTATCGTCGCCATAAGACCTGCCTGTGTCGGTGCGACGTAAAGCATATAGTAGAAAAGAAAAAAACTGATAGCGGCGTGAACCAAATCACGCACTCAGTTGTTCGGTGAGGGTAAATTCAAATGTGTTTCAGACTTCCCCTATGGTCCTTGCCATGTACAACTTCATTACCAGATATCGAACATTGTTTCCTTAACCTGTTAAATTACACATACAGTAGTAACGCTGTCTTACTTGGGTTCAAACTTAACATACCACTTTACTGACCAGTGCTTACGCCTCTGTCCTCTTGTTGGTATTTCACATTATCCCTTGTCCTCTAATTAAAATAGTAATAGTAAATTTAAACATGAGTTATAATTTTCGGCAGACTCATTTCTTTCATATCGATATTTTTTCCGTATTTAAGTTAACTTCGCATCTTGTCCTCTACTCGCCCGTTACACTGAGTTCTGTAATGAACTCATTCTTATAGCGAGTTGGTAATTTCAGGTAAGTGATATTTATTTGTTTTTGCTTGTGCCTTGTCCTGTGTTCTGTGTCTCGTCTACATAAAAACCATATTTAAATTTTATATTTTCTTAATATGGTTGCTCTGTCGTCGACCGTATCTCACTCACTTCCATGCTGCCAAAACCAAGGCTGGGAGAGTGTGAGTAACAAAATGTATCGGGTCTACAGCAAATCATGCAAGTAACTACCAACAGTACCAAGCTGGTTAAGAATGGCACAGATATCAAATATTTTTCAAGTCAAAGAGTATACATTTTCATGTAGAAGAATTTGGTAAATCACGTGCGTGATTTGCGTGATTGCCATCTCAAGAAGGCGGCCAGAGGTCTTATCTAGGCCAACCCCCGTGAGGTTGAAAGAAAAAGCCCCATTGGTTTAGATTCTGTGAAATTTGGAGGTCCCGCTGTTATGTTCGCGATATCAACTGACACTGAAACTACAAGATTGCTTTTTAATTTGTTTTTTATAGTGGAATCTGAAAAGTTGTCTGGCTGTCAAAGTTCCAGTATTATTTGAAGAATTTTAATAATGCGTTACAGAGTATTTTGCTAACAGCACCTTCCCCAAAAGTTTTGTTTCCCAATTTGCACTTCAGTCTCTAACGCTTACCTCTCTCTCTCTCTGAGAAGTACCCACGGTACCAGAGGTAGCTATTAACATGCTTAATATTCATTAAGTTATAAGTGGATCAGTGAAGAGTAACAGGACTAGCAGCTTGGAGTTACCGAACAACGACACACTTTGGAAACTTCAACTGAGATCGCTCCTGCCTATCGATCACGTCGTGAGTCGTCTAGCCTATCACACTCCCTTGCGTTCAAAAATCAGGTTGTTATAATTTGCCCTTCGTTCATAAATTATCGTGTTTATTAAAAATCCGTACACTGCTGTACATGCTTATGGAGCTGATAAAACTTAAGGTGTAATGAGATACTGGTCAAAAAGAACTTTCCCAGTGATAATAAAAATGAATATCCGGGTATAAATTTAAACGAAAGATTATTGTACTGAATGAATGTTCCACAAATATGCAAAGTAATGAAAATATATCATCATCATCTGGTGATGATGATGATGATGATGATTATTATGTTCGTTGTTAAAGGGGCTTAACACCTAGGCATCGACCACTAATGGTATGAGGTGAACGAAATGAAAATTAAAACTTCAAAACATATCCACTGACTAGAATCTATAAAGAATGACGATGAAAAATTATCGCGAAACCATCAGTGGATCCAATTCACAATGCCTTAATTATTGGAATGATACTTATTACCGGTAAAACAGAACCATGGTGTTCCTCCTATCGTGGTATTAATTAAAGGTATCGTAGAATACTCGCGTTTCTCACATAATGTAGACCCATGGCACCACTCACAGGTAACATAAACATATGACGTTTCGCAACGAGGGTACAACTCACAAGCAACGCAGACCAAAAGTGTGTAGTATTAATCATAGGTAAGACAGACCCATTCTGAACACAGTGGAACCGGCCGGTAGAATGTACACGATGATACCACAAGCAATGCCAAGACCCGTAGTACTGCTCCTTTGTGGTTTTTCTCGCGAGGTGGTACTAGTCGCAAGTAATGTCGACCGATGGTGTTCCACACGTAATGGTACTAATCATAAGTGATGTCATGGTTCCAATATCATCATCGCTTGTCGCCTTACCGTGGGTGTATTCTCCGTCTGTGTCCCTCACCCACAGGGAGTAATATATCATCTATCCGGAATAGTTTGGGTTTTCAAATAGCAATAAAAGGTTACAGAGAAACTGCAAAAACCACTGGCGCAGACAATATGAATTGTACTAGGCAAGATGAACTGTGAAATGTTTCGCTATTAATTCCTTTTCTGGGCATATAAGTGTTGTTTGAACACAAATGCATTACATAGACCGAATTTTAAGGGGAAACTTTTAATCAAAAAAGGAAAGAAAGAGAAAATCATAGGGCTAAAACAAAAATGCCTTGAAGAATGACTGGTTACTCCCTCACAACTGATATTTTATTTGGAAACTCATTTCAGCACATTCATGGTTACACAAGGGCACACACACTCTTACATTTTATCACTTCACGGCACAAAAGAAAGTGTTTTATTCAATCACACTCTCTATTTCAATATGTTTAAAAGTCAGATTCCACGTCTTTGAACACAGGGTCACCGAAAGATTTGGCCGTGCGGTTAGGGGCGCGCAGCTGTGAGCTTTTATTCGGAGGATAGTGAGTTAGAACCCCACTGTAGGCAGTATTGAAGATGGTTTTCATCAGTTTCCCATTTTCACACCAGGCAAATGCTGGGGCTGTACCTTAATTAAGGCCACGGCCGCTTCCTCCCACTCCTAGGCCATTCCTACCCCACCGTTCCCATAAAACCAATCTGTTTTGGTGCGACGTAAAGCCAATTGTAAAACAAACATTAAAGAATAGAGAATATATATTTATAAACAAAAAATGACCGTTCAGCATCCCTTAAGCCAGCGGTGAAAGTTGGTTTTTACCCTGAACTCTAAATTGGTACACACTATTCGTTTTATAATGTCTGGATTCTTTGAAATATTTTGCTTAAGTTTGCCTTTAGGAAATCCACCCAACACTTCCTCAATCACACTCCACTGGGTCTTCTTGGACAGTACCTCAGCTTCATGCTTCGCGATGGCACCTGGCAGAAATTAAAAAAAACTGCACAGCATTCAGTTTATTTTCCAAATTTGGTCTTCTCAATTTATTGCCGAATCTTCGTTATCTATCTATTTAAATATCGTAGAAATCCTCACTTAAAAAAACAACACATGAAATCCATGTTTCATGCCTGTTTATAATGAGAAACATAGGTCTCTTTACAAATAAGATGTATTTATATGATCCTCCTTTTCAATACAAAACAACCATCTATATTACATGTGACGATCTCTATACGTGTTTCGGCCTAATCTGAAGGCCATCCTCAGTAGAAGTTCGATTATTGCATTATAGAAACATAATTAAATATAGGTTAATTGGAATTAAAATACAATGATCATGATCGACAAAGTAAAAACATGTTGAGTTAAAACTCTTCTCGTCTGTTAGCTCGTTTGATTGACATAAAACTTTCTGATCCATTTAAAAAGTGAGACACTCTATCCCGTCATTAACGCGATTAATAAGTGTGCACCACATGTATTGGTAAAAAGAGAATGAATGGATGAACCAAAAAAATCGCGTGAAAAGAAAATGCATACCTGTTTATGATAAGAAACATAGGTCTCTTTACAAATAAGAGGTATTTATATGATCCTCCTTTTCAATACAAAAAAAGAACCATCTATATTACATGTCGTCTCAAGTGATACGACCTTGTCCATCACATGCCACGTTGACACTAAGCTCCAGTATAGCTTACAGTGTCTCTGTGCTGATGTGATGGGGTGGGAAAGACGGAGGGGTAAGGTAAGGTAGGGGAGTGGGATATTGAGGGAAGGCGGGTCTACTTCTAGAACGTCGGTAGTGAAACTCGTTTTTATTAATAAACTAGCAAGATACCCGTGCTTCGCTACGGTATTATACTGAAATTTATAATTGAATGCTTATTGTCTTAGATATATAATCCGCCGAAATTCGCGATCTGACTCGTTTTCTGCGAGAATCCACCAAAATTCCCGATCTGACTGGTTTTCTATTAGATTACGGCACGTTTCCTCCCATTCTTCAATCTTCCTTTCCAGCAATCGATTTTGTACTTCCCGGGCTAGGCTCAGGTATTCCTCCCGGTCAGTTGGGTCCGTAAATCTTTGCCATCTTTTCCTATAACTTTTTAAATATGGATGAAATCCTTCAGGAGATCCGGCGTGGTGTCATATTGGGTGCCTTGGCGGCACTGAATCCGCGGCCGGACTGCATTCTTAGTCATTACCCGTCCAGGAGCCGTTTCCAGCGCGGTCCGCACATTTGACGACGGTCCGGAACATTATTATTATTATTATTATTATTATTATTATTATTATTATTATTATGTGTTGTTGGAATGGCTCATGACAGGGAAATCCGGAGTATCCGAAGAAAAACCTGTCCCGCCTCCGTTTTGTCCAGCACGAATGTCACATGGAGTGACCGGGATTTGAACCACGGAACCCAGCTGTGAGAGGCCAGCGCGCTGCCACCTGAGCAACGGAGGATCCTTATCAAACCATTAAGAACAGTAAAATCAGTTGGTCTCACCTCCTTCTACCCCCCACCGCCGTTAAGTTTATTTACCGCCACCCTACCCCAAAAAATATTAAAAGAAGGCTTGTTTCTTTATGTTTAAGGGAGATTCCAAACACCAATGTTCACGTCTATTACCTTCAGTTTTGAGATATAAGTATCCCCATAAAAATAATTTACTTTTTTCACTTCATTTCACACTACCCCCCCCCCAAGTGAATTTTCCCGCAAAAAATACTTGTTTCTTTAATAGTAAAGGGTCTTCTAAATACTAATTATCACGACTCTAACTTCTTCAATTTTTGATTTATATGTCCTCATGAAAGGAATTCAACTCCTTTACACTCCCGCCCTCAAAGATGGGTTCCCCCCAAAACGCGTCTTTTTGTTTTTAAAGGAGATCCAAATACGAATTTTCACGTCTGTAACAACTTTAGTTTTTATTAGATGTATGTATTCTCATACAATTAAGTCAATTTTTCAATTCTTTCACACCCCCCCCCCCCCCCACACCTTCATTGGATTTTCCGAGAATACGTGTTTCTTTACTTTTAAAGCAGATTGCAAATATCAAATTTCACGTCTGTAACATCTTCATTTTTGAGATATCAGTAGCCTAATTAAAAGAATTCAACACCAGTTTCAGTCACTTTTACCCCACCACCACCACCAAAGTGGTATTTGCGAAAACTAAAAATACACGTTTCTTTATGTTCAATAGAGATAAAGATACCATTTTTCACTTCTGTAACATGTTAAGTTTTTTAGATATACTGTCAAAATTCTCATTTTAAAATTTCACCCCTTTTGAGTTCCCCGTAAGTGGAGTTTCCAAAAACAAATCACCAATGTTTCTTTACATTTACAGGAGATTCCAAACACCCACTTTTTATGTCTGTAACATTTTACGTTTCCAAGATATTCTGTAGATATAGTCTTTCAAAAAATTCACCCAATTTGTCACTCCTGTTTAACCGCCATTAATTGGATTTTCCAAAAACTAAAATATACATGTTTCTTCATTTTTAAAGGAGATCCCATATACAAATTTTCAGTTCTCTAATATCTTTCGTTTCTGAGATATATGTATCCTCATTAAAGGCATTCAACAAATTTTTCACCCTTTTACATTACCATTGGTATTTAGAGGAAACAAAAAAATACTTGTTCCTTTATTTTTAGAGGAGATTATAACTACCAATTTTTACATCTGTAAATTTTAAAGTTTTAAGATGTAGACACACTCATTTTAAAAAAATTCACCCCCATCCTTTTCACCCCCCAATATTTGCATTTTCCAAAAACGAAAAAATACGTGTTTCTTTACTTTTAAAGGAGATTCTAAATACCAATTTTAACATCTATATACTTTAAAAGTTTTGAGATATAGTTACTTTCATGTTAAAAAATCACCCCCTTTTCACCCCCATTAATTAGATTTTCCAAAAACAAAAAATACGTGTTTCTTTATTTTTAAAGGAGATCCCAAACACCAATTTTCAGGTCTGTAATATCTTCAGGTTCTAAAATATAAGTAGACTCATTAAAGGCATTCAACCCCTTTTTCAACCTTTTCCACCCTTCCTCTTAGGATTTTCCGAAAACAAAATACACGCGTTTCTTTATTTTTAAAGGAGATTCTAAATACCAATTTTCACATCTATAACCTTTAAAAGTTTTGAGATATAGATACACTCATTTTAAAATATTACCCCCTTTTCACCCCCCCTTAATTGGATTTTCCAGAAACAAAAAACACGTGTTTCTTTATTTTTAAAGGAGATCCCAAGCACCAATTTTCAGGTCTGTAATATCTTCAGTTTCTGAGATATAAGTAGCCTCATTAAAGGCATTCAACCCCTTTTTCACCCCTTTTCACTCCCCCTATTGCGATTTTCCGGAAACAAAAAAGACGTGTTTCTTTATTTTTAATGAAGATTCTAAATACCAATTTTCACATCTGCAAACTTTAAAAGTTTGGAGATATAGATTCACTCATTTAAAAAATTCACCCCTTTTTCACCCTTCCATTAATTGGATTTTCCAAAAACAAAAAAATACGTGTTTCTTTATTTTTAAAAGAGATCAAAAGTACCAATTTTCAGGTCTGTAATATCTTCAGTTTCTGAGATATAAGTACGGGTATCCTGAAAAAGGCATTCTACCCATTTTTCCCCATTTTCACCCCCTTCACCCCTCCTATTGCGATTTTCTGAAAACAAAAAAATACGTGTTTCCTTATTTTTAATGAAGATTCTAAATACCAATTTTTACATCTGTAAACTTTTAAAGTTTTGAGATATAGATACACTCATTTTAAAATTTCACCCCCCTTTTCACCCCCTTAGCGCCGGAATATCCAAAAATCCTCTCTTAGCGAGCACCTATATCTTAACATGAATGTATCCCCAAAATTTCATTTCTTTATGTCCAGTAGTTTTGGCTCGGCGATGATGAATCAGTCAGTCAGTCAGTCAGTCAGTCAGGACAAGTTATTTTATATATATAGATTGTTGACAGATGAGTGGGACAAAGGTTTCCAATACTACATTTTTCTCGTCGTTGATTTCATTTACGTTGTGTGAGGAATAGTTGTATTGGTCAATATCGATATAACTATTCTCCAGTCTATAGAGAAAGGCACATTCCTTTACATAATATCGGTCTTTAAGTCCTGGGCAATGGTTGTGTATTGTTCCTTACAATGTTCGCTCATGGCTGAGTAGCGGTTGTACTTCAAGTCGTTAAGATCTCCGGTGTATCTTATATTAAAACAGCGGCCTGTTTGTCCTAAGTTCTTTGAAAAACAAGACTGTCACTTTAATTTATATACCCCAGAGTTCGTAAATTTCCTGTTGCCATTGACGGAATGGGAATTAAAAACTTTTTTAGCATTGGTGTGAGTGATCTTGAAAGCTATTTTTAACTTGAGAAAATTGATATATGTTATTACTGTTAATGGTAAATGTGGTGATCTCTTTATGGGGAGGTTGTTTTTCAAGTGGTCTTGGGTTTACTCCTAATTTTTTTTAGAATTTTGCTCACGAAAGCTTCATTGAAACTATTAAGTTCAGCTATTGTATAAATGGTGTTGACCTCTTTCTTAAGATTCTTCCGCGATAAACGAAGAGTAAGTGCTCTGAAAATCATACTATTAAATTCTGCCTTCTTTTGCATATCCAGGTGTAGAGAAGTCTTGTGAATTGTGTTAACTATGTGAGTGGTTTCCTGTAAATATCAAGGAAAGAGTTTTATTATGATTGCGAGTGACAGTTAGATCGAGGCAAGTAAGGGAATTGTTGTTTTTGGATTCTATCGTGAACTTTATATGAGGGTCAAAGCTATTGAGTAATTCAAGTACTGTATTGCTATCTATATCATGGGAATCTAGGATAATAAAAGTGTCATCAACGTAGCGTGTCCAGTGTTTGATACCGTTAATTGTGCCTATGATACGAGTGTGTTCAAGAAAATCAACGTAAATGTCGGCGAGCATTCCCGAGGCCGGTGACCCCAATAGGAAGACACTTCTGTTGGTATACAGTATTATTAAAACTGAAGAAATTATTAGTTAATATAAATTTGAAGATCTGAATAAACTCGTCTCCCTCGCTTACAGTCAATTTACTGAATTTGGAAAGATTAACTTTTACTATTTTAATGGTTTATATTCGCGTATATGTTAACAATGTCAAAGGAGTGAAGGGTGTAATGTTTTGGTAAAGTAAGCTCTTTAATTCTATTACAACGTTCTAGGGAATTTTCATCTGATGTGCCTCAAATTTGTCCAGTGACGTAGAATCGAATGTTTTTCACCCACCGGTAGTGAATCTTAGTCGAGTTGACCTTGATCTTAATGACCTCTTGATATTGAAAAAGGAACCAAAACACAACTGAGGTATTTCCTCCAATCACGACTATTTAATCATTACGTTGGCTGAGTCCGAATTAGCTGTTAATACGTTGCATACAGACATTCAAGATGAGGTTAGATATGAACTAAAACAGAAGTTACTTTCCCCTTTCAATCAGAAACATACTAGTAAACCCAATAAGGAACAGGTCACGAATGTACGCAATCTTAAGAAGAGAATTTAAGATAATGATTTAATATTAACAAAGACGACGCCACTGTAGTGACTACGTAAAACAAAACATACTCCTTTATACTAACAATAATATTATGTAGTCAAAAATATCCCATAATCAGAATTCAAAGAGAACTGATATCTTTAAATAGGAACCTCTTATTTTTATTTAATGACCTTGAGAAATCCAAATTGTTTGTCATGAATACAAAGTTACCTATGGCGAAAGCGTTACCGAAGATTCGCAAGGCCTAAGCCCTTATAAGTCCCGTTATTAATTTCAGAAATAGTCCGACGTACTAAATATCTCAGTGCATTCACAATTTTCTCAAAACACATTTTTTACAAGCTATTAAGTCAGTTGAAAATTCCCTAGAACTTTGTAATAGAATTAAAGAGCTTACTTTACCAAAACATTACACCCTTCACTCCTTTGACATTGTTAACATATACGCGAATATAAACCATTAAAATAGTAAAAGTTAATCTTTCCAAATTCAGTAAATTGACAGTAAGTGAGAGAGACGAGTTTATTCAGATCTTCAAATTATATATTAAATAATAATTTCTTCAGTTTTAATAATACTGTATACCAACAGAAGTGTCTTCCTATTGGGGTCACCGGCCTCGGGAATGCTCGCCGACATTTACGTTGATTTTCTTGAACACACTCGTATCATAGGCACAATTAACGGTATCAAACACTGGACACGCTACGTTGATGACACTTTTATTATCCTAGATTCCTATAATATAGATATCAATACAGTACCTGAATTTCTTAATAGCTTTAACCCTCATATAAAGTTCTCAATAGAATCCGAAAACAACAATTCCCTTACTTGCCTCGATCTAACTGTCACTCGCAATCATAATAAAACTCTTTCCTTGATATTTACAGGAAGCTCACTCACACAGTTAACATAATTCACAAGACTTCTCTACACCTGGATATGCAGAAGAAGGCAGAATTTAATAGTATGATTTTCAGAGCACTTACTCTTCGTTTATCGCGGAAGAATCTTAAGAAAGAGGTCAACACCGTTTATACAATAGCTGAACTTAATAGTTTCAATGAAGCTTTCGTGAGCAAAATTCTAAAAAAAATTAGGAGTAAACCCAAGACCACTTGAAAAACAACCTCCCCATAAAGAGAAGATCACCACATTTACCATTAACAATAATAACATATATCAATTTTCTCAAGTTAAAAATAGCTTTCAAGATCACTCACACCAATGCTAAAAGGGTCTTTAATTCCCATGCCGTCAATGGCAACAGGAAATTTACGAACTCTGGGGTATATAAATTAAAGTGACAGTCTTGTTTTTCAACGAACTTAGGACAAACAGGCCGCTGTTTTAATATAAGATACACCGGACATCTTAACGACTTGAAGTACAACCGCTACTCAGCCATGAGCGAACATTGTAAGGAACAATACACAACCATTGCCCAGGACTTAAAGACCGATATTATGTAAAGGAATGTGCCTTTCTCTATAGACTGGAGAATAGTTATATCGATATTGACCAATACAACTATTCCTCACATAACGTAAATGAAATCAACGAAGAGAAAAATGTAGTATTGGAAACCTTTGTCCCACTCATCTGTCAACAATTTATTAATAAAAATGAGTTTCACTACCGACGTTCTAGAAGTAGACCCGCTTTCCCTCAATATCCCACTCCCCTACCTTACCCTACCCCTCCGTCTTTCCCACCCCATCACATCAGCACAGACACGCTGTAAGCAATACTCGAGCTTACTGTCAATGTGGCATGGGACCGACAAGGGCGTATCACTTGAGACGACAAGTAAGTTGATTGAGCATTTTCTCTTCACGCGATTTTTTTGTTTCATCCGTTCATTCTCTTTTTACCATTACAGGTGATGCACACTTATTAATCGCGTTTATGACGGGACTGAGTGTCTCACTTTTGAAATGAATCAGCAAGTTTTATGTCAATCAAACGAGCTAACAGACGATAGGTTTCTCAACTCAGCATGTTTTACTTTGTCGATCATGATCATTGTATTTTAATTCCAACTAACATATATTTAATTATGTTTGTACAATGCAATAATCGAACCTCTACTGAGGATGGCCTTCAGATTAGGCCGAAACATGCATAGATATCGTCACATGTAATATAGATGGTTGTTTTGTATTGAAAAGGAGGATCATAAAAATATTTTTTTTTGTAAACTGATAACCGTCAATACGGAATGAGATTTATAACATGCAAACATGGGTCTGTAACAGTGTATTTTGTTGGGGGGCTTAATAAGCGTCTTCGAATATCAAGGAACTTGCTGTCTGCTATTCAGGTCTGACTGCGTCACAAACATTATGTAAACCGTGAGCGGCGCAGGTTACGTGATGAAGATAGGGATAAAGAGGTTTCAAATGTGGAAAACCGGGCGAGTTGCCATGCGGTCAGGGGCACGCGGCTGTGAGCTTGCATCCGGGAGATATTGGGTTCGAATCCCACTGTCGGCGATGGTTTTCCGTGATTTCCCATTTTCACACCAGGCAAATGCTGGAAATGTACCTTAATTAAGGCCACGGACGCTTCCTTCCAACTCCTCGGCCTTTCCTCTCCCATAGTCGCCATAAGACCTATCTGCGTCGGTGCGACGTAAAGCCACTAGCACTAGCAAATGTGGAAATTGCGGGACCGTGTATGGTAGATGGTCAGTAACAAAAGGTCATATTTTCGTGGGCGGCGGATGCTGGCCAATAATACACTGTAAAAACGAAAGACTTAGCACATGAATGATTACACATTTTCACTAATTACACTTTTTCACTATGTACAATATCAACCTCTTCTGGGAAGAGACAAAGTTTTGCAACTGGGCGTTTGAAGGTCCCCTTGGGAGTGCGAATAGTGATAATTCGCACCAAGCCGTCAGCACCTGCGTGCGTATCTACCACGATCCCTGTCTGCCACACGAGAGGTGGCAAGTTGCCTTCCTTGAGATGAACCAGAGTTCCGGGTCGAAGTTTGACTCTTCCTGCTGAGCAGTTAGTCCGCTGCTGGAGCTGACATAAATAGTCCCTTGACCACCGCTTCCAGATGCATTGCCTGCAGAGCTGAAGTTGTTGCCACCTGGACAGACGAGAACCTGAAACTGCAAGTAAATCTGGCTCTGGGATTTTTGTGACAGGTTCTCCAATTTGGAAGTGGCCGGGAGTCGGGAATGAATAGTCATCAGGACTATCAGATAATTTAGTAATTGGCCTCGAATTCAGGCATGCTTCAATCTACACTAAGAACGTGGACATTTATTCGAAAGTCAGTACAAGATTTCCTGTAACCTTCTTCAAATGGGACTTAGTAGTCTTTATGCCAGCCTACCACAGCCCATCAAAATGAGGGGCATGCGGTGGAATAAAATGCCACTGTATTCCACATTGAGATGCGAAGTATCCACTTTCCTCTGATGTGCTTGAGATCGGAAGAGGGTGTGAAGCTCCCGTAGCTCGTTTCTTGCTCTCACGAATGTACTTCCATTTTCGCTGTAGATATTCTGGCAGATAATCCGACGCAATGTAAATCTACGCAGAGCAGCTAGGAACGCATCAGTAGACAGGTCAGAGACAAGTTCAAGATGTATTGCCTTGGTAGCCATGCAGATGAATAGAGCAATATAACATTTTACCTTTGTTTTGCTCTTAGGTGTCGTTTGCTTAATGTCAAGTGGACCCTCATACTCAACTCCGCAGTTCAAAGTTGATGTACTTGCCTTCAACCTGTAGCAAGGAAGACACTTGTGTGTTATGTGCCTAAGGACAGACTTGCCATTGGGTATCCAATATCGTTGTCTAATGGTTGCAAGCAAAAGTTGGGGTCCAGCATGCAGTTAGTCGCACGTGCTCGCACATTTTTAACAACCTGGTCACATGATGATTAGGTGGTAGGATGATGGAATGTTTCTGGCTGTACGGAGCTTGAGATTGTTCCAATCTGCCGCCCACCCTAAGCATCTGGTTTGCATCTACAAAGGGATGAACAGACTTCAACTTGCTTTCCTTTGCGATCGGTCTGCCAAGTCGCAGATCTTGAAGCTCCTTACCATATTCTCGTTCTTGGGCAGTACGAATGATCCTGTGCGATGCCTCTTGAAGTTCTACTACAGTCAGACTTTCCACCTGTCTCCTTGAAGCAGCAAGCCTGAGGTTGTTTATGTATCTCAGTATGAAGGCCATGACTCTCACCAGCCATGACCAAGAAGAAAAGCATTGGACTAAGTCTTCAAGGAAATAACTGAAAACAAGTAAGCAAACAGCAGGTTTCCGCTGCTCTGGTACAGCAGTGAGTTCGGGAGTTTTCTTCATGTCGCTGACAGGCCAGGCTGACGGCGGCTGGTAGAGCCAGGATGGTCCCGCCCACCATAACAGGTCGTCTTCAAGAAGATGTGGTTCAATCCCCCTCGAAATGATGTCAGCTGGATTGTCCTGTGACGTCACGTGGTTCCATTGTTCTACAGATGAAAGTTGTATCTCAGACATTCTATTCCAACAAACGTTTTCCACGATGCGGGCTCTCCTGTAAGCCAAGCTAGTACTACAGTAGGTTCTGTCCAATAGTAGTTTTGTTCAATTTTTATGTTAAGTACAGTTCTAACCTTATCCATTAATTTTACAAGGAGTAATGCACCACATAGTTCAAGTTTAGGGAGCGAAATCTGTTTCAGTGGAGCTACTCTGGATTTGGAGCTTAACAGCACTACTGATACATTATCCTTGACATCTACACTCCGTAGGTAAACAGATGCTCCAAAGGCCATTTCTCAAGCATCAGAGAATCCGTGTAACTCATATCGTTCAATTTCTCCGTCTCCCGTCACTCTTCGAGGGATGCGAATGTCGTTGAGTGATGGCAAACGTGCGTGAAACTGTTCCCAATTAGTTAATAGCTCAGGAGGCAAACTCTGATCCCAGTCCACTTTCGTTTGCCGTAAGTGTTGCAAGAAAATTTAACATTTTATTATTACTGGACCTAAGAGACCGAAAGAATCGAAAATAGGCGAAATACAGGATAACACACTACATTTTGTCCAGGTTGTGTTATCCTGGGTGAGAATGGTAGCTACAACCTGGAAGATGTTCTTTAGAGGATGCCACAGTAGTCCCAAAGCCTTAATGGTACCCTCTTCCTTGTCATCCAGACTCCAGGGCGGTTGTGATTCTTGGTGCTCAAGAGGTATGTGCTCTAAAAGAGTGGGATGGTTAGCACACCATTTACGAACAGGAAATCCTGCGCTACTGAGGAGTTCGATCAGCTCTTGTTGCAGACTGAGTGCATCTCCAATGGTATCTGCTCCACTCAGAACATCATCAACATAGAAGTCTTTCGTAATATCTCCGACGCTCTTGGGTATTGCAGTGCACCATCGTTGGCAAATTGTACCAGACATCTCGTGGCTAAAAAAGGCGCTGCTGAGGTACCATAAGTTACAGTGGAAAGTCGATAAATCTGGATAGGTTCATTCGGAGATGAACGCCATACAATGCGTTGCAGATCTTGGTCATCAGGATGAATTAGGATTTGCCTGTACATTTTTTAACATCGACAGTGAAGGCATACTTACGTGTTCTAAATCTCAAGATGATAGAATACAAGTCTTCGTGCACCGTAGGTCCAACCATCAAAATATCGTTCAGTGAGTAGTTACTAGTAGTTTTAGCAGAGGCGCTGAAGACGACTCTGACCTTAGTGGTAGTGCTGGACTGCTTAATTGCAGCATGATGCGGCAGGTAATATGTTGGCTTATTGGTTTGCGTTTTAACAAGTTCCATGTGATGAAGATCAGCGTATTCTGTCATGAACTCAACATTTTTTTTCTGCAAGTCTGGTTGGCGATGTAACCGGTGTTCAATTTGACTGAGACAACGAGTGGCGCATTTAAATGAATCCCCAAGTTCTTCATGGTGTGGTTTAATAGGCAGTCTTACAACATATCTTCCGGTGCTATCTCTAGTACTGTTGTTCACAAAGTGTTCTTCGCATTGACTTTCTTCCTTAGAATGCGGGGGAGACATCTTTACTTCCTCTTGTTGCCAAACCCGTTCGTCCTGTATGTGCAGTTCATTGCTGCACACAAGACAAGACATTACTTTCTTGCTGGTAGACTTTAGAGTGTGTGGTGGTATCTTACCTGATAAGATCCAGCCAAATTCAATGTCCTGTAGTTCGGGATGATTTTCTCTCGTGAGTTGACCACGACGCAGTATGTCAAAAAACACAGACGCCCCCAGTAGTAAATCAACTTCACCTGGTGTACTAAACTGAGGATCCTCCAAGGGAATGTCCTGTGGTAGCTGCCAGTCATACGTGTCAAGATGTACTGTAGGGAGCTGACCTGTTGTGCGAGGAATTACAGAACAAACAACAGGGATAGTGTAGTCTGTGACCCTGGATGTAACTTGGATTTGACAAATATGTGATGATTCAGTTGCCTTAGTATCACTTATAGGCATTGAGTGCCGACTCAATTCAATCCCTAAGCGATCTGCCAAACGCCTGGACATGAAATACATTTGAGACGCACTATCAAGTTGAGCTCGGCACTGATGTGCATTCCCACGTTTGTCTGTGACCACTACGAGAGCTGTTGACAATAGAACTTCTACATGAGTATAGTTGCTCTTCACAGCACACTAGGTTTGCTGCTGAGTCTGGTTGGTTTCTGATGTAGTAGAAGCATTGTAGGATGTACTCTGCTCCTCCTGCAACAGAGTATGATGTCTATTATTGCAGATTCGACAATTTCCTGAACTACACTCCTTTAAAGTATGATTAGCACCCAAGTGACGAAGAACCCGTTAACGACCCTAGAGGCAGATCTCATGCTAATTGCTCCCTCCAAAAGGGTTTAATATTAAAATAGTTTACAAAAATGGCTTTGGCAAACCCGTCCGTCCGTTCTACGGGACCAATTTGCTTCATTTTTGTTTTAATCACTCCGGAATTACCTGTCGGCGAATCATGCGACATTGATAGGTCCCAACTTACTTGGAGTAATCGCAAAATCAGATCATTGAATTATCAGTAATTGCAGGCGAAGGTTTACCCTAACTTTCGATTCCCCCCAGGGGGCGGGGAAACCCCTCCTGGGAAGAATCGCAGCGTGAATGCATGGGATCAAGTTTCCTTAGGTTTCTGGTGTCAACCAGAACCGAAGGGAGATATTTTAAGCTAATGGAGTATATATTTTTCATTAGACACATAGACGATGTCTTCACGGAACTTAAAGACTTAAAGAAAAATGCGCAACGGTAGTTTCTTATTGAAGACACCCACTGCAGTTCAGGCTGATCAGTTGCTTAAGTGGGATTACTCTGCCGAAATCCCCGTCAACGTGGAAGAGCACAAATTCTTGAATCTGGGTCGTGGAGTAACCTTTCACCGTGGTCTCATCTTAAGCACCGATGGAAGACTTGCAGAACCGTGGCGTGATACACGTCCGGCACATTGCGCACAAAGTCCACGGTGCGTTCATTGTCTCCTTCAAGTTGTCAGTTTTCATTTCTTGCGATTTATGATACGTTTTGTCCGAACTGTTCGATATGTTTGATATTTCGTATTGCTATTTTGGCCCATCGTTCTAGATGGCTGTTCGAATTCATGTATGGTCATTAGTGATCTTTAGGCTAAGATGGTGTGACATACCAACAGGATTTACACCTTGTATTTCTATTAAATGACAACACCCGCGAGAGCTTCCAAGGGGTGTGTTTAGGAAGAGAAGATCCCGATCCACAGCCGAAGCTGTAAGTGAAAGAGGAACGTCCAGGGGACATTAACTTGTGAGGGTGTGTTAGTAGCCATGGCTCGTTCTCGCATTGAAATCACTTGTGCCAGCCTCCTTGTCTCTCATTGTTCCCCTCCGACCCAGACGATTTTAGCTTCACTTGCGCCCTTCATGGCCTTTCCTTTTATATTATCGATACATTCAGTTTACGAAGGATCCAACATTTCCTCTTTACATTAGTGTTAAAAGAGGACAGTTATCCAGTTGTACTTCTACTTAAAACAATAATCACCACCAACTCCTCTTATTAGTGTTAAGATAGTAGTGATGATTATTGTTTTAAGAGGAAGTACAATAGGGCAACCGCCCTCTATTAACACTAATCAGAGTGGAAAAAATTGAAGGGGTACGATGAAGGTATCAGCCAAAGCAAGACAAGGGCCTCGAGGTGTGTGGAAACTAGGCCTCGACATATAATACCGTCAGGGTCGGAGAAGAAACTAGTGTTGATCAAGGGAGGTCAGATAGAATAGATGAAAGTGAGGAGCCTGGCACAAGTAAGTGGAAGCAATGCCAGGACTCAGGTAAGGACTTCGTGGTTGCCAACCCAGGTTCACAACTTCGGAGCCCCTGGGGCCCGTTTTAGTCGCCTCTTACGACGGGCTGGGGATACCGTGGTTGTTATCTTACCGGCGACAGTTACCTAGTTGTACTTACTGTTAGAAGTATAGCCACCACCGCTATCTTTACATAACTAATGCACAATCTATCTGGGACTTCTGCACGCGCAACTTCACATCAATAATCGAAACGAGCATTTAACGATGCAAGTACAACAAATATTTGCTCACTACCTGCACCAAGAACGGGAGCAATTCCACTGGAGCTAACAAGAATACTGCTATTACAAGTCATAAAAGCGTATGGCATAATTGCCTTATCTTTCTACGACCTAAATGGTTATTGCCAATATACTGGAAATGGCGAACGTTTGTTAGCGAGCTGTGATAGTCCAGCAGAACGCATTAGGGAACATAGGGAAATGAATAATTAATTTGCGTTTGCAGTAAACTGTCACTTAAGGAACACTTGTTGTTCATTGTCAATTCCGTGAACTTAGCGTACTTGTTTTATTACCTCCGTGCACATTGAGAGTGGATCTGTTGTGGAGTCCGTTATCGTGGTATCTTTAGTAGCATAACAGAAGAAGGAACGACGCCGTCCAATAATAACGAGCCGTGATAAAGAGGACTGGAGCAATTAAATGAGGATAGGACCAACCGTACAACACTAAATTTTAATCTGGATTCAAATGAGGCAAGTAACGTAAAGTCCTGAAAGCAGTACCCAAGATGTCTCAAACCACGAAACGCTCTTCTTTGTGTCTAGTTGTCACGCTGTGGGTACACAGTAAGCACCGAGGGTCCCAAGTTCAATTCCCGGTCGGTTCGAAGATTATAGTCACGTCTAGTTCATTCTTCGGACTCGGAGGCTAGATGGCAAGTGCTTGTCTCGACATAGTGCTCTTCATGAACACACAAAACACAGCACATTACCATCCACTGTGGATGCGAAATCCAGACTATCCAGACTGTTTGTCGTAAGAGGTGCCTAAAAGGGGTGACCCAAGCGCGGAACTGGATTGTGGATTTTCAACCATGAATTATATACCCTGGCGATGGGAAGGTTTGAAGACATCCACAGATAACTCTGCCTACCGTAGAACCGGACGAGTTGGTCGTGTGGTTTGGAGCGTGCAGCTATGAGCTCGCATCCGGGAGACAGTGGGTTCGAACCCCACTGTCGGCAGCCCTGAAAATGGTTTTCCGTGGTTTCCCATTTTCACACCAGACAAATGTTGGGGCTGTACCTTAATTAAGGCCACGGCCGATTCCTTCGCATTCCTAGGCCTTTCCTGTCCCATCGTCGCCCTCTGGTGACAAGATAATGCACGTCAAGGATGTATCTCCATCTGCGGATGGGGATGTGAGTGGAAGTTAAGTAGCATCTAGCCTCTCAAAACCTACAACTCTTCGAAAAGGTCCACACTATGACTGTAACCGTTATGACAGCCATATTGCTGAGCTGTGCCAGCTAATCAGTCATTTCACGGGAAGAGACAAACCTCAGACCAGGTGATCATACAGTATTGAGAAATTTTAGACTATACTCGGCAGAAAGTGGTTATGCTATCCGGGCTTCCGGTGGCGTTGGTATATTTACTCGTTCTGGCACTTTGATTTTCCAATGATATTATCCGTGCCGTATATACTTCCTCCTCATTCTCGATATTTAAGTCAGACTCTTAAGTTTGGAGAAAGATTCGTTCCCCCACCTCCACAGTCAAATGCCATCTCCCGGACTTCCAACCTTCAGCACACGAGAACAGTTATGTGACAGCACACAGATTCAACTCTGAAGTACGAAGTCTGATTCAGCTGTTAAGTGATATGTACAACAACGGCCTGCGTGCTGTGGCTAGAACTAGGGCTCTTTAAAGACTAGGTGTGTTCGCCCGCCATTATGTTTCATTCCTGCACTACGTTGGTAAGGCAGTTCGCCGCCCGAGCCTTGTATATCCCTCGTTTTTACTGTTCTCCATGCTAGAATATAATGCTTAAATAACATACTGTAAAAATAGTCATTCTCAGTATTATTAAAACGGTTACTCAATATGAATAATAGTATATTTCGTACGTTATTGTGTAATTTTTACTCGAGACGGTGATTGTTGCGAACGACGAAACAACATATCGGCCGCACATAACAAAGTTCAGTTCCATAGGCGCACAAATACAATTTTGAAACAAATCAAATGGAGGACCAGACTGCCCCAAACGAGCAGACACAAACACATCACTCACAAGGTGATTCAAACATTTATTACATATGAATAAAACACTGCATATTTACACATTATGTACAACAAATTCGGAGGTACACCAAAACACGTGTACTGCTGCCGGTCGCCATGTTCAGTGTCTGTCTATAAAACAATAACGCAGCAGCACACTGCCAACTGTTACAAAATGAAATGCGGCAGACGAGTACCAACACAAAAGCCGCAACAGTGATTTTAAAAGCAAAATCGTTGATAATTTGCCTTTTAACAAATAAATCAACTAGGCATGTACTATCACTGGAAAAATATTAGAAAAAATAGTTTAGTCTACTATTGTTAAATAGAATAGGTTGCTCGTAAGCTGTGCGCCGCGGTATCGTCAAATGAAATGAGGGACACCGTGGTATTGATATATGCTATTGTCATTCTTAAATCGTGAAATAAGACCTGGTAATCGGACTTTGTCGAAGATATATACATTGTGATAGAAGATTTTGATACCATATGATCTCAGTCGGTATTTCATCATCATCATCATCATCATCATCATCATCATCATCATCATCTGTTTACCCTCCAGGGTCGGCTTTTCCCTCGGACACAGCGAGGGATCCCACCTCTACCGCCTCAAGGGCAGTGTCCTGGAGCTTCAGACTCTTGGTCGGGGACACAACTGGGGAGAATGACCAGTACCTCGCCCAGGCGGGCTCACCTGCTATGCTGAACAGGGGCCTTGTGGAGGGACGGGGAGATTGGAAGGGATAGGAAAGGAAGAGGGAAGAAAGCGGCCGTGGCCTTATGTTAGGTACCATCCCGGCATTCGCCTGGAGGAGAAGTGGGAAACCACGGAAAACCACTTCCAGGATGGCTGAGGTGGGAATCGAACCCACCTCTACTCAGCTGACCTCCCGAGGCTGAGTGTACCCCGTTCCAGCCCTCATACCACTTTTAAAATTTCGTGGCAGAGCCGAGAATCGAACCCGGGCCTCCGGGGGTGGCAGCTAATCACGCTAACCAATACACCACAGAGGCGGACCGGTATTTCATACTTGCGTGAAATTCATTCAGCGCTATTTTCAATGTTGTGGAAATATTAAGAAAAATATTCTTCGAAAAAGAAAATAACACTGAAATGTGATGTACGAAGACGAACACACCCAAGGAACTGGGATTGTTTAAGTTTATTTATTTCTTCTAAAATGTATTCCCTTTTATTTACCAGTTTAAAAAAAAGGATATTATATGTGCAAAATAAACTTAATTTTGTGTGAGTGTTACGAATCTCATCAGCTTATGCAGTTGTAATGAACAGAGGATTTTAGTTTATTCAACCGAACTTTTATTAGACAAACGTTATGTTATTATAAATTGCATTCAAGAAGAAAATAGGAATGGAGTACCTACGTTTATAGTTGAATCTTCTCTCCCAACCTGAAATATTCCACTGATAATCAGTTAACTGTAACTTGTAAGGGGATTGACCCACTAGCTGACCTTGGCAAAGTTAACAGTACTTTTTTTCTTCTTTTTTTTACAGAGATTCCTGTGGTTTGAGGAGAAGTAGTATGATTTCTCAACACGACTCACCTTGTTAAACTTCAAAGGGTTGCAACATTGATTAGCATGCTCAGGCAGCACATTTTTAAAAAATATTATACTTAAGTACTCCTAATATTTTACAAATTCACTGCCTCCTTTTATTACAGTATTTACAAAACAATAATATTCCATTCCTTGTTTACATTTTTCTCTTCTTTTCCGAAGCAGTCCCATGCATTTTACCTCGTTTCCGTACATTCTTCTTAAAGTTCACAACAGCATAGGATCGAATTTTGAACAAGTATCTAACAAACTTTTCTTTTAAATTGGAGAACATGGACTGGTACATTTACGTATTATTATTTACGTATTATTCAAAATTTTCTCCATTACGATTTTTTCACCGTTTTGCATAACTCGTATACTGCATTATAATACGTATAGTCCCTATAGAAGACCTCACAGTTACAAATTAATTTCATAAATTCACAATTTGGTTTCTTTAGACCACCCACATTAAGAAACGAATGTTTCAGAGCTTCAGTTAGAAAGCTCATAGTTTAAAACCTGTCTGCATATAGGCCTACCACAGATCTTGGTTTTCAATACTGCATTTGTTCTACCACCAATGTTAAACAAATTATTTCTGTCATATGAAGTTAGTTTTGACAAATATTGTAACTGTGGTGTTTGGATGTTGAAATCAATTTGCCGGACTTTGGGGGCAGAAGTGAATATCGAATGATCCATGTCACTGAATTAAGGGGTGTAGCAATGTCAGTTGAAGCTGGATGCAGGTTTAAGTCAGCAGTTGAAGTAGGTGTAGCAGAGGCAGTAGAGGCATAATGCAGATCAGAAGGGAATGTAAACAACCTGTATCCAGCAGTAGAGACATTAGGCCTACTACAATTAGGTGCAGAACAACCCACCATCGATGTATATACACTGACTGACAGAGGAAATGCAACACCAAGAAGGAGTGGTCAGAACTTTATGCCAATTGCAGGGTAGACGGACGTCACTGAGGTATGCTCATGATGTGAAATGCGCCGCTGTGCTGCGCACGTAGCGAACGAAAAATGGGACACGGCGTTGGCGAATGGCCCACTTCGTACCGTGATTTCTCAGCCGACAGTCATTCTAGAACGTGTTGTCGTGTGCCACAGGACACGTGTATAGCTAAGAATGCCAGGCCGCCTGTCAACGGAGGCATTTCCAGCAGACAGACGACTTTACGAGGGGTATAGTGATTGGGCTGAGAAGGGCAGGTTGGTCGCTTCGTCAAATCGCAGCCGATACCCATAGGGATGTGTCCACGGTGCAGCGCCTGTGGCGAAGATGGTTGGCGCAGGGACATGTGGCACGTGCGAGGGGTCCAGGCGCAGCCCGAGTGACGTCAGCACGCGAGGATCGGCGCATCCGCCGCCAAGCGGTGGCAGCCCCGCACGCCACGTCAACCGCCATTCTTCAGCATGTGCAAGACACCCTGGCTGTTCCAATATCGACCAGAACAATTTCCCGTCGATTGGTTAAAGGAGGCCTGCACTCCCGGCGCCCGCTCAGAAGACTACCATTGACTCCACAGCATAGACGTGCACGCCTGGCATGGTGCCGGGCTAGAGCGACTTGGATGAGGGAATGGCGGAACGTCGTGTTCTCCGATGAGTCACGCTTCTGTTCTGTCAGTGATAGTCACCGCAGACGAGTGTGGCGTCGGCGTGGAGAAAGGTCAAATCCGGCAGTAACTGTGGAGCGCCCTACCGCTAGACAACACGGCATCATGGTTTGGGGCGCTATTGCGTATGATTCCACGTCACCTCTAGTGCGTATTCAAGGCACGTTAAATGCCCACCGCTACGTGCAGCATGTGCTGCGGCCGGTGGCACTCCCGTACCTTCAGGGGCTGCCCAATGCTCTGTTTCAGCAGGATAATGCCCGCCCACACACTGCTCGCATCTCCCAACAGGCTCTACGAGGTGTACAGATGCTTCCGTGGCCAGCGTTCTCTCCGGATCTCTCACCAATCGAACACGTGTGGGATCTCATTGGACGCCGTTTGCAAACTCTGCCCCAGCCTCGTACGGACGACCAACTGTGGCAAATGGTTGACAGAGAATGGAGAACCATCCCTCAGGACACCATCCGCACTCTTATTGACTCTGTACCTCGACGTGTTTCTGCGTGCATCGCCGCTCGCGGTGGTCCTACATCCTACTGAGTCGATGCCGTGCGCATTGTATAACCTGCATATCGGTTTGAAATAAACATCAATTATTCGTCCGTGCCGTCTCTGTTTTTTTCCCCAACTTTCATCCCTTTCGAACCACTCCTCCTTGGTGTTGCATTTGCTCTGTCAGTCAGTGTATATATATATATAATAACTTGTCCTGACTGACTGACTGATTCATCATCGCCGAGGCAAAACTACTGGACATAAAGGAATGAAATTTTGAGGATACATTTATATTACAATGTAGGTGCTCGCTAGGGGAAGATTTTTGGATATTCAGTCGCTAAAGAGTGGAAAAGGGGGGTGGAATTTTAAAATGAGTATATCTATATCTCGAAACATTAAAAGTTTACAGATGTAAAAATAGGTATTTAGAATCTCCATTAAAACTGAAGGAACACGTTTCTTTGTTTTCAGAAAATTCCAATAGGAGGGGTGAAAAAGGGTGAAACATGGGTTGAATGCCTTTAATGAGGATACTTATATATCAGAAACTCATGATATTACAGACCTGAAAATTGGCATTTTGAATCTCCTTTAAAAATAGAGAAACCCGTATTTTTTTTGTTTTTGGAAAATCCAATTGATGGGGGTAAAACAGGAGTGAAAAACTGAGTGAATTTTTAGAAATGTTTAAAACTAGTGAATCTCTATCTCAAAACATTAAACGTTTACAGGTGTAAAATTTGGTATTAAGAATCTAATTTAAAAATAAACACGTATTTTTTGTTGTTAAGGGGCTGAAAACGGGGGGATTGAAATATTAAATGAGACGTAAAACAGTTGTAAAAATTGGTTTTTGTAATCTCCTTTAAAAATAAGGAAACACGTGTTTTTTGTTTTTTTGTTTTCGCAAAATCCCATTAAGGCGTTGAAAAAAGGGTTAAATTTTGAAGATGTTACAGACATGAAAATTGGTATTTGGAATCTCCTTTAAAAATACAGGAACTCTTACTTTTTGATTTCGGAAAAGTCACTTAACGGGGGGGGGGGGGGATGAAGTGAAAAAGGAAGTAAATAACTTTTAATGAGGATGCTTATATCTCACAAACTGAAGATGTTACAGAAGCGAAAATTAGTATTAGGAATCGCCTTTAAAATTAAAGGAACATGTATTTTCGGAAAATGGCAAGGACTGATAAAGGGGATGAATTCTTTTTTGGGGGGTTCTTATAGTCTATCTCAAAAACTGAAAATGTTACCACGTGGAGATAGATATTTGGAATCTCCTTTAAAAATAAACATTTTTTTCGATTTCAGAGAAGACTGTTTCTCATGTGTACAGTTCTATGTTTCATGGTCATCTTATCTCCAAAACGCAATAACACAAACGTGGTTTACAAAGAGTTCCCAGGGTAAATGAATCGCAATTTGTAGGTGAACGTTAATACTTTAGGGATTTTCAGTTAATGTCTTAGTACAGTACCAAGGAACGATTGCATTTATTATTTTAGGAAATCCACGCGAGAGAAGCCGCGGCTAACTGCTAGTCTATATATATAAAACTAGCTGTTTCCCACGGCTTCGCTCGCGAGAATTTCGTAATTTTATAAAAATGAATTTTGCCCTAATACATTATCTGAAAATCCCTAAAGTATAAAAACTCGCCGAAAAATTGTATTTAACTTACCCCAGAACCTCTTAGCAAACCACGTTTGTGGCATTTGACATTTGCGGCTAAGTTGACCCGGGTACTGGCAGAGCTAAATCTGGAACATGCGCCATGGAATTCTACATGTGAGAAACAGTCCTCGTTTAAGTCGAAAAAAAAAAGGGTTTTCTGTATTTCTAAAGGAGATTCCAAATACCAATTTCCACGTCTGTAACATCTTAGTTTTTGAGATATAAGTATCCTCATAAAGAGAATTCAACTCCTCCTAAACTTATTTTCGATCTCCGGCTTAAGTTTTCTTCCGAAAAAAAGTAGGTGTTTCTTTATTTTAAAGAAGATTACAACTACCAATTTTCACGCCTGTAAATGGCAATTTTATGACATATACGGTAGGTATACTCATTTTAAAACTTCCCCACTCATTGGCTGAGTGTTTAGCGTTGAGGCTTTTGGTTCACAGGGTTCAGGTTTCGATTCCGGGCTGGGTCGGGGATTTTATGTGTGATTAATTCTTCTGGCTCGAGGACAGGTTGTTTGTGTTTGTCCCAACACTCTCCTCTTCATATTCACTCAACACACCACATTACCAACAACAACAGAATACGCAATAGTAATTACATCCTACACATAGGGTTGGCGTCAGGGAGGGCATCCAGCCGTTAAACAGAGTTAAATGCACATGTGCGACACAGTTCGCACCCGCGACCCTACAGGTGTGGGAAAATCGCTGGAGGAAGAAAAAGATACTCATTTTAAAAATTCACGCGCTTTTTTATTCTTTCCACCCCCTTAAGTGGATTTTCCAAAAAACTGTGTTCATTTTTTAAGAGAGATTCCAAGTAGGACCTACCAATTTTAACGTAAGTAACTTCTTCAGTTTCTGGGATATATGTATCCTCATATAAAGAATTCAACTCCTACCTCCCTTCTTTTCAGCCCCGCCCCCCTCACATCTTAAGTGTATTTTATGAAAACCAAAATTTGTGTTCTTTTATTTTAAAGGAGATTCCAAATACCAAATTTCATGTCTGTTAGATGTTATGTTTTTGTGGTATATTGTAGATAATCTCGCTGCTGTAAGAATACTGGAGCTGACGTTGCCATGGTTACGGCAATTCCTATCTTTATCCGATTCCTAGAGCAGGGGTAGTGTGGGGCCAATATCTCCATAACGGTTGATCTTAAGGCCTTAAAATATCGTTTTCTGGCCCGTAGGGCTTACTGAGTTTTGTTCTTTGCGTCAAGGGTCTTAGCATGAGCTTTGTCTCGTCCTTGTACGACAAATTCGTTTTCGCCTATATTAGCCTATTATTTTTATATTTTTATACTTCCCCCCGTCGCCCTCCTTTCGAATTGTTTTGAAAATAAAATACAGCCCATGTTACTCACTGGCAATGTAGCTGTCTATAGGTGAAGAAATTTTTAAAATTGGTTCAATAGTTTTTGAGTCTATCCGTTACAAACAAACAAGTTTTTCCTCTTCATAATATTAGTATAGATAACTTGTCCTGACTGACTGACTGACTGACTGACTGACTGACTGACTGACTGACTGACTGACTGACTGACTGACTGACTGACTGACTGATTCATCATCGCCGAGCCAAAACTACTGAACATAAAGAAATGCAATTTTGGAGAAAAATTCATATTAACATGTAGGTGCTCGCTAAGGAAGCATTTTTGGATATTCCGTCGCCAAGGGGGCGAAAAAGGGGATGAATTTTTAAAATAAGAATATCTATATCTCAAAAACTTGAAAGTTTACAGACGTAAAAGTTAGTGTTTGGAATCCCCTTTAAAAACAAAGAAACACGTATTTTTTGTTTCCGGAAAATCCCATTAAGGGGGAGAAAAAGGTGGGAAAAGGGGTTAAACAACTTTTATGAAGAAACTTATATCTGAAAAACTGAAGATGTTACAGACATGAAAGTTGAAATTTGGAATCTCCTTTGAAAATAAAGAAACACATATTTTTGTATTTTTGGATAATCCGATGAATAGGGGGTGAACAGGAGTGACAAACGGGGTGAATTTTTGAAAAAATTGTATATGAAAATTATCTCAGACACGTAACATATTACAGATTTGAAAACTGGTATTTGGAAATTCCTGTAAAAGTAAAGAAACATAAAAAATTTTTCTAAAAATCCACGTAAGGGGAACTGAAAAGGGGGATGACATTTTAAAATTAGCGTATCTACAGTATACCTCAAAAACTTAACATGTTGCAGACGTGAATTTTGGTATTTGGAATCTCTTTCAAAGTAAAGAAACACGTGTTCTTTAGCCTTCGGAAAATCCACTTACTGGGGGGGGGGGTGAATGAATTGAAAAATTTCTTGAATTCTTAGCATGAGGATACATGTATTTCAAAAGCTAAAGATGTAAAAGACATGAAAATTTGTATTAGGAATCTCCTTTAAAAATAAAGAAACACGCACATTTGGAGAGGGGGAATCAATTTAACGGGTGGAGAATGGGGGTGGAAAATGGGTGGAAGTACTTTTATGAGAATACGTATAACCCCATAACTGAAGATGCTACAGACTGGAAAAATTAGTATTTGGAATCTCCTTTAAAAATAAACACGCATTGTTTATTTCGGAAAATCGACGTAACGGGTGTAGGGTTGAAATTCAGTAAATGAGGAGTTGAAATATGTTTATTAGAATACTTTATCCTTGAAACTGAAGCTGTTGGTATTTTGAATTTCGTTTCAAAATAAAGAAACACTTTTTTCTCGGAAAGTCCACTTAAGGCGGGAGAAGGTTGGAAAGAAGTCAAGAAGAAGAAGATGTTGAATTATTCTTATGAGTATACATTTATCTCAGAAACTGAAGGGGTTACAGACGTACAGACGAGAAAACTGATATTTGGAATCTCCTTAAAAAATAATGAAACACGTATTTTTTGTTTTCGAAAAATCCAGTTAAGGGGCTGAAAAGAAATGGAAAAGCGGGTGAATTTTTAAAATGAGTACCGGTATATCTACATTATATGTCAAAAACTTAACATGTTAGAAACAAGAAACTTGGTGTTTGGAAAGTCCTTTAAAGATACATGAACATGTACCTTTTTGTTTTCGGAGAAGGCACTTAACGGGGAGTGAAAAGAAGTGAAAAATAGTTGGAAACTGCCTTAAAAACATGTATTTTTGTTTTCGGAAAATACAATTAGATGGGGATAGGGGTGGGGTAAGGACTGATCAAGGGCTTGAATTCTCTTTATGGGGATACTTATGTATATATCTAAAACTGAAGATGTTACAGATGTGGGAATAGGTATTTGGAGTCTCCTTCAAAATAAAGAAACATATATTTATTTTTTCGACTTGAGAGAAGACTGTTCCTCACCTGTACAGTTCTCTGTCGCATGGTCGTCTTAGCCCCAAAAGGTAATACCACAGACATGGTTTACAAAGAATTTCTGGGGTAAATGAAACTTAATTTTTGGGTGAGTTTTTATTCTTTAGTAATTTTCAGATAATGTCTTAGTACAATGCCGAGGAACGATTACTTTGATCAAATTACGAAATCCACGCGAGCGAAGCCACGGGTAATTGCTAGTTAGGTAATAAATATCCACACAAATATAGCACTATTCTGTCCATGCACGCGGTGGTTAAAGCAGTACGTACAATGTGACGAAGCGAGCGCTCGTAGGAGTAAATGTTGAAGAGTAGAGGCGATAATACGCAGTCTTTCTTCCTCAATCTTGACTGCTGCTTTCTGACCCCAGTACAAGTTGGCAATAATACGAATATCTCGGTCGTCAAGTCCGATGTTCTGCAGAATTTCCATCAACTTCCCGTGCTGTACTTTATCAAATGCCTTTTCGTAGTCTATGAAACATGCATAGACATCCTTGCTCATTTCAAGCAACGCTGGACAAGTACTTGAATACAGAAAAGTGCATCTCTAGTCCCAAGACCATTCCTGAATCCGGACTGTGTTTCAGTTATCACTTCTTCACACTTGGCACGGATTCTTCAATGAATGATCTTTAAGAACATCTTTAGGATATGGCTCATCAAATTGATGGTTCTGTTCTCTTAGCATCGCCTGGCATTTGCTTTTTTGGGGAGAGTGTTAAAAGTGGACCTAAGCCAGTCTTCTGGAATTATTCCAGTTGAGTAGATTTTGTTGAATAGCTCTGTCAGAATACTGATACCGTTGTCGTCTAGGAGTGTGAGGAGTTCTGCATGTACTTCATCAGATCAAGGGGCCTTCCCATTAGTCGTTTGGCAGATGACACGCCTCACTTCGTCCTTCAAAATGGCAGGGCCTGTGTTCGCCTCGTTCACACCACGTTCGTTAGGTCTATCATCGCTGAACAGTTCTTCTATATATGACTTCCAGAGCCTGAGTTTGTCAGTGATGTCAGTCACAATGCGGTTGTTCTTATCCACCAGAACATGATGCCCTCTATTACGATATAACCCAAGGCACTCCTTTATTTTATTTTTTTGTGTGTAGATTGAAAGTGTCATTCTTTGCTGCACTATTTCTACCTCTTGACATCTTTCTGTCATCCACTGTTCTTTTGCAGCCAAAATCTTCCTCTTAATTTCTTTGTGCACTTGGTTGTATTTATTTATCTCGCGGTTTTTCCATTTCCGCCGCTCATCCATGAGTTCCAGTATCTCATCGGTCATCCATGGTTGGTTCTTGATGTTTTTATCACGCGTTAAATGTTGTTTCCCCGTGCCTGTTATAAACTGTTTCATTTCTGTCCACAAGACTTATATACCTGTATCAACATTCATTTTATCGAAACCTTTAGAGAGGTCATGCTGAATCCTCTTACGAATCTCTTCGTTCTTCATCTTGCTGATGTCTATCCTCGCAGGTCTCATGGTCTTCCGAACTGTCTTGAAGCGCAGTTGGATGCATGCCACCACAGGGTTATGGTCTGATCCAGGGTAGGTGTTAACCGATTTGAAACTGTTGCAGAAGCGTTGGTTCACCAGAATGAAATCAATCTGGTTTCGGACGATGTGTGCTGCGGTATCTTGAGGTGACTTCCAGGTGTATAGTCGCCTGGCTGGTAGATTGAACCAAGTATTAAGCAGGACAAGATGTTCTTCCTGGCTGAACTGCACTAGCCGACTGCCCCTCTCGTTCCTAAAGCCCAGACCAAATGGTCCGACCGTGTTACTAACTCTGCCTTTTCCGATCTTCGCATTGACGTCTCCGAGAATGATGTTCATCTCATGATTTTTGTGATGTCCAACACACATTTGACCTGACTGTAGAATTCCTCCACCTCAACATTGTCTTTGTCAGCTGTGGGTGCGTATACTTGTATGATGTTGACATTGACTAGACTGGCCTGGAGCTGCAGTAGGGCTATTCTGTCTGAGTATGGTATAAAGTTTCACACGTCACGGTTTACAGCTTGCGACCAATAACAGCCGTCCCTTTACGGTGATTGGTGTCGTGATTTCCAGCATAGTATACAGTGTATTTGCCTATAGTACACTGTTCTGAACCTGGCCAACGCATCTCACTGATTCCCAGGATGGCTAAGTGCATCCTCTTCATTTCGTGGATGATATTACCAATCTCTCCTATTTCAAACATACTTCGTGCATTCCATGTCGCAATCTTGATAGCTGACCCGGAGATTCTAAGCGCTTTCTGACAATCTAAGGTCTGCCGGGGACTGAGGGCCGTGTTTCTTGTGTTTTCAGCCATGTTGATTGTACTAGGAATAATTCATAATGCGGTGGTTTTCCGTTGCCTTCCGCATCACAGTATCACATCCGTATCGCTGTTCCAGCTGATCTTGAGCCCTTTTGGCGCGTGAAGTCCTCTTTGCCCTCAAGTCAGTTCTGTTGAAGCTGCAGCCCTCCAACAAGATGGGTTCCAGTGGCATTTCCTCCACTGAGGGCCATTACCCTCCCTGGGAGGCAGCCGGCGACACCCCCAGGGGAGCCAGGTTAATTAACCGCCGCCTGACATGGAGTCGCTGGCTGCATGGTCTACTCCGTTACCATGGCAGGAGAACCTGGCCAGACATTTAATTTTGCATTATTAATTACCTATTCTGATAACGTTCCAGTCTCTCATGCAATCGTCCATGTTACCATTTATTATAATGGTTCGAAGAGTTATTTTTCTTAAATGTCTCCTGTCGGGCCATTAATTCCTTTTATGAGAGCATTTGATGAACTATTGCCAAAAAATGCCGGCCCCGTGGTGTAGGGGTAGCGTGCCTGCCTGTCGCCCGGAGGCTCCGTGTTCGATTCCCAGCCAGGTCAGGGATTTTTCTCTCGACTTGAGGCTTGGCTCGAGCTCCACTCAACATACGGTACGTAATTAGAATTTAGGAGCTATTTGACGGTGAGATAGCGACCCCGGTCTCGAAAGCCCAGAATAACGGCCGAGAGGATGCGTCGTGCTGACCACATAGCCCCTCGTAATGTGCAGGCCTTCGGGCCAAGCAGCGGTCGCTGGACAGGCCAGAGCACTTTCAAGGGCGTTCAGTACCATGGGGTATTGGCAAAAAAAAAACATGCACATTTTAGTAGGAAAGTTCATGGTCTGGAATCGTAAAGTCTTTAAATTGTGTTTTAGAGACACACAATTACTTTAAAAGTCATTTTTAACATTTATATTGTGATGTTGTTTGCGCTTTGATGTTACCTGTTTCTTCTCTTTCGAGGGAGCTGTCTCACCTTTTTTATAACAATCACCCAATCCTCCGCGTGCCCCTAATCACATTATTTTAAATATTTTCACTGGTTTTCAACCCCTTGGTCAGGTTGAATAACGCTTACTGATGTTGATACGGCCACTTGGGTCTGTGATTCTCAATTGTAAATTCTGAAAAACTTTAAGTATTTATAAATCCCAGAACGTCACAAGCACAACATAATTCATTCTTAATCGTGTTCTACCGGGCGAGTTGGCCGTGCGCGTAGAGGCGCGCGGCTGTGAGCTTGGATCCGGGAGATAGTAGGTTCGAATCCCACTATCGGCAGCCCTGAAAATGGTTTTCCGTGGTTTCCCATTTTTACACCAGGCAAATGCTGGGGCTGTACCTTAATTAAGGCCACGGACGCTTCCTTCCAACTCCTTGTCCTTTCCTACCCCATCGTCGCCATAAGACCTATCTCTGTCGGTGCGACGTAAAGTCCCTAGCAAAAAATAAATAATCGTGTTCTATACTTGCTCAACTCTAAGATCTCCCATTGTTGCTTGCTCCAATATAACGAATCCAAGCATTAACGCTGTTCGCTGAACAGTACGTAGCAGGCGGTGATGATTGTGACTCACATTTCAGTCCTATGCGACACTGTGTGGTCTGTTCTGAAAACATAGACAATTTTGGTTGATATGTAAAAGGAGGTAATTTGTATTCTTAGAAGGCATTAATTTACAGATGATCTTGTTATATTTTGAATAAATAATTATAAAAAGTTACGTCCCCTATCGTAAGAAGTGATCTGGCCAAGACATTTATTTGTGGCATGCTATTCATGAACGGAAGTTTTAGTGGTGTCTTTAAAAGTAGGAAAGATCACAGTATGAAGAAAAAGTTGGAATTCAAATGGAAAAATCGAGGCAAATATTCGTTTATAGGAAGGGGAGTTAGGAATTGGGATAACTTACCCAGGAAGGTGTTCAATAAATTACCAATTTCTTCGAAATCATTTCACCCGTGAGGGGTCGCGTCCGTTCGTTTCAACCATTTCCGTTTATTTTGATCAATCCTTCCGAGAACACTGTTTATTATACTTCACTCCCCTCAATGGACTCGCGCACACTTCTATCAGACCACTGTTATCCCTCTCCACTTTTTCAGTGAGTTACAAGCTGGCTATCCGGTCGTTTCGTTCGCACGCGACTCCTCACGTTACCTGTCTCCGTTCTCATGACGTAGACTTATTTATAATGCGGAAACTACACTGTTATCATTAATTGTTGAGTAGAGGGAGCAGGAGCATTGTCTAGATGTGTGTTAAATGAAGTTAAACATCATTTTAAAAGCATTTTCCATAAACAGAACTTGAATTTTTATTTTCAATTTCATCAGCAAAAGGAAATCTCATTATAATTATTATGTTAAAAAATGTTTGTTTGTGTTTAAATAGTATTATCTTATATTATTGTAAAAATTAATAGCCTATTAACTAAGCGTCTGGTGTTTTATTGATTTCCCGACGAAAGCACCGTACGCGACTTCTGACGGTACACTCGGCACGTGACCCCTCGAGGGTTAGGAAAATGCTAGGAAAACAACACATAGGGAATCTGCCACCTGGGCGACTGCCCTAAATGCAGATCATTAGTGACTGATGATGGATTGAACTGGTCCCCTTTGGTTGGACTGCGTGAAAGCATTCCTTGTTAACCTATTTCGTATTGAAAGGATCGATAATGCAACTCAGCGCACTTAATGGAATTATATTATTCATATGCTGACTAATACGTCGAAAAGGGAATGGCACGAAAGCGGGAATATTTTTGTCAGAACAAGTGGGGATGAAGTGAAAATCCACCCTGGATCGAGGAACGAAGATATATCGGCGTGTCGCACTACCTGCAGGGAGGGTTGGCTGTCCAATACCGGTCACCCAGAGAACTGGAGGAAGACGAATGGAGACCTGATCCCGCAGTGTATAATAAATGTGCGGCAGAGAAGAGGCGAGGACGGTCATTTCCACCACGCTCACAGCACTTACAAGCTCAGTAACGTAAAATATTCATCTGAAATAATTCTAAAACATATCGGAGATTTGTTTGATTTCTGCTGTTTCGAATTCTGTATGTCTACTTGCGACATTATATTGAAAGTTCAGCTTTACTTTACTTTGCTCTAGTTACTTACGGCGCTCAACTTCTGTCAACAGAAATCATTACATAACTCTTTTGATGTACCGGAAATAGTTACGGAGATCTTTACGAGATGGCTGCATTGTGACATGCGGGCGATTCTATATAGTCTAATTGTCGAATGATAAATGCGCGAACAAACGTCTATATTACAATTTTCTGGCATTTGAGATATTCACGGAACAAACATCTATGATGTGTTCTGGATCTGTATTTGCAGGTAGTTTGAGCATATCTCAACACATGGCTATAATATTCCGAAATTGTGAAGAACAATTCACTTGAAAAATACTGGAACAAAAGTCTATGTAACATTGTGTTTCATGTCCCGCGGTCAACAATCATCTTTATTGCCGTTTTTCTAAATATATAGGGAACGTAACACAGACGTTCGTTCGCGCACGGCTCAATTCTTGAATTATATAGCTTAAATGTATGGCAGTTTGAACTGAGGGAATTTATATGAGCATAGTGTTTCAATTTTCACATTGTTGATGATGGTGACTGTTATTTAAACAGGCTGAACATCTAGGTCATCAGCCTCTAAAGGCAAAATATGATGCTAAATGAAATGGTAGCCTAATATTTAAAATGTATTCACTGATTCAGATTTAAATAATGGTAATGAAGAATATGATTATGAATTTGAAACAGTTAAGGGATCTAATTAGCAATGCATTTTTCAATAAGCAGATTAAAACATAAATTATAATGTAATAAAATAGAGCACACCACCCCTTGTGGGTGGGGGACCCAGATGAAGAACACACCTTGCCTGTCGTAAGAGGCGACTAAGAGCGGTCTCAGGAGCTCTCAACTTGGGATTGTGGGTGGGTGACCACGGGGCCCTTAGCTGAGCCCTGGCACTGCTTTCACTTAACTTGAGCCAGGCTCGTCAATTTCATCCATACTATCTGACCTCCCTTAGTTAACTCTTGTTCTTTTCCAACCCCGACGGTATGAGGGCATTCGAAGCCTAGGGAGTCTCATTTTCGCGCCCTTCGTGGCTCTTGTCCTACTATATCGGGTACTTCACTTTTCGAAGTATCGGATCTCTTCCAAAGCACACGATAAATACAACCCACGATATCCCCTGCCTATCGGAAGAAGCGCCTAAAGGGGCGACCATGGGATGATTGAATTAGAACCATGAGACAAGTTGTGATTACTACTAACACGCGTGGAACACCATCCGTCATCTTTGATTGCGATTAGTGCCACCATCTGTGTCACACCAGAGGTTTGTGATTAGTAGCATCGTGGTTTGCGTCTCTGTGGATTGGTTGTGAGTTTCACAAATAGGAAAAGTCCTCTCAGTTTTAATTACTGCGTTGATTGCGTTAAAGTTCCTTTTGGGAATCATTGTACGTATATAGGTGTTAATATAAGAAAAGGTACTCATTGGGGTAATCACATAAATGGGATTTTTAATAAAGGGTACAGATCTCTCCACATGGTTATGAGAGTGTTTAGGGGTTGTAGTAAGGATGTAAAGGAGAGGGTAAGACCCCAACTAGAGTATGGTTCCAATGTATGGGACCCTCACCAGGATTACCTGATTCAAGAAGTGGAAAAATCCAAAGAAAAGCATCTTGGTTTGTTCGGGGTGATTTCCGAAAAAAGAGTAGCGTTACAAAAATGTTACAAGGTTTGGGCTCGAAGGAATTGGGAGAAAGAAGACGAGACCACGAACCTATTACGCTGGCGTAGCAGGGGGAGAAGTGATACTCCCACGTTGCGCGTCCCAGGTGGCGGATAGGGGGCGTCCTAACCGGCTTGCAGGCGGACTTGAGATAAATAAAATGCCTCTCGCGGACCAAACACACATCCCTCTGTGGGTGGGGGACGCAGACGAAGAATTCACCCACGGTATTCTCTGCCTGTCGTAAGAGGCTACTAAAAGGGGCTACATAGGGATGATCAAATTTGAACCATGATACTACTTGTGACTAGTACCACCACGCGGGGAACACTATGGGTGGCTTTTACTTGCGCGTAGTACTAGGTAACAAATAGGTTTGTGATTAGCAGAAAATGAGAGCGCGACGGCTTTTACAGTACCTGTGATTAGTAGCACTATATGAGCGACACCATGGGATGAGGTAACCCATGGTTCTGATTTGCCTATGATTAGTAACCACTATGTGATGAACACCATAGGTTTGCGTCGCCTGAAAATGGCGCCGCAATGTGCGAAACAGCGTAGGTCTGTAATAGGTGTGCGAATTGCGTTACCTTTGAGTAGTACCATAATGTGTGGAATACCGCGAGTCTACGCTGCTCTTGATCAGTACCGCAGCATGACAAATACCATGGTTCTACTTTCCTAGCGATAAGTACCATTGTGAGGGGCCGCTGACTTGGATTTTGGATCCCTTTTGACTACAAGTATCATCGATTCCGCTATAGCAGCAGTCGCTTGGTCACTAATACTATTGTTCTACGCCAGCTTCTGTGCATATGAGGCACTGTGGGTCGGTTCCACTGATCGTTTTAAATTCATATCCATCCATCCATCCATCCATCCATCCATCCATCCATCCATCCATCCATCCATCCATCCATCCATCCATCCATCCATCCATCCATCCATCCATTCTTCGTCCTCACGTTTTGAATTGTGGTCAGTGGATGTTTCTGGCTTTTAATTTGTCATTTCATTTCTTCTGATTTAGAACCATTAGGAGCTGATGAATTAGATATTAGGCCCGGTTAAATATCAAGCATCATCTTCATCAAAGAAGACGAGCTGCTCGACTAAGTGGTATGTTCCGAGCTGTCAGCGGAGAGATTGCGTGGAATGATATTAGTAGACGATTAAATTTGAGTGGCGTCTTTAAAAGTAGGAAGGATTACAGTATGAAAATAAAGTTGGAATTCAAGAGGACAAATGAGGGCAAATATTCATTTATAGGGACGGGAGTTAGGGATTGGAAAAACTTACCAAGGGAGATGTTCAATAAATTCCCAATTTCTTTGATATCATTTAAGAAAAGGCAAGGAAGCAACAGATACTGAATCTGCCACCTGGGCGACTGCCCTAAATGCAGATCGCATTGATTGATTTGATTATATTGATTTTGATTGATTAGTATCACTGTGTAACACCATTGGTTGCGTTGTGTGTGATTGGTACACTTATGTGAGAAACATCACGCGTCTGGGCGTTGCCTGTGATTATTCTGCCGTCAGCGAGAGGAACGAAACTGATGTAAACAGAACTTCATGTACCCACCCGCGGTCGTCACGTTGATTGTAGAATGGCCGGGCTACCTCCGAGCACATGGCGGGAGCCACGTCATTACCTCGCCTCAGACTGTTGCTGGGTGTCACTAATGTCAACGTGTAGATGAAATGCAATGATGATATGGATACGAAGCAAATTATATTCACTGTCCGCGAGGAATAAACTACAAGCGAATTACATCACTTCTGGATGATATAGATGTTGATTCCCATAGGGAATCTGAACATCTCAAAACTGAAATAAATTACGGAGGGTTGATGGATTTGAGGTTATGCCCAAGATATTGATTACGTAATGCGAGGGTCAAGTCACAAGTCATGGCCACTATTTTTTTATAGCGAACAGGAGACAACGCGGAAATTATCAGATATGCATTTGGATATATAGGGCATGTACTTATGCACAGTGCCGGAAGACAAATTCTGACTGCAGGAGATTCCCGTAGGAAAGTGACAGAACACAGGTCATTGATAAACATTGCTTTATTGGAGTATGGACAGCAAATACACAATACTACATACAAAGGACAGGTGTCCACAGGTTACAGACCTTCGAAATAATCACGCAAGATTTCCAGTGTGCGTTGCCAGCGGTGGGGCAGGCGCTGAATACCATTCACTGCATGTGTATCGCTAACGTGTGACACCTCTCACCGAAATGCTGCTACGATGTCCTCTTTGTTAGCAAACCGTTGTCCACGTAATGGCTTCTTGACTTTGGGAATTAGATCTTAGTCACATGGGTTCAGTTCAGGCAAATAAGGCGGGTGTGTAAGAACCTCCCGTCCCCATCGTTGTAAGCGACGCTGAACGATGGCTGTTGTGTGAGCTGTAGCGTTATCGTGTAGGATTATGGTGTTGTGCAAAAGAGCTGGACGTTTGGTTCGCACTGCACGGCGCAATTGGTACAACAAAAAGGATTTGTAATAAACTGCATTGGCAGTGTGCCCCTCACGCACTGCCGCGAAGAACTGCTATTTTAATATACGATCGTTGCTCCTGCTTCTTGACTTCCATTTTGTTACGCTCTCACTTATACACTGGATTTGGGGGTCATGCTTAGAGCGACACTGTTAGTGGCATCATACGCAAGTACATAGCGTACGTTTCCAAATGCATGTCTTAGATTTTCCGTGTTGTCCTTCACAGAAGCACATATAAGGAAAAATTCACACTTTTGATATTTAATATTTGATTTAAATTACATTCTAGAAGGGAATATAGTTTTCAAAAGGCAATATGAAAGACCGTTTTAAAAAGTTTTTTGCTAGTTGCTTTACGTCGCACCAACACAGATGGGTCTTATGGCGGCGATGGGACAGGAAAGGCCTATGAATGGGAAGGAAGCGGCCGTGGCCTTAATTAAAGTACAGCCCCAGAATTTGCCTGGTGAGAAAATGGGAAACCACGTAAAAACATCTTCAGGGCTGCCGAGAGTCGGGTTCGAACCCACTATCTCATGGATACGAGCTCACAGCTGCGCGCTCCTAACCCCACTGCCAACTCGCCCGGTAAAAAAATAGTTTACCTAATTATAATCTGATATTCGGATCCCTCTCTCTCTCTCTCTCTCTCTCTCTCTCTCTCTCTCTCTCTCTGTAACTTGATCGTATCATTCGGATTAATGACAAGACGATCGACAATCATATGACACAGATCGTCCGATTCCCAGAACCTCAATACTGTGACCGTATACAGGTCTCGGCTGAATGAATATGGATCAGTGTGTTACTGGGCTAGCTTTGTCGGCGTGGCGCGCGTGTCCTTGGCCAGATGATAACCTGTTTCTGATTGAAGGGTAGCTGGCTGACTGGAAATAGAAAAACAAAAATAAAAGCGGGCGAGAGATGAAAATAGCCAGAATATGTTCGTCTGCAGCCACATCGATTTATAATAAAGGAAATATTTATAATATCTTTGGTGGCGTGATATGCATAATTAAGAAGGTACACATGAATGATATTTGACTGGACTGTATTAATAATGTCACGTGTGAATTATAAAAATTAATAATTGAAACTTTACTTAATTTCAATGATATTTCGGCAGAAATTAAGGTTAAATTATTTAATCAAACCCCATAAGAGTTCAGTACTTGGTTTGACTTCACTTCCTACAACGAGTGCTACGCGACGATATTTAAGGCAAGTCATAAGAGTACAAGCTCTCACATATTCATGGTTTACTCACTGCAGTTACTTCTTTCACTTCGCTAGCTGGATTTGAACGCAGAACGTAAGCGGGGATACTATCACCAGGGATATTGGACTCATTCCTGTGTTCGACGCTTTCTTCGGATTGTGCAAATCTACGACCTGAATTAGTGTAACAAACAGACGTCGAAATAGCAGATAAATCTTAAACGTGCGTTTTCTTTTCATCATAAATTGTCTGTGTGCTCAGGATTCCTCTTAATTCATTTGGTACAAGTGTCAGCAACCTTCCGAGAGTGTAAACGTGGAAGAGGACCTCTACATTATCATCGCCAGAGACTCCACACATTCCATCATGAGATTCTAAGCCCATCGACCAGCGTCGGCAGCGGGGAAATGCAAAGACATCAGCCTTAGGATGTGTGATTGAGGACCCCAGAACTTCGACATGAAGACAACAAAGTAAGTTAAGTCGACAACGCCTTATCTATATCTGTTCTATGTAGCTCTTTATTTCTACTCTTAATCTTTCTTTACGTTTGGTCTATAATATCTAGTTGATTTATTTTTCATGGTGTTTCACTGGTTATTTCGTAAGTGTGAGATAGGACTTGTAGTTTAATTTGCATACTTGCTTTATTCATGACCACGTGTTGTTCAGTTCGAAGATGATGGATCAGTTGAAGTTATCCACGTGTTATCAGAACTATCCTTTCTCATAGTACGAATTTCATTATGATAGTGAGTTAATCTGTGTCAGATGAATTTATCGAGGTGATATTTTCCCAATATTTTTAACATTTTCAGGATAAATTGGACTTTTACTCGTACCTCGTGGTAACGATAGAATGTCATCAGGATATCAATTCCAAATTAAGTGTATGGATTTATTGTGAGTACATGCGTTGTGGTATATGATGACAAATGGATTATTTAATCATCGAGACAAATTTAATGAGAATAAGACTTGTTTTGGGACGAAAAGAGGTTCTTATAATTTTCCTGACTACACATTGCGTGATAAGTGGTTACGATGAGTTATTGTCGTTATTATGATGTACTGTACGTGTAATTTATGTGGAATTGGTACGTGTGATATGAGTCTTTGTGATATTGAAATTTCACGTGTTGATGTTTTTATACATGATGTTGATCACGGTATAATGGAAATACTGAATCTTCGAGGTTATACGAGGTGTAGTTAATGTAGTAGTGTCTTCTGATGATATGTCCATGTTGATCGATGTACTCCATAATTCAGGATAATATCCTAATAATGCTCATGAAAGTTAGTAATTCTAAGTTTAAGGTACGTGTCAATCTTACCGGAGGACCTTAGGTCTGGAAAATAGATCCTCAATTGAATATCTTAATAAGGTTACAGTTCGGACCGGCCGAGCTCACTTTTCGATGTCATATGTCGTACTCACGTGAAGACTTTACCTTTTGATATGTTGAAACGAGCTAATAGGAGAGTGGTGATATTGATTAATACCCGAATGTGACGTGTAGATATTGTAGATGTTTCTTTCTTTGGCATTTTCGTGTAGCTAGTCGTAGATTTAGTAGATTTTCTAGTGCTAAGACATTTATTTTCTGTGCATTTGTGTTGTGGTGATGTGTGACACTTTGATGGTGTTAATTTGTTGTGTGGACAGGATTTCCACGTGGAGGAAATATATTTTTTCTCTTTATTGATTTTTCCGAGGAGTCATGTTGTTTACTTTTGTTCATATAATGACCAAGCGATAATAAGTTTTGTTGTTATTTCTCACGAGGAGATAAGTGGGAAGACGTGAACAGATATACTCGACGTCTCGAATTAACTTTCAGAAAACAAAGGCAATTCAAAATTTCATTTAGATGTTAATAAAGTTTTGATGAACAGAATTTCACTAATACTTTGTCAAAGTAGTAAACTTACTAATCTTGAATATTTTCTATTATACACTTCATTAAAATTTAATGCATTTTCCAGATTGTTCGAGGAATTCTACTCAAGGACTCATTTTTCAAAAATATTAAATTTTAAATTACTAAATGAATATTTTCAAACAGAAAGAATATAATCTTATATTCAACACTCTGTTAGAATAGTAGGGAAAACTAAGTTACGTGTACCATCCCATTTGTTAGTATTTTTGTTTGTCACATCAAGATCAGTAGTAAATTAACGTAACGTAGCGATCATTTTCATCATCATAGATGCCAGGATGGCAAATATTTTATTTTACTTAAATAAAAGTGTGATTTGTTCTCTATATTTAAAACATTCTTATTTTCCGAACCTTAAGTCAATCCTGCCACTTGCATTTATTAAGTCAGTAGTCCTGTCGAACTGAGCACCCCTGGGGTGTCTCTTGTTCACCGGCAGACCTAGTACGGGGCCAATACTTCCGTCACCACGTGTTAAAAGGCACGCCACAGTACAGCTGTTACATTCACCAGAGTCTCTTACACGTAACGTGTCCGTTTACCACGCTCCTCACCAACTCTCTGGAGATGAATGGAGGTAAAGTTTCCGTCGAGCTTTCGCAAACGGATGATGTCATTGTATTTAAAGATAAAAATTTCATTGTTCCGTATTGAAATTATTGATGTTAAAAATTAAATAATTGAAAAGGAGGTTCAACCTATTCAATACTTAAAAGAAAGAAATGCAGTAATCACATTCCTATTTAAATGGGACCGGTTTTGACCTTAGTCCAGGTCATCATCAGCCGTAAAAACATGTGCAATGTTTATGAATATTGGAGGTCAGTTTCACACTCTGATAGGCACAAAGACACGACACCACATTCTGTCATGCACAAAGTCACAACACTATCAACTAATATACGAAGATCAAAAATAACTTGAAGTCGCAGACGAATAGATTTGTAGTAGAAAGCCGCCAGCTCCTGGTGATCAGCGCGGCACATTCAAGGTCATGCGCTGCGGTCGAACGCCAAAGTAGAGTGGAGAATGTTTTGAAGGTCCAGAATTTGTCACGGTTGCGGGAAGTTAAGTACGTATATAAAAATATATACATGGCGAGTCAAGCATGAGAGCATGGGGCCCGGCATTCTTCAGATTGAATTAGTTGCTTATATTCATGACCATAAATCGGTTCGTGCATATTATTCCGACTGAAATGACATGAGAAATACTATTTTGGACATTGTGCACGTAGTACTTCATTATGCTATGACATGTCTCCACGTAGGCATTGTGCGGTAGCGTCAACCAATGAACGCGCGCTAATGTTTACAGCTTGACTGCTTTTCTCGCTGACGGCGTTATAGTACCATTATAATGAGCGACACCGTAGTCTGCTTTGCCTTGATAATTACCCACTATGTGAGAAATACCATGGTTCAACTTTACCAACGATTAGTGCCATTACAAGGGGTCGGTGACCTGGAATTTTGACCCCTGTAGACACGAAGCATCGTCGATTTAGGATTTTACGTTGGGAGTAGTTCCGTGTTCAGTTATTTCATGGGATGTTGTGGTATTGTGTGTCCGGTCCACTGTTCATCTTCGTCTTTTGAGTTCGTCAGTGGATGGTTTTTAGAATTAGTTAACTTACAATATTGTGAATTAGATTCATTCTCTCATTTTTATTATCATATTTTTGAATATTTGTCAGGGGATAATTCTTGGAATTTTAAGTGACATTACATTTGGTCTCATATCGTACCATTATGACCCAGATTATAGGGCCGTTTAAAGAACAACCATCATCATCATATTTCCCGCCATCATGAGACTTGTGTTACAGGCTGAACATTTACTGTAGTTACCTTCCGTGTCATCAGGACTCAAGCAATGACGCTCAGGATAGGAAACAAGAAGAGTGTTCCGTTCTGTTAAGAGCTGACTAGACAGCGCTGTTGACAGTTTAGTATCTGACGGTGGCAACAAAGACGTGTTATCAAGTGATGCGGGTAAAGCTGGCTTAATGCTCGCCTATTGTTTCCTCTGATTACAAAGACTGCATTACAAGTCCATCAGAGTAGAGTCTGGTTTCTGCTGATGTAAGAGGAGGTGAAGCTGTAGGCTATTGTCAATGATATTTTAGACGGCCCTCCTGTCCCACGCTAAGCTCTTTCACTGCCATCACATAGATATCCTCTTGTTCTACAAGATGCTCCTACGCGCCGATGTGAAAAACGTTTCCTTCTAGTAAAACAGCAGCTCGCTACACACCTTTTCAACTGCCCTAATTAGTAAACCTTTGAATTTTCGAGCATGAATTCATAGATTTATATTGAAAAAGTGGTAGAAGAAATTAAAATCTGCGGCCTGTGGTTATTTAAGTATAACCTTCTGTGCTGTAGAACAAGCGGGGGAGGGGGCTTTGTTTGAAGTTTACTTCAGTTCATCAATAGAGTAACTATATGCATGCTTTGAAATGTGAGTGAAATGATGGAACATTTACTCACGTTATAAGTTTGGTGATGATGATATTTGTTCTTTAATGAGGATTAACAGCTAGGACATCGGCCCTTAATGGTACCAAGTGTAACGAAAAGAAAATTAAAACTTCAATATATATCCACTGGCAAGAATCTAAAACCAATGATGATGAAAAAATGATCGTAAAACAAAAGCAATCGCTGGATCCTGTTCAAAATATCTTAATTACTGGGATGAAGCTTGTTATCTAAAGCGCAGGTCTCCGGCCCCTCATAATGGTATTAATCATTGGTAAAGCAGAACAATGGTGTTAATGCTATAGTGGTACTAATTACAGGTAACGTCGGCTCATTGGTGTTTCTCGATTAGCAGTACTAATCACAGGTAATGCAGACCCATGGTGACGCTCACATGGTGGTACTAATCATAGGCTACATAGACCCATATGGCTACACTCACAGACAAGGCAGACCTGTGGTGTACATCACATAAATGTACTACCCTCAGGCAACGCAGACCCATGGTTTTACTCACATAGTGGTACGAAACACGGGTGCCAGCCAAACCGGTGGTTTTTTCACATAGTGACACTAATCACATGCAACGTAGATCCATGGTGCTTCTCATAAAGTGGTACTACTCGCAGGTAACGCAGGCCCATTTTGAACTCAGTTGAACCGACGAACAGAATGCACACGATGACATCACTAAAAAAGGCCCAGACCCCGTATATTCCTCGCATAATGGTACTGCTGCTATGTACGGCAGACCCATGGTTTTCCTCGCAAGGTGGTACTAGTCGCATGGTGTTCCGCATGTAATTGTTAATCACATGTAGTCTCATGGTCCTAAAGTCGTCATCCGTTGGTCGACCCTTTTAGTCGCCTCTTACGGCGGGCAGAGGATACCGTGGGGGTATTCTTTGTCTGCGTCCCCAACCCACAGGGCCACAGGGGGTCTCTATAAGTTTATTGTAGGCGATAACCGTAGTCGCTACCCACCTGTAGAAATATCTACTCTAAAATTTCTTCTATGGTTTTGCTAGCCTATGGAGTGGTCATTGGCTAATCATCTCCAGACACCTGCCAGGTATCTTACAACATAGCTAGAGATATGGCGGCAGTAGAGAGGGGTGGCTTACTTTTGTATAATACTGTCTACCAGAGAGTATCGTATTCTAGGTTCTCTTTTTAATTTTTAATTCTTTTTAAAATGACTGATTTTTTTTTTTATTTTTCTCCTTCTTTCCTTGATTTTCTTTATTTGCTGTTTAACGTCCCACAACTCCTAGTCCTCGAGCCAACAGAAATAACCAATTAAGGTTCAAATTCCCGACCCAGCCAGGAATCGAACTCGAAGCCCCTTGAACCAAAGCCAGAAGATCATGGAGCCGGACAATTCTTTCGCCACTTACTGAAACTGTCACGCTGCCTGTGGAGATTAGTCCAGTCGAATCAAACTAAAAGAACCCTAAACAGTACATTTGAAATTTTATTATATTAACGGAACACTATGCCTTTTCTGGCAAGATGTAGTGTTTACAGTGCGCTTTGTCTTCTGGTATAGGCTAGAGCAATTTTGTTACTTTCATTGATCTGTCTCAGTCTTATTCTTGGCTTTGACAATATGAAAGTGGCTGAGGTATGAGTGACGCTAGTAATGCCATTCCTTATGCAGCCAGTCCCTGCTATGAATAGTGTGAAAATGTCGCTCATAGGGTCAGTTGGTGCACGCATTTCAGTGGACTTGGCAGACTGATGTGCAATGGCAACTTCTGGCTCAGTGAGGAAAGCAACGGGAAACTACCTCACTCCTCATTTCCCTAGTACGCCTCTTCAGTGACACCTAGGCCATCTATGACAGCTAAGGGTGAACCTGTTCAGGATCCAACCAGCCTTCGGGCTGAATACCTGACATAGACGTACAAGGGAACAGTATGGCTAAAACACATGAAGGGGTAGTGCAGCGAGTTGGCAGCCGGTTGGATTCGAGCGAGTGTAAGAGCAACAGTTTTTCAAACTACTCGCAGTGCACGCTGGAGTGGTGGCAAAAGCAGGACTTCATTAAGCCAAGTTTCTGATTTCAAATTCCTTGATATTTGACAGAAATAAACACAAATATTTCTCAATATTGAGTGTGACTGGTGTTATTTTAGGAACGAAACGTGTCATTCTTTGTTTGACAGTGTGATTCTTATTCGTTGATTGATAGTGTGTTTCACAGGCATGTTATAATGTAATAATAATAATAATAATAATAATAATAATAATAATAATAATAATAATAATAATAATAATAATAATAATAATAACCGTGCCCGGTCAGCTTACGTGGGGGTCTGGTTCTGAAATGAGTAGGAGCTAGGCATAACCCTGCGTAAGACACTGGGGAGGGGGCCCTCAACCCCGACACGGCGCGTCCCATATGGCTGATAGGGGAAGCTCCTGTAGATATGCAGGAGAGGTGTGAATAAGGCTTAGCCAAATAAGCACCCGCGGATCAACTGAGGTAAACAGAGAAATGGTCAACGGCCTCGACGGCAGAAGAGGACATATCCCAATGGCAGAGAGGGCGGAAGAACCGAATCAAATCCACTTTGCGTCTGACTTGTAGCAAGCGGCAAGTGGTCAGCGTCTGATCACCAGAGGTGCGGCTGTAAATATGCTCCAGGAACTAACAATCCCTGGTTCTACACCACTAGCGAAAGCTAGAAGATTGCTTACAAGCAGACATGACTCGTACAAGTAAAGACAAAATTACCCCAGGTGGACAATCCACCCACTCTAAAGTGGCAACCAAGCATTCGGATTCTGGGGAGCTTGGGCGAATACGAGAGAGCAAATCGGAGTGCTCTGATAAACTTCCACGAAAGACTCACACTTTCATTGGCACATTCAACATTCAGACACTGATTCAAACAGGAAAACTGCACAATCTCACAACAGAACTTACAAAGCAGAAAATCCAAATTCTGGCCCTGCAAGAAACACGCTTCACCGATTCAGAAACGATGGATTACAATAATTATAGGATCTTCAAAAGTGGAACAAACAAGAAAATTGGTAAAGGAGCAGCATTGTTAGGAATGGCCTTCTGTGTAGACAAAAAAGTTTTGGATTCAGTAATAGAGGTGAAACCCATCAACAATAGGCTTATGACCTTAAGAATCAGGCATACAAACAAAAAATACACCTTTATTAATGTGCATGCGCCAACAAATGGAGACAATAAAAAGGAGCCTGAAAAAACAGAAAGATTCTGGGAAGAACTTGAAACAGAAATGGCCAAAATCCCTAAAAATGATGTGAAAATTCTACTCGGTGATTTCAATGCACAGCTTGGCAGGGAATACAAATACAGGAGGACAGTGGGAGACTATCCAGCCCACAGATTCACCAATAAAAATGGCACACGCCTCATTGAGTTATGCCAACAAAATAACCTCAAAATTATGTCAACATCACTCCGGAAGAATCCCAAAAAGCAAAAACTTGGCGATCACCCATCCATCATTTAGGAGAATTTCAGATTGATCATGTGGCAATATCATATGATTACCAAAAGGAAATTCATGATGTGCAAGTGCGCAGAGGTGCTAACATCGATTCGGATCATTATTTAAGCAGAATCAAAATTAAATTCACACCCAAAGGGAAATTCAACAGGAAAACATCGGTGATTCCAAAATTTGATCTGCACAAAATCAAGGACTCCAAAATTTCAGAAGAATGGGAAAAACAACCTGCAGATAGCTGGGAGAATTTCCAGACTAAAATCATCGAAACGGCGAAGGACCTAATCCCTCTTCGCAAGAAACCAAAACATCCTTGGTGGAATCAAGAATGTGAGACCGCACTAGAAGAAAGGAAAAAGGCATTTCAAAACTACAATTGTAACAAATCAGAAGAAACACAGAAGAAATTCTTCGAAGTTCGCAAGCATGTATCCAAGATTTTAAGACAAAATAAACGGAAATACGTCAATGTCCAACTGAAGTCAATTGAAGACAACTTCAAAAATTACAACACACACGATTTCTACAAGACCTTTGCGAACCAAATTAAAGGATATTCCCCACAGAACCTTTGCTTTCGGAAGCACGATGGTAAACTAGCCCTGACAAATAAGGAAAACTGCCAAGAATTAGCTACATATTTTTCACAGCTTTTAAATTGTCCAGAACCCAAAAAGAGATTCCCGAAAGTACAGCCAGAAATCATACCGGAAAATTCGTCACCACCAACTCAAGAAGAAATTTATTCACATATCAAGAAACTTAAAGACAACAAAGCATCAGGGGAAGACGGAATTGTAGCTGAACTTCTGAAAAATTTAGGCCCAAATTCACTCAGAGAAATTACACAAATAATCCAAAACATTTGGCAAACCGAAAAGCTCCCGGATGACTGGAAGATTGCTCTAATCCATCCACTACATAAAAAAGGCAGCAAGTTAGACGTAAACAATTACAGAGGAATCTCACTTGTATCAGTCACATACAAAATACTATCAGCCTGTCTCTTGCATAGAACACAACAACAATTAGAACCCAAATTATCAGAATATCAAGCAGGATTCAGACCAAACAGGTCATGCCCAGAACAAATTTTCAACCTCAAAACCATACTTAAACTACGAGCCCTCAGACAAAAGCCGACAGTATGCACATTTGTAGATTTCAAAAAGGCATATGATTCGATAGACAGACCCTCCCTATTCCAAATTCTAGAAGAGAGAGGACTAGATCCCAAAACCCTAGAACTCATAAGACAAACACTAACGGGCACAAAATCTAAAGTGAAATTTATGGGAGAAATTTCAGAACCCTTCGACATTCAGACAGGTGTGAGACAAGGTGATGGACTCTCTCCAATTCTGTTCAACGTCGTCCTAGACAAGGTTATGGAAGAATGGGAGAAGGAACTCAAGAAACATGAATCTTGGAAACCGATCCGATTGGGCTTTCCCAAAAACAACCTCTACGTACCATACCTTGCATTTGCGGATGATCTGGCGATTTTAACAGAGGATGAGGAGACTGCCATCAAGCAGCTTGAGATACTTAAGGAATCTGCAGAAAAAGTGGGACTACAGATTTCATTTGAGAAAACTAAATTCTTCTGTTCAAAGACAGATATCACGAGCCTGAGAACAAAATACGGTAAAATCGACCGGGTCTCGTACTTTAAATACCTCGGAGAATTCATCGAACCGACAGGCCTTGAGAAGATCTCACAGCAAAACCGTCTCCAAAAAGTCAAGAAGGCATTAGGGTTAGTTCAAGACATCTACAACAAAAAATGCATGTCAAGACAGACAAAAATTCGGCATTACAACACAGTCATAAAACCAACAGTCCTTTACGCAAGTGAAACATTGTCACTTAACAGTAAACAAGAATTAGAAGAAATAAAAAAGCAAGAGAGGAAGATCATCAGGAAAATCCTAGGAGCAAGATATACCCAAGATGGTTACAGGCTACAATCTATCAAAACAACAGAAAAAGTTTCAAACATTGAAATTGACATTAAGAAAAGACGAATGAAATTCTTTGGACACCTCACAAGATTACCAGAAAATCGACTGTCAAAAAGAATATTAAATTATGTTAGCTCACTTAAGAATTCAACACCTTGGCTGGATGAACTTCGAAAGGACCTCAAAAACGCAAACATATGTGCAACAGACATTTTAGAAAGAGACACCTTCAGACACAAAGTCAACAAGTGGGAAGTTACATCAGAGCAACCAAAGCAAAAACAGTGCAGACCGAAATGGTCGGAAGAACGTAAACAAGCCTTCTCAGAGAGAATGAAAGCCTATTGGAAGAACAAGAAGAACCCAAAGAAAGCTTGATTGAGTTGTTTGCTTAACGTCTTCCATTATTGGGAGAATACGCTAATAATAATAATAATAATAATAATAATAATAATAATAATAATAATAATAATAATAATAATAATAATAATAATAATAATAATAATAATAATAATAATAATGCCCGAGTAACAGTATTTTCATTTTTGTTGCTACTATCAGAAGTTCCCTGCCTTAATACAAAATAAAAATAAAACACTGCATGGCATCTCACGGGCAAATGAAGCTTAGTAATTCCATGAAAAGAAAACCTCAAACAGAAGCATTTGAGCGGATAGTTGATGGGATAATCTTCTGAAGTGTGGGTAGTTTTGAGGTAGTTAGTTCTGGTGAATGTGTTAACCGCCTGCCTTAAATCCCATAAAATCTTCCAAAGATTCATAATTCATCAAATCACGGATACGCGAAAATAACGTAAATCGGTCAAAATTTGACGCGCGCAGTGGAGAACATCATCATAAAACCATTCAAGAAAAATCACAAAACACAGAATATAATCAAATCACACATCACACATTCACACACAGGTACACGACAATATTACAATATTATTTACACGGACACTAACCCATTATTATTAATTTTTGGATTTATTCCAAATTAGGGAAATCATTCTCTAGATGACAATATCCTGTACATTCCAGGTGTCGATCTAGGACGTGATAGAGTTGAGGTTATCACTTTTATGCAGATATTAATTACACAACGATATTCAAGGGAATCTTTTAAACGAAAATCATCCAAAATAAGCAAGTAAAATACCTACAGCACAGGTCAAAATATTAGAATACGCGCTTGTGGTGTATGAGTTGCGGCATCTATTCTTATTCTCCTACTATATCGTGGCTCTCGATTAATCTGCGCTCAAGCTCGAAGAAATCATGTCCAGTGACACATTTCTTCCAAAAATGACTCTAATGGATGCATAAATTATCACACAAAATATAATATCCATCTGCAAGTCATAATCAAATTAATAGCACAGTAAAATATATACGTATAATTCATCATTACTCCGTCCGGAGGATGCCATGTTCCAGGCCTATTTTACATAAAGTGAGCACACGTTAATTCTTTCCAAGAACCAACCAACATTAAACCCATGACCTTATTCAAATTTTAGCCCGTAATTAGGTTTAATTATTTTTATTCATTATTATTATTATTTATTGACCGTGCCTAATCACACTTGCGAAGCTATGGTATAGATGGGAGCTCAAGAGAAGAGTTTCGCTAGGAATGTGGCCGGGAATGCGTAAGCCCTCGCTTCTCCCCTCGTCCCTGGCTTATCGTCACCAAGCTGGTGTATGTACTTGCGTTTCTGAAAACGTTCGCCCTCGCAGTCGCAGTGTCCTGCAAGGCACTCGATGTATTTTTGTATACCGCAGGTGGGCAAAATTATTCGTCTATTTATAGACTACATCTGACCAGCGGAATATTAAGACAAGGCAGTTTCCAACTAATAGTAATCCAGGTTATTTTCCACTGACACTGGGAATTTATGCCATCTTCAGAATTAGATGTTATCACGGGCAGAGTCCATCCTCAAGGTGCAAATCGAAAGAGCTTCTGCTATTATTTTTTATTTTAATATATATATATGTATATATACTGCATTAATTATAATATTTTTTACATATTTTTACAAAATGATCACCAACGTCCGATGACGGTTACATTACTAGAAGACGATATTTATATCCTGTATTTCAAATGTAGTAAGTTTCATGAAGTGAACTAAAGGCAGGTCAATTTCGTTCGTCAGTGTGCCGAGTTACGAATGCATTCTATCTCAAACACATGTCCCGGCGTGTTCGTTACGTGAAGAAAATAATAATAATAATAATAATAATAATAATAATAATAATAGTAATAATAATAATGACCCAGATTGAATATTTGCGCGTATAACAATTCTATGATTACGATCCAATCATTCAACTCATCCAGACATGCAGTCAGTCATTCACTCATTCAGCCATTCAGTTAATATATAATGTCTATTGTAAGCTAAGGAGAAATATGTTCGTACTCTTAAAAACAAATTACACTAATTAATAATAGGAGTACCGGTTAGATACGTGTTGTCCTGTTAATGTCTAGGTCAAAAAGAAATACAATTAAAAAACTACAATTTAGAGATTGGGTGTAGGCTAAATAGTGATTAGAAGTAATTATGATGTTTAATGTAGTAATATATATAAGAAGAGCATTCATATAAAAAATAGCAATAAATGATTACCCTGTCCCCAGTTCCAGGAGATCCGGAACTAGGGGATGGGATTATTCTATTCTACTATTCGTATAACAATGGTCTCGCTTGTGCGTCACGAATTCTGTGCCGCAAGGGATATTTTACGTGTCGATAAAGCTGTCGACACGACGCTGACGTAGTTCAGCACCTTCAGATACCATTGCACTTAGCAGAGGTCGAACCCACAGACATATTGTACGCTCAGAAAGCCAGTGCTGTACCATCTGAAATGGGTGAGAGAGGAGGGAATTTACTCAGTATTCGACGAGTTAGTTTACTGACGAACGCACTTTTATAGAATTTTATTTAATCACAAAATAGGCCTAAATTATCTTCATCAATCCTTGTGTCCCTATGTCACTTTTCTTGATAGGCAAAACTATGAAATAAAATAAAATTTAAAACAATAGACTGTAGGCCTAAATCAGCTTAATCAATCCTTGTGTCCCTATGTCACTTTTCTTGATAGGCAAAACTATGAAATAAAATAACATTTAAAACAATAGACTGTAGGCTTAAATTAGCTTAATCAATCCTTGTGTCTCTATGTCACTTTTCATGATAGGCAAAACTATGAAATAAAATAAAACAATAGACTGTAGGCCTAAATTAGCTTAATCAATCCTTGAGTTGCTATATCACTTTTCTTTATAGGCAAAACTATGAAATAAAATAACATTTGAAACAATAGACTGTAGGCCTAAATTAGCTTAGTCAATCCTTGTGTCTCTATGTCACTTTTCTTGGTGACACACAAAACTATGAAATAAAATAACATTTAAAACAATAGACTGTATGCCTAAATTATCTTGATCAATCCTTGTGTCCCTATGTCACTTTTCTTGATAGGCAGAACTATGAAATAAAATAAAATTTAAAACAATAGTCTATAGGCCTAAATTAGCTTAATCAATCCTTGTGTCCCTATGTCACTTTTCTTGATAGGCAAAACTATGAAATAAAATAAGATTTGAAACGATAGTCTGTAGGCCTAAATTATTTTCATCAATCCTTGTGTCCCTATGTCACTTTTCTTGGTGACACACAAAACTATGAAATAAAATAACATTTAAATCAATAGTCTGTAGGCCTAAATTATCTTCATCAATCCTTGTGTCCCTATGTCACTTTTCTTGATAGGCAAAACTATGAAATAAAATAAAATTTAAAACAATAGTCTATAGGCCTAAATTATCTTCATCAATCCTTGTGTCCCTATGTCACTTTTCTTGATAGGCAAAACTATGAAATAAAATAAGATTTGAAACGATAGTCTGTAGGCCTAAATCATCTTCATCAATCCTTGTGTCTCTATGTCACTTCACTTGATAGGCAAAACTAGGAAATAACATTTGAAACAATAGTCTGTAGGCCTAAATTAGCTTAATCAATCCTTGTGTCCCAATGTCACTTTTCTTGGTGACACACAAAACTATGAAATATAATAACATTTAAAACAATAGTCTGTAGGCCTAAATTATCTCCATCAATCCTTGTGTCCCTATATAACTTTTCGTGGTGACACACAAAACTGAATAAAAATGAAATAACATTTAAAACAATAGTCTGTAGGCCTAAATTAGCTTAATCAATCCTTGTGTCCCTATGTCACTTTTCTTCATAGAAAACACTATAAAATAAAATAACATTAAAACAATAGTCTGTAGGCCTAAATTAGCTTCATCAATCCTTGTGTCCCTATGTCACTTTTCTTGGTGACACACAAAACTATGAAACAAAATAACATTTAAATCAATAGTCTGTAGGCCTAAATTATCTTCATCAATCCTTGTGTCCCTATGTCACTTTTCTTGATAGGCAAAACTATGAAATAAAATAAAATTTAAAACAATAGTCTATAGGCCTAAATTAGCTTAATCAATCCTTGTGTCCCTATGTCACTTTCCTTGATAGGCAAAACTATGAAATAAAATAAGATTTGAAACGATAGTCTGTAGGCCTAAATCATCTTCATCAATCCTTGTGTCTCTATGTCACTTCACTTGATAGGCAAAACTAGGAAATAACATTTGAAACAATAGTCTGTAGGCCTAAATTAGCTTAATCAATCCTTGTGTCCCAATGTCACTTTTCTTGGTGACACACAAAACTATGAAATATAATAACATTTAAAACAATAGTCTGTAGGCCTAAATTATCTCCATCAATCCTTGTGTCCCTATATAACTTTTCGTGGTGACACACAAAACTGAATAAAAATGAAATAACATTTAAAACAATAGTCTGTAGGCCTAAATTAGCTTAATCAATCCTTGTGTCCCTATGTCACTTTTCTTCATAGAAAACACTATAAAATAAAATAACATTAAAACAATAGTCTGTAGGCCTAAATTAGCTTCATCAATCCTTGTGTCCCTATGTCACTTTTCTTGGTGACACACAAAACTATGAAATAAAATAACATTTAAATCAATAGTCTGTAGGCCTAAATTATCTTCATCAATCCTTGTGTCCCTATGTCACTTTTCTTGATAGGCAAAACTATGAAATAAAATAAAATTTAAAACAATAGTCTATAGGCCTAAATTAGCTTAATCAATCCTTGTGTCCCTATGTCACTTTTCTTGATAGGCAAAACTATGAAATAAAATAAGATTTGAAACGATAGTCTGTAGGCCTAAATCATCTTCATCAATCCTTGTGTCTCTATGTCACTTCACTTGATAGGCAAAACTAGGAAATAACATTTGAAACAATAGTCTGTAGGCCTAAATTATCTTGATCAATCCTTGTGTCCCTATGTCACTTTTCTTGGTGACACACAAAACTATGAAATATAATAACATTTAAAACAATAGTCTGTAGGCCTAAATTATCTCCATCAATCCTTGTGTCCCTATATAACTTTTCGTGGTGACACACAAAACTGAATAAAAATGAAATAACATTTAAAACAATAGTCTGTAGGCCTAAATTAGCTTAATCAATCCTTGTGTCCCTATGTCACTTTTCTTCATAGACAACACTATGAAATAAAATAACATTAAAACAATAGTCTGTAGGCCTAAATTAGCTTCATCAATCCTTGTGTCTCTGTGTGACTTTTCTTGGTGACACACAAAACAGTTTCCCTTCTCGTGCCTCTTCATCACATTCTTGGATAACATGTCGGATAACCTCCCTAGCTTCGCTGTGGATAGTCTTTCCTTTCTTCCGGCAGGGTTCCATAATTGTAATACAAAGTAGCACTATAATAACATAAAATATTTTATAACACAGTTGTGTAAGTCTCAAGATATAAATCGCTCTTCAACACTTACAACACACAGACAAGATCAACACTACCGAACTGTTCAACTGGCCATTTGTATCATCAAAGGGAGACTGGCTGCTGGCTGGCTGGCTGACGATACTTTTAGGAAGAGCCATAGCCGAGACGACAGGGAGAGAAAGCTGCTCCCCCGTGTCCCACCTCACGTCCCGCTAGTCTTCTCATCAGCTCGCATCTATACGAAATTATTCAGATGACTCTAAACGAACTCAAGTCCACAGAAATGTCGTATAATCCTAGAATGAAATATGACACTCAGAAAAACACTAGAACACTGTCCTAATCTGTCTCAATTAATTTTCAAACTATTTCAAAATCATTCAAGATTAACGTGGAGGTCATTTACTTTTATTTCTCCTGCCGTCTTAAATTTTTAGGACAGTTGATGTCTCTCTCGATGACATTCACTCTTATCTCTAACTAATAGAACCGAATACACATTCATTCCAGAGCACAAACTACCTCCCACCGAGGAAAGAAGAATGTAAAGTCAAACTACTGCTAAACTAATAGAAAATCTAAATGAATCAGGTAAGGCTACGATTTACAGACATTTTACAAAAAGATAGAAAGATGAATTTTTAAAGAATACTCATGTCGCTGGCGTTAACTGGATTCTGGCTGATGACCTAGTACGTGGTCATATCACCTTCCATCGAACAAAGTCTTGCCCATGTCCGACACCTTACATAATTAGTGACTCATGGAGGAGATGAAGGTGCACCGGAAACAGTAGGATTCATCTCGGAAAGGGATAGCCATCTTGAAGCGCGCTCGAACCAACGACCTTCTTTCTTCTGAGTTCTCGTAGAAAAGCTGAAACTAATAAAAGTCTTAGGAATAGTCCACGATACACACGCGATGTTCAATAATTTGGAGATGGACACTTAAACTTATGACAGTCATAAATAAATCGTAGAGAAGTTTTTAAAATGCCTGAATTGCAGTTTATTCAGTCCTCAGTGCCTTCTTTAATGCAAAGTCTCCCAGTAAAGCAAACGACGTCCATTCTCGACCGTAGCTGCATTCAGAGTAACGCTCAAATCAAGTGTTCAGAAGTAAAAACCCTCTATAAAGTTTCCTTTGGAATTACCATAAATTCACTGTCTTAACACGGAGGTGTGCCTCTTGATTATATCTGATTGGTGGATCTGTTGCATTCCTGTGAAGGTTGTAATTTTTTTGGCTGCCCTAGTTTCACGTCACACGACCTTGCCATTATTGATCGATTACAATCACGCTGTCCGCCTGATCACGTGGCAGACACACATGTGTCTGAAGGACACCTAACAGGAATTTCACCCTGCTTCCTCGTTCCCTTGGTAGGTTGGGAAAACCAGTTCGCAGGCGGCTTGTTCATGCTAGCACGGGAGTGTAAAATCTCACCCTCCTGGCGATCGAAATAATGTTTCAACTCACCGATGAAATAAATAATTCTCCCTTAATAAATTATTTCCACTTTTGAAGGGGACAGTACCTGTTATACTTTGTTATTTGTTGATTTTGAAAAGAAAATATAACCTTTTTAAAGTTTTAAATTAACCTTAATTTTGAAGTTGAGACCTATTCCAGCTCGCACCTTCTTTCACCTCTAACTACCACGGATATCTCCGTAACAAGTGGTAGCAGAGCGTGGTTGAATGGGTCTCGATTTAGCCCCTTTTGATGGCTAAACATTGTTTCCGATTCGAACTCTAACAATTTTCTCAGTTGCTGGAATTTTTTTTCCTAAACTTTTTCTGTCGACATGTCCGGCCCTCGCGGCGTCCTCCATTTCGGCTATTTGCGCAAGGAGGAACTGATCTATGAATTAACAATTAGAAATGTGCAATCTGGAGGCACGGTTGCAGTTGATACTAACAAGCTTAGAGAGTCACTTGATTTGCCTATTTCCATCCCCACTTTGGGAGAGAAAGAGATTGACGACGCTCTCTCCACGATCACTGACAATACTACTGAGCTAGCACTGTAGTTAGTTTTTTTGAAGAAAATGATCCATCACCTAATCAACTTAAACGGGTGCAAGGTAGATTGTTTCATTTTTACAATAGGGTCACTGATCTATTTTCTCTTAAGTTGAATGACATTCAAAGGAAGGAAGCTAGTGTTGTTCTTGAAAACCTTTCTGATTTGTCCAGTAAGGTTAGCCGATTGTTAACTGGGGAAGCCCCCCAAAACCGACCAACCCACTCTGGTAAACGTTGTCAGCGAGGAGCATTCTCCCGCGGGGGAAGAAATTACAAAATCTGTAGAGCCCGACAAACTTCTGTTCCATTAGAAACTGACTCCGTTCGTCGCACATCCATTCCACCCTTTGTGTTGAATAATGCACTTTCTGAAGCTGCTTCTCCCCCACTTAGGTCCCTTCCTACCACGTCACCTGGTTTTAGCAGTTTGCCCCACCCTTTAGCTATGTTGCTCAAAGGGATTTCTAAGTTTTCTGTTAACTCTACCAGTGATGTTATTTCATTCTAAAGGTTTTTTGTTGAGTTTCAGGATCATGCTCTTGTTTTTTCTCTTTCGCCGTGTCAAATTCTGCAAATTATTTATCCCTATTCCGTTGGTGTTCTCTCAGACAAGATAGTTAGGGCAATTGCTGAACAATCCTCCATAGAAGACTTCCATGCCCATCTGTTGGCAAATTTTATCCCAGCTCGAGCTAGGTCATCGCTCATTCAAACGTACTACTACCGAGTACAACGGTTGTATAAAAACTTGGCAGACTTCATCCAAGATATTAAATTCTATACCAGGGTGTTTGCTCTTCACTTCCCTGAAGATCAGATTGTACAGGCTATTGTGGAAGGCATTTCTCCATCATACAGGTCATACTTGTGCTTTGCGTCGCGTCCGCAAAAATTTGCCGAGTTAGAGGCTATGGCTGTCTCAGCGGAAGGAGTTAGATACGCCGATACCTTGCGTATCGCGAAAGAACCCACTCCATCCTCTAGTAATTTTCGGCCCCCACCTCGCCGAACTTTTACTGCCCGTAAATGTTATGCTTGTGGGTCGCCTGACCATCTTCGGAACAAGTGTCCATTAATTAAATCTAGTGGGACAAGGAATGGAGCAGGGTCATCCCAAGGCTGTTTTAAATCCGGCGCGTTTTCACATATTACCAAGAACTGCCCTAATGCTAACAGCACTCCCTCCTGCTCAACTTCGGGTGCAACTTCCACCAACAATCAAAAGTGACTAGTGGCTCCGGCTGAGTCGTTAGATTCATCCTTTCAAGGCTCAACACAAATTAAATCCGACGGAAATGCAGGAAAAATGCAGGAAAAATGCAGAACTGTTCTACATTACCATTTGAATGTCCCAATGAATGTCTTAGGATTGCGGCGGACACCTCCGCTCCTGTACCATTTCTCAAAATTGAATTGAATAATGAGTCTGTGACTGCTCTTTTAGATTCAGGCAGTGTTTGTTCCATTATTTCGGCTGAATGGTATTCCAAATTGAAAACTGTTTTTAAACTTCCTGATTTTTGTTCGACTTCGGTTCGTTATGTTTCGGCAAACTCATCCCCATTCGATATTTTAGGTTTTCTGTATGCCAAAATTCGTATATCTAAATTTACTTGGAAATTTAAACTGTTTGTGGCCAAGCACTTGTCTTGCCCCATTATATTGGGAGCTGATTTCATGTCTCACACCGGTCTAGTGCTCGACCTTCAGAGCAAGTCGTGCACTTTCAAATTTGATAGTAATTCCAAAATCCCTTTGCTAAAATGTAGTTCTGTGTCATGTTCATCTATTTCGCCTACCCAGGATGAGATGTTGTTAGATCTTAGACATCTACCTGAGAATCAGGCTGATAGTATTCGTAAGTTGTGTCAGTCGTTTCCAGAGGTGTTCTCTGATACACTTGGTGTTACTGACCTTATCGAATACAAGATTGAGGTTACGGATTCGATCCCAGTCCGGTTTCCGCCTTATAGGGTGTCTCCACCTAAAATGAAAGCTTTGAAGGAAATCATAGATCAGATGTTGAAGGATGATATTATTCGGCCCTCTAAGTCGGCCGTATTCTTCGCCTATTTTTCTAGTCCCGAAGCCCCAAGGTGGCTTCAGGCCTGTGATTGATTATAGGGCTCTCAATCGGAAGGTGGTGCTACAATCCGTGCCCCTTCCAGACCTTCATTCTTGTTTTCCATGGTTTCGAAAGGCTATATTCTTCACCATCTTAGATCTTAATCAGGCTTATAATCAGATACCGTTAGTAGAGGAATCTAAACACCTGACTGCTTTCGCCACAGATTGGAATTTGTATGAGTACAACCGCGTGCCTTTCGGGCTCCCCACGTGGGCAGCCGTGCTTACGAGACTGCTGGACAGGGTCTTCTCCGACATCAAATTTGAGTACTTGTATCATTACCTGGATGATGTCGTTGTATTTTCTGAGACCTTTGAAGAACACCTTGATCATCTGAAAGAGGTCCGTAATCGTCTTCGTAAGGCAGGGTTAACAGTTAAGTTGTCCAAAGTCGCTTTTGCTAAGCCTTCTCTGTCATTTCTAGGGCATATTGTGTCGCCCGATGGTGTCGCTGTAGATCATTCTAGATCATTCTGATTTCAAACCTCCCAAGGACATCAAAGGGTTTATTGGTATGGTGAATTTCTTCAGGAAATTTATTCCAAATTTCGCCAATAGAGCGGCGCCCTTGAACTTTCTTCGTAGGAAAGGCGTCAAATTTGAGTGGGGACATTCTCAACAAGTCGCTTTTGAAGATCTCAAATTAGTTCTGTATAATGCCCCTGTTCTTGCCATGCCTGATTTCTCTAAGAAATTCATCGTCCAAACCGACGCGTCGTCGTCGGCGGTAGCTGCAGTCCTTCTTCAAGAAACTGATCTAGGGAGGCGACCCATTGCATATGCCCCTAGGACATTATCGGCCCAAGAATTCAAGTATTCCATCTATGAACTTGAGGGTTTGGCTGTCTTGTTTGCGCTAGAAAAGTTCCGTCTCTATCTGGAACATGTCAAGTTCGACTTGGAGACAGACAACCAAGCCTTATGTTGGGTCTTAAGTAGGCCGCGTCGTACTGGTCGTATAGCCCGGTGGGCCATCCGAATTTCTGCCTTCCAATTTGATGTTAGGCATAAAAGAGGTACTGAAAATGTTGTGGCAGACAGACGAAGCCGTATGTTTTCTAATGAGGTAGAGACCCCTGAACAGGTTGATAGATCTTCACCTCCCGAGTCCATACTACCTGAGGTTAATGCCATTCTAACTGATGCTCGCATGCTCTTTAGGGATATTGAAAAATATCAACGTGAAGATCCGACGCTGGCTCCGATAATGGAAACCCTTTCTTCTGGGGAACACGTCGTCCCTTATGTTCTGAGGAATGGTGTTTTATGTTGCCCGTCGAGGCATGATAAGACGATGAAAGTTGTGGTTGCTGCTGTTCTCGTGCCCATGATCTTCAGGTACTATCATGAGACCCCATTGGGGGGGGGGATTTAGGTATCTTCAAAACTAGAGAAAAGATTCGTGAAATGTTCATCTGGAAGGGTATGGACGGAGAAATCCGTGAATTGGTAAAGGCTTGTAAATCTTGTTGGCTTAGTAAACCCACCATGTCCACTAAGCAAAGGCTCTTGTCTTCTCATCAAGCGTCGCGCCCCATGGAACGTCTTTACATCGACTACGTAGGACCCTTCCCCCAGTCAAAGGGGAATGCCAACAAGTTCATCCTTGTGTGTGTAGATGGCTTCACAAGATTTTCTTGGTTATTTCCGACTAAGCTGGCTACCGCTCAGTCCACTATTTCTTGTTTAAATTCTATTTTTGCTTCTTTTGGTCCGTGTCAATATATTGTTTCAGATAACGCTAAAGTTTTCACATGCAATCTCTTTCGTAAATTCTGTTTTGATCTGTCCATCTCTCATGTGACTACTTCTGCTTACTATCCTCAACCATCTCTAGCTGAACGGGTCAATCGTAATTTGAGGTCGGCTCTTATTGTCTATCATCATGAAGATCATTCTAGGTGGGACACGTCCCTGCATTGGTTAGCTTTTGCTTTGAATTTGGCGGTTCATGAATCTCATACGTTTTCTCCAGCTTCTTTGATGTTCAAGTTCGTACCCAACATGCCGCTCGCTAACCTTTGGTCTCTTAGTGATATTCTACCAGAGGCAATAGATCCAGATAATATTAGAGATCTTTGGAAGAAGGCCAAGGCCAATCTGAAAATTTCTCATGAAAAGGTTAGGGAAAGGTATGATCGTGGACGGAGGCCCACCAACTTAAAAGTAGGAGACCACGTTATGGTCAATAATTTTATTCCCGCGGGCAAGCTTGCCCCCAGATTTCATGGGCCGTGTGTCATTCTCGATTTCCTTACGCCGGTGACATTGTTAGTGAGCAACCCAGCCACCGAGAGAATATTTAGCTTTCACCTGTCTCAGGTGAAACCGGTGTAAATTAATTGCTCATTGGATCTTTAACATCTAGTATGAACCCCAAAGGTTATATTTTTTGATTTTATTTTTATGGCCTTCTGAACTATGTCTGTCCGTCTACCTTGTACTATTTTGTAAAACCCTCTCCAGAGTTGCTCTGCTGTCCCGTCAATATGGCCATTACCACGCTCCCGTCTCCTGCTAAACCACACCTGTGACAAATAATAAAAGTTTCCACGCCGCTGGAATAGCATAGCATTTGGAGATTAGTCTCCTAGATAATTTTGTGGAGCAAAGGTGCTCTTGTAAGAATTATTATTGAATGGAGCAATGGTCGCTCTTGTCACATTTGCAAGGTTGGACTTCCAATTTCGTATTGTTTATTAATGTTGTTTAATTGTTCTATGAATTCACAATATTACTTCTCGAGATCATTGTTGTACCTGAGATTTTGTTATTCGCTAAGCGAAATGTTTTTGTTAAAGGTTAACATCTGAAAAGAGGAAAGAAAAAACTGCCAAATTTTAAAGATTTTAATCAATATTTTAATTTGTGTACATCCACCCATTCATGCCCTCAACTTCTTTCACCTCTGTACACCACGGTATCCCCATAACAACTGTAATAATAAAGTCATCACCTTCAGTATCATCTTAGGCAAGGGAACAAGGGAAACTAATCATTACTTCCTGAATTATCCCAACTTCTCTTACGTGGCTGTACGTGCAAAATTATTCAGAATCTGAAATTCTGTCATACCCTCTGTGGGCAGGGGACACAGGCAAAGAATATACCCCAAGTATCCCCTGCGTGTCGTAAGAGGCGACTAAAAGTGCCGACCGGGGGATGATGATTTTAGAAACATGAGACTTCTTAGGATTAGTACCGTTACGTGAAGAACACCATTGATGTACGTTACCTAGGAGTGAGTACCTTTATATGAGGAACACCATGGGTATGTGGTTAGCACAATCTTGTGTATTCCACCGGAGTGTAGGTGAGAGGGGGCGGGGCGGGCTTTCGGCTGCCGTACGACGCGTTGGAATGTGTGGTTCCCCTGTGTTCAGAATGAGGCTGCGCTACTTATGAATAGTACAACTATGTGGCAAACACCATGAGTTTGGTTGTCGCCAGTGCTTAGTACCACTCTGTGAGGAAAACTGTGAGTGTACGTTACCTGAGAGTAGTTCCATTATGTGACGAACACCATGGGTTTGTATTACCTGTAGTTGTCACCATAACGTGAGTCTACATTGCCTAAAATTAGTACTAATATGTAAGCAACACCATGAGTATATACGTGAGCAACGATTAGTTCTACTAAGTAAGGAATACAGCGGGAATATCGGCACGCGTGATTATTTCCACTAAGGGCAAGAAATTAAATTTATTATGGAGAGGAAATAAAAAAAAGATTGCATAGGTAAAACAAGGGGGCCAAAAATCAAATTAATATTAATAATATGTGCTCCATAACCAAATACGTCAGACTCATTGATTACAGCACCTTCACACACGCTTACCTTCATAAAAGACGTGACGAAAAGTTTGGAATAAGGACTTGGCATTTATATTAATTAATTGAAGAATATGAATTCAGGTGGGTACAAAACATTTCTTTGTAGCACATCGGGTTAAAACAGTCATAAGTTTAGGGAGTAACAGCACCCAATCATAACATTCTCCCTTACAATTCCCCAGATAAGACATAAACACTCTCAACAATAAAAATCACGTCCCCCGAGAATACAATATCATTAAGTAAAAGAGCTTACAATGGGAGAAGAGGGAAGGGTGCACGGAGCTCATAAAATTCAAGCAGAGAGAAAAAGGGAAAAGGGGCGGTTACCATGGTTTCACACAAAACAACTAAAATAACACAGAAGGCGCTCAGCAAAGAATAAAACAAATTAAAGTAGAAAACAGGTAAAGAAAGCCAATGACGGCAATGTGAAACGAACAATAAATAAATTAGACATAAAATGTTTCAAGGACTCAAACATCAGAACCACCCACGCTCACACATGGACTGAGAGGTTAGGTCGCCGAATAGAGGGACGTATAAGAACGTCAACACACAGCACATAACAAAATAAACAACCGCTCTCGAGCTCAGACAGTATGAACCAGAAAGTGGTCCATCTTAAAGAGACGGAGTGTCTCCAAAACCAAAACACACAGAGGCAGGCAAATCACGTAGTTAGTGTGAATTCATACCAGGTACATGAAGTGGACATGAATTATACAGAACAGGCGATAAAATAATACAACATGAGCTCAAGCGGAATGTTAATGAAGCGACATGAGTAAAATGTCTCGGCCACACACAGCAAACAATCTCATACACACACACATGAATCCGTGTCACCTTCTTTCTCAAAATAAACATAGTGGATCGGTAAATGAAAATACCGGAAGAAGCGTGTAAAAGTAAAGTTAACACACAAATAAATTAGAAACACATGTAATGAGGGAAACCTTTCTAACCAAACCATGGTGAGCACAGAACGAAGCAATAATAAAACCAATAGAAGATTAAAGAAAAATAAATACCTTGATTACATAAGCAATTAACATTCTCGAAAGGCCGAGATATGTACAGACATCTTGAATCAGTTAAAATATATTTTATATGCCGCAAAGGCGACTTGGAAATCCAATCCTTCCATCATCGCAAGTCAAACATCTCCACACACCACCAACCAGAAAGATAACCCAACAAGACGGAGCAGAAAAAAATGCTTTGACCTATTCTAACGTATGAGATACCATCTACTGGAATAAGAAAAGATTACATAGTGGTTACAATACATGATGGGAAAGAGTAATAGTTCATAGATACAAGAGGTCGCTAGCAATGTGAAGACATCAGAACAGGCAAACGTACCATAAAATGATATGGTGCGAATGAGCACCATGGGTCTGAGTTGCTTGTGAGTAGTACGCTTAGGTGTGAAACACCATAGGTTTGTCTTACCTGTGTGTGGTGCCATTATATATGGCATACTATTGATCACTATCAAAGGGTAGGAAGGGTACACCTATTCAATACTATTAGTTTGTAATATTGTCTATAAACTATGACTAGTTTCGAACCCATATATTGTGAATCATCTTCAGCCACGCTCCAATTGGAAGATATAAGCACACATATAACCAATAATGATATAAACACTGATATGCCACAATTATATAGTCATAATTATAACCATTGATGAAGTCTGAATAACATATCTACACTTTAAACTAAATAACACATCAAAAATTCTGTGGTTGATGGCGAACTATTTTGTCGTTTCTACAGCAGATATTGTTTTTGAGTTGATCTGGGAGTTGGTATCTTTTTCTGTGTAGACGAGCAACTTGATTGATATTTATGTTTGTTCAATAGTGTTCGGTCAAGACTTATGAAGCTTTAAGCGGAACATTCGTACTTTGAATAGGTTTTTCCTTATTATCAATGTAGTAATCTATTGTTTAATTTATTTATAAGTGAATGTCTGAAAAGAAAATAATTTGAAGTGAATAACTGAGAATATAACGTAAGATAAGATCAAGATAAGTATGTAGACCTATATGGGACGCACCCCTATGTTGTTCGGAAGTTACGTGCATTTGGTACGGATACCAACACCAGACTGATTTTTGAGAGAGAGTAGGAGTATATCTTATGATGGCTGGGATTAGAGGAGGGATGTGTAGGGCGCGAGTAGGTATATTTGAACTGATTGGTGGTTTTAACGTGTCTTTTTCCGTTTATACTTTGTGTATGTAGGAATGAGAATATCGAATGAAATATTAGATTTTTCATTAATTTCATTAATATTATGGTTACGGTTAAAGTATTGTAACAATTATCCAATATGTTGAGCATGGTGCACTTCTTATCTACTTTTAAAATACTTATATCTTGGTCAATTGATGTAACATTATGTTTTTAGTCTGTCATGTGTTGTGCCATGGCAGAGAAACTATCGTATCTTGAAGCATTGACATGTTCCATGTATCTTACTTAAAAATTACGACCTGTTTGCCCAATATGCGTACTTTCACAGCTATTACATTGCAATTTGTAGAGATCTGATAGAGAAAACTTAGTTTGATTGACAGTACGTGTGTTAAAGAAACTGGTTAAATTGCTATTATTTGTTTCAAAAGCTATTTGTCGGTTATGATTCTTGAAAATATCAGTAATTTGGTATATGTTTATATTATTGAACGTGAAGGAGGAATATGTTTTTTTGCATACTGATTCTCTGTTTAAAGTGGAAATTTGACGTCTTTCAGTGGTGTTGATGATTTTATTGATATATTGTGCGAATTATAACCGTTTGATTTAGCTATTGATCGTATAACATTTAGCTCATTTTGAAGGTCTCTTTTAGATAGGGGGATGATGAATGCTCTATTTACCATACTATAGTATGCTGCTCTTTTATAGGATTGGGGATGGAGAGAATCATTTTGGATTGTACTAACTGTCTGAGTTGGTTTTCGAAAGATACGATAAGATAGTCGGTTGGGATGTCTAGTAATACTCAAATCTAAATAATTTAGATTCTGTTGGGATTCAGATTCCAGTAAAAAATTAATACGCGGGTCTAGGGCGTTTAAACGGGACAGGGTATTGGCCGCATTTCCAAGGTCTTGATTTAATATAGACAGAATATTGTCCACATAGCGAGCCCAGTAGCAGATAATTTTTAATACGTGTTTGTTTAAGATATTTGTGTATTCTAAATTATCTAAAAAAATCTGCCAATATCCCTGAAACTGGCGATCCCATGGCCATATTATTCGGTTGATAAATTATATTAAAACTGAAGTAGGTGTTATTTAGAACCATTTTCAGAATGGACATAAATTCCTGAATCACTTGTATGGATGATTTACTATATTTTCTTAAATTGTTGTCTCTTATATACATGGTTATTTTTATACATGTTTTTAATATAAAAAGAGTGGATTGTATTGTTTTATAGACAGTTTTATAGACAATATACAAACTAGTTGATGATGATGCCTAACATCGAGGTCATCGCCTCCAATATACAAACTAATATTATTGAATAGGTGGACCCTTCCTAGCCTTTGATAGTGATCAATTGTCAATACGGGCCATAATGAAATTCATAACTTATGATACTATTGATTTGCATCACCAGTGACTAATATCACCATGCGAGAAACACCATGAGTCTACGTTACTTGTGATTCGTAACACTAGAGGAGGAACACATTTGTCAGTTTTACCAGTAATTTGTATCATTATAAGGGCCCGGTGACCTCGATTTTTACCCCTTTAGATAATAAGCATCATCCCAGTAATTAAGGCATTGTGGATTGGATCCACTGTTTGGTTTGGTTTCACGATTATTTTTCATCATCATTCGATTTTCACTCTAGTCAGTGGATATACAGTATGTAGAAATTTTAATTTTCATTTCATTGCACCTCATATAATTAGGGATGTATTACCTAGCTGTTACGTCCCTTCAAACAGCAAACATCATAATCTCATCAAAAATTCAGTCATAAATTTTCCTAAATCCTAATTCAACACAGGAGTTTATTGGAGGTGTGGTACTTCTCTGTGGAAAGTAACACACAGCGGAGATGAGAGTCCCTGGGTTTCAGTACTGCTAACTCCGCTCAAACTTGCGTTCTTTTGCCTGAATCGTCCAGCGACGTCACTTCTGGTACAGTCTGAACCTATAAACTTGATGAATTAACGTAACTTGGCTGGCCCCTTTGATCTCGTACTTGCAGACCGCCACGGGGTGTCGGTAACATCAGAGACTAAAGAGGCTTCATTAGCACTGAGCACCTAGGTAGTCGACAACTTGCCTTCCAAGTGGGACAACTTTAAGTGATTTGGGAATTAGTGGTAACTCAATTTTGTCATATCAAATCTTTCAACAGGTAAAATCTCTTTCTATTCTGGGTGTTCATAGTATTAAGATGAGTCGTGGAATAGACACTTAATAGACAGGTGAAATGCGATAAGTGTAGTTTTAGAAAACATCTAGATCCTCACACCCCAGCCAATCGATATGAAAGTAAATTCAGCTATTTAAGTGTTTCTAAACAGTTAACATGAAAACATCGTTCGTAGAATACTTTATTTTTTTATAAAAAATGAGCATGTAAATGAAGAAAATATTTATGTTGTTGTATTATCCTACATTACTCAACATTGTTTCGACGAAAATTTTCCATTTCCACGTATCAATTAACAAAAGGATTAATCGCGAATGTTAGTCTTTTACTAACCTATAAAGAAAGATGTCCTGAATGACTAATTAATTCACTCAAAACGTTCAGCTTGAAGTTACAGACTCTTTTTAATTGATCAGAAGTAACACTACATGCTCTGTATGAAACTAAAAATATTGTTTGCATAGTTAAACTTACACAAATATAATTATCAATCTATGGCGATCTGTTAATTCCATAATTATCATGCATACTTAATTATATTCGCGTTAATTAACAAATTCTGCTACAGTACTCTAGAAAGTGTCTGAATCTATTATTTACATACACTAACATTTAATATTCCGATCTACTACCGTCTTAATCAATCGATTTAAGTAGAAAACACATGTTTTCGTACAGTACATCATTTAACTTTGTCAAATGTCCATTTTCCATGCTTATTTATCATGTTACTCTTTAATAATTGCCTTTTTCTTTCATATTTTCCCACCTAAATAATAAATCATCAACCGTTTGATCCTCTTTTCCACATGTACATAGAGGACTCCCTTTAATGTTAAATCGATAGAAATATGAGTGTATTTTCCTATTCCCTGTTAATAAAGTTTTAATTTGCCCATTCAGGGGAACTTTAAGTTAGAGACATGAAATTTTAGCGATTTGTTCGCTTATGTATGTAAATGTATGCTTAGACTGGTTTTAAAAAATGTTTATTGAAAAGGAAAACAAGGAATGTCCAACGAATGCATGTTTGAGAAATGATAAATTTAAGATTCACAAGTCTGCCGTTTCTAATCTGTGTGGATTAAGTGCAGACTACAATATTTTCCCAAAAGCAATGTAGTAATACATGAAGAGTACTAGAGTGTATTACATAAAGGTGATAATGTTTAAGAAAACTAACATAACATACAAATGTGTTGGTTGAAAACAAGGAATGTCCAAAGTCAATTATAACGAAGGATCACTGACATCACACGTTTAATGTTAGTCAATGTAATACTGCATAAACTATTCCTTCGGAAGATTCCGTCTGAATATTCCACTCTTTCCAGCAGCAGTCTTGTTGGATGCAGCATGAGGTAGGTCAAGGTAGAACATCTTATTGGCTTCAACCAAGCAAAACTTGGACAAGAATTGAACATCTTTGTACTTTTCATCACTGATTGGGAGCAATTCAAAGTAAGATTGAAGAGGCAGTTCAAATGCATGGCGAATATGTAAAAAATGTGAGTTTCCTTCCGCAGATGTGCTTTTTGCTGGTGTGACTGTTCGTTTCCCCGTTGTAGTTAAAGTCGTGGGTGATCATCAGTGCTCATAATTCCCTTCATTTTTTGCATTGGAAACGGACAAGCTCTTACATACTTATGTTTGAAGAATTCTGTCCATTGCTTCACATGTTGCTGTTGCACAGAGATTACAGTAAATGGTTGAGGTTTACAACGAGCAGAGGTAATGTTTCCTTCCCAGTCCTTGGGAACTTCCATTCGCGTTCTTGTGTCGGTAAGTTCCATGTCTTTGTCGCATTCTAAGAAGGAGTGCCCACGCACTGGAAAAGTTACCTCCACTGTTTTCAAAATTCTGACTACATTAACCACGTAATGTATTAAACGAACAAGTGTATAATTCTTGTTCTGGCCACCCGCACCGTCACAAAAAATATGCAAGTTTTGTACATTTCTCGGGAGAAAATGAACAATAAAGTCAAACATAAAAGAACAAACTTCATCGGAGCCCTTTTTAGCGATATACTCTGGATAAGTATAAAATTAGGAATTACCATTTGACAACAAGTTAATGTTCAATGTATACATTGACAACTGCCTACGATAGTAGACGTCATTAGTTGTAATGTTAGGTAGAGACATGGTTTTTCCCGTAGTCTAAGGTAATGGCTTCAAAATCCGTGGATGTTCGGGCTTTCTTACGTTCGCTTGTCTTTCTTCTGTAAAAAATTTCAGCCTTATGCAGGTAAAGTTCCTTGTCTCTGTTAAGAACTGTAATTTCAGCTTCATTGCCTACATGTTCAGCAACTTTCAGCTTTGCTGTAAATTCATCACACTGGCTGCAAGTATCGCTACGGGGATATCCAAAACTGATGTTCAAATCTCTACCGAATATATCCTTGTATGTTTGGTAAGACACTTTCTCGCTTGGGTACTTCTCTAGGAACATGTTGAACATTCTCTTAATGTTTAGTTCTTCGGAAAGGTACACTCTACTGTGGTTATCTTTTCTGCTGTAGTGACTCTGTATGGCTTTAAAAGAGTTAATGTGGTTATGAATAATGTTACTGGTACTCAGGCTTAATATCCTATAGTTTACTCCAGCAAGCTTGTCTTTTGGTCAATGTCCAGTTTCCTTCAACGACTTTTGCAAATATTCCAATTTACCTTTACTTATTCCGTGAACTGCTATAACGAACTTACAGCAAACGGAGACTTCTTTCACATGTTCATTTCCTTTCACTTTTATCCGGTAACTGTAAGCACAGTCATGAAACTTCGCTTCTGCTCAGTAGTGAATTGGGAAGATGGTGTCAAAGAGGTAGGCTGAGTAACGCGAGGCAGATTTTCCCCAAATAAACGTTTACTGCCTAAGGACGCGGGTGGAAGGCGTTTCCCGAAGGCTGAGTAGTACATTGGCGAGCAATATGGCCAGGTAATTTACAACGGTAACAAATTACAGAAGGGCGAACAGTGGGGGCGAAAACCGAAGGCAAAGAGGGATGTGACAGAGTGGAAGAAATGGTTGGTGGAGGAACGGATGCATAATATGAACGGTCACCTAAGGAATTAATAGTATGTTGATGGGCTAAGTTATAGAGTTGAAAGAGAGAAACTTGGGGAGCGAGTACATTGAAAAGCATACGAAATGATGGAGCAGCATAAAACTGTATAATGGAGATCAATTCAGAAGTATTATAGGACATATTCAAGACGTAATAATGGAATCTAAATAATCATGGGCAGGTTCATTCGGTAACTGGTGACGTCTGATGAATTCAGTACTTAATTTATACCGAACTTCAAGTGGTAGGAAATAATTATGTATAGCGTGCCTTAATTCATACCAGTTAGAAAAATTAGACATGTTGTCAAGCCAAAAGGTAGAAAAAAACCGTAGTCTTTGTAGAAAGAAGTCCGATTAATTGCGGAAAGGAAGCAACCCTTATGTTTAAAAATTTTCGAACTGAAAACAACCAAATAATGAGGCTACGAGGATCTGTCGCTAGTAGTTGTGGAACTTGAAGTAGTGACTGTTTAATAATTTGTACATTTAGGTAGCTGTCAACCGAAGTAGTAGAAGGTACAGGAGGATGAGAGTTGGCAGGGGGAGGGGGAGTCATAGGGTATTGTGGAAAGGAAGGTTTTATATTGTCAGAAAAAAATCAGGTGTATAGTTAGTTGAAGAATGGTATATAGAAGGAGAAGGAGAAGAAGAAAAGGAAATTAAATCTCGTACAGGAGGATTAGGTAACGATAAATTATGGGGTATCGGAGAAGATAATAAAGATGAATCTTCCCCTAAAGGGAAGTTATCCGAAAAACAGGCCATGATAAAGAATACAAAGACAATCAAGGAGATAGAAAATGAAGACACTAAAACAGAAAGTAGTCTGCTACCATATGTTACGATTTTATGTCTTTAGCATAGATCAGTTCTAAAACAAGTATTCTCGAAAAAAAACAATAAAAAAGGAGAGGGGAATCTCCCTCAATCATATGACAGAGCACAATGTTTACGTGTCAGGCCAAGCAGAGTAACTAGAAACGTGCACGAGGCAGTGCGCAGTTAGTCGCGCAGAACACAAATCAAGGTCATTCCCCAGAGGTATTCCGTAGTAGGAGCATAGGAATGTAAAGGGGATACCAAACAAATAATAAGCCCAAGGGATCAGGTGTTAAGAATCATGACATATATTGTAACAACATCGAAAGAAAGCTCATAAAGACGATACACAGCAAATTAAAACTCATAATCATTGGTATAGGTCAGGTACTGGAATAGTAGACATGTTAGGAGATTAAGTTAAGAAAATAAGGCGTATGTATAAGTGCTTTGTGAGAATTATAAACAGACTAGCAAATGTACCCGTGCTTCGCTACGGTATTCTGCATTGTAAACGAATATTGAAGTAAATACTGTGCAAGCACTAAATAAGATTGTTTTAAAATAGCATGTCTCTTAGCGTTATCCGAGAAACAATATGGAGAGATCCCCATACGTTGTTTCCAGTGTAAAGTGCTTGTTACGGATTTGCGATGATAACGACAGGCTCACTTGCCTACTGCCATTCACAATCGAGTTGGGAAGTTTACATTATAATTGCAGGCCCCATTGCCTACTGCGCGGTCACAATCGATTTGGGGAGTTTCCGTTACAATGGCAGCCCCCTTTCCTATTTCCAGACATATTACAAATTGAGGAGTTTTTATTATAATGGCAGGAAACTTCCCTACAACCAGTCAAAATTGAGTTGTGCAGTTATCATTATAATGATAGGCCCCTTTTCCAACTGCCAGCCAGCTTCCTGCCAGTCACACCAAGTTGATGAGTTTCCATCAAAATAGCAGGCCAGTATGCCTAATGCCAGTCATATTTTAGATGGGTACATCTGTTTATAACTGCGAGAACGCTTGCCTACAGCCAAAGACTGTATGCTGCATGCTCCCTTGCCTTCTGAAAGTCAAATCGAGAAGTTAATTATTCATTACAATGGTAGGCCTGCCTCATTAATGCCAGTTACACAGGAATTGGAGAAGGACTCCATTCCTACTGCCAGTCATAGTCGGTGTGCGGAGTACTGATTACAATAGCAGACACACCCTTTCTCGATCGCTACGAAATCGACATCAGTGAATATACATAGTTCGACATACGAAAGTATGTGCTTGTTTACAATATTGCAGACCTTCATTTACAGATTAACTGCTTCTAAACGGTACATCATATCGAGAAAGGATTGTACCATAAGACGCCGAATTTAGCGGCCTAAATTGCTAGTCTTATGATATCTCATCTACTCATGGGTCAGATTGAGTTAGAAACTTCGAATAGGGTAAAATTTGTGTCAGATTATCTCACATTGCATTGCTTTTCGGATAATTAAGTGACAGCTACATACATAGCATTTGGCTCACATATGGCTACTGGGTGGACCAATTTTCGTGTAGAGTATGATGATTCTATCTTTCCTCTAAGTGATGGAAGGTATGAATTATGTATGTGAAAAGTACAACTTTACTTAACATCGAGAAATAGAGAAAAATCAAACGTAAAATGGATATAAATACGACAAAAAGTCGTAAGACCAAGGTTGCAGATCACTCCAAATTGAACGGGGATTGTGCCATCCGTTATGTGATAATACTTCCCGAAGGTCTGCACCATAATTAAAATTGCCTCCATATTTCGATATTCTTCGGGATAGAAAGGGAAAAATTTAAAGCTCTTGGAAGTTTTCCGCCCGTTATAGGCTAAAACGTAAAATTTTGCCAAATTTCAGTTTTCTTCCTCGACTGGCAGATTATGCCGTAATCTGGGTTTTCGGTGAGAAGTGTAAAAAGTAGGACTTTCAAGAAACTAAACCAAAAAAATATGCAGATGATCATTATTACCCCTTAAGCGTGTAGCTGTACGAAAATTTCGACAAAATAGTCAATGTACAGGCACACAGTAGTTACGATTTTATTTACATAGATAAATAAGGAACCTGCTCCACGTACCACACCTTTTGGGCTATATCCGCTGGACTTAACCGGAAAAACGGACCGTTTATGATATCTCCCTTATTAATCCTCCTGTCGAAAAAATGCACATGAAAAAAGTTTTAGAGATGGAATTCCATCACGTTTGGTCGATTTCCAGGCAGGTTGGTCTTGTACTGTATATATTGTGTAAGAGTAAAATCACCACTTCGGTTCCCTATAAACCGCCAGTCCATTCCGGGAACATGAAATGTTATTGACGATTAACATCTAGCGTTTGACAGGTGGATGTTAATGTAAAGTTTGACTCAAATATCTTCAGTAGTTTTCAAGTTGTAAAACATACGCTTTACACGCACCCGCTCTTGAGTTAAGTCCGGTGGGACTTGTACCGGAAAACGGTCCGTTAATGATATTTCCCTTATTAATCCTCGTATTGAAATGATGCACATGAGTAAAAAGGCTTAGAAATGAATTTCCATTAAGGCAGGTAAATTTACATTAAGTTTGGTTGTCTATATTTTGTAAGAATGCAAAATGACGGTTTCGGTTTCATATAATCCCCCAGTCAATTCAGGGATTTAGAAACAATATTTGCCCGAAAACCTACCAAAGGACAGGTGGATTCTAAATATCAAATTTGGTGGAAATATATCCAGTAGTTTCCAAGTTATAGACAAACAGACAAAACAAACAAACAAACAGACACCAAAACTGAATATATGCAGATGGACATTATTACACCTGAAACGGATAACTGTAGCCTACGAAAATTTCGCCAAAATTGTCAATGTACAGACACACTCTAGAAGTGCAGACCTTTATTTCGATAGTTACTGCTTTGTAACTGTACGACGTATCTATAAACGGACTTCACCATCAGACGCCCCTTTCAGTGCTCTACATGGTTGGTCCTATGACATCTTCTCGTATCTCCTATATTCATGGGTTAGATTGAGTTAGAGTCATTGAATGGGGTGAAATCTTGTACAGTTTTTGGATGCTACTTTATATTTTTGATTCTCGTGTGACAGCTAGAATCATAAAATTTGGCTATAACATTGCCAATGGTCATGTCAATGTGCGTGCCGAATGTCATGATTCTACCTGTCCTATAAGTGTGCCAAATGATAACATATACGTGTAAAAGTACAAAATCAACTTGTATTTAATGTATTAGGGATAGAAATACGACGAAAAGTCATAGGACAAAAGTTGTAGATCTCTCCAAAATGAAAAGCCATTTGCTTTGTGACTTGTGATACGACTTACTGATTAGCCACCAATTACCCCGAAACGAAGGTCTGCACCGCCGTTAAAATTGCATCCATATTTCGGAATTTTCCTGGGCCAAAAGTTATACATTTGCATAGCTTAGAATATTTCCTCAAAGGAAAGAGTGTACAGCATTCGGGATTAGCACTCGCATACATACGTGGTAATTAAGAAAGAAAATAATACAGTTTAGTAAGTTGAAATTAATAGAAAATGGATTATAACTGAGGACATCCGCATGACGACAAATACATACATACCAAGTGAATGTATTGGAAAATCAAATGCTCCTCAATAAATTATGCCGGTGTGAGTTATGGATATAAGAAAGCGGTAATCGGAGAGAAATTTAGGTGCAGGGATTCCTAGGTAATCAGATAAGAAGACGAATATTTGTGTTATTACTTAAGCTATTCGAGGACGGTTATATCCTCCAATGATATTCCGCCAATATCCCGCAGAATGGCCGATTGTCGACTCTCTTGCTTTCTACCCAAGGAACAACCACGAATTTAAAGGAATGATGAGGAAAATGGCAATACGTTACTTCCCTGCTGGCAAGCAGTCAGAGACGTTATCGCTCTGTCGGTCACTCAATGCCGAGCATGGTATCGGCAGAAAATAGTAAATTTCTCCGTCATTTGAAGAGTAAGGTAAATTATGAACATAACGAAAGTTGTTTATAATGAAGAGACCATTCTCATACGGTCCACAGAGTTTGCAGAAAATCAATAGTATAAGAGAAAATGGAGGAAAACCGTTGTGGTTTTCCTATAAAACCCCCGTATTTTCAAAGATTTTAAAATGATATGCATATCGAAACCTTCCCCGGGGTGAGTATACTCTAAATATGAAGTTTGGTTGAGATCTATTCAGCCCTTTCGACGTGATGGTGGAACAAACAAACATTTTTATTTTTTTATTTTGCTAGTTGCTTTACGTCGCACCGACACAGATAGGTCTTATGGCGACGATGGGAAAGGGAAGGGATAGGAGTTGGAAGGAATTGGCCGTGGCCTTAATTAAGGTACAGCCCCAGCATTTGCCTGGTGTGAAAATGGGAAACCACGGAAAACCATTTTCAGGGCTGCCGACAGTGGGGTTCGAACCTACTATCTCCCGAATACTGGATACTGGCCGCGCTTAAGCCAAACAAACAAACAAACAAACAAACAAACAAACAAACGGAAACGAACAACTTTATTTATAAGATTATTTTTATACCACCCCCCCTCGCCCCCTGCCCATAAGGGTGCTAGGGGTGTCTTACCCTCACGCGGTTCGTCTCCTGATACTAATTGATAAGTGTACCACGTTTGGTGAAATTGCTCCAGTGGTTTAGGAGGAGATGTGTCATATACACACCCACGCACACACATACATCAATTTTTATATATAGTAAGAAGAAGAAGATAACATTTTTATATGTAGTTTTTCGATTAATTTTATATCTTACCCCCTTCGCTCCCCACTTGGATTTGCAAAAAAATCCGGAGTAATACTATTCGTCTCAGAGACCCTGAAATCTATGGATTCGAAACTGTTTTTAATTATTTCTATATCTCACCCCCACCCCCCACCCTTTGCTTACCACCTAAAAGGGGGCTGGACTTTAAAAAATTCTAGAGTATTACTTTTCAACTCAGCGACCCCGAAAACTATGAATTCGACACTATTCTCGATTATTATTGTAACTACCCCCCCCCTGACCCTCTCCCTTAAGGGCGCTAGGGATGGCTTAACCCCCACAGTGCTCGTCTCCCGATAGTAAGTGATACGTGTACCAAGTTTGGTTGAAATTGCTCCAGTGGTTTAGTTGGAGATGTGTCATTTACACACACACTTCCATTTCTATATATAGTAAGATTTTTACACTCGTACTTCACCCCCTTTCCATTCCCGCCCAAAGGAGTCCTATGAGTGCCTTACACAACAGTATATTTTTTTTCCAGATATTAAGTCTTATTTGTACCAATTTTGGTTGGCAGCTATGCCCAAACGTACATGCATAATCTCACTGCTCTAGAATCCTGGAGCTGACGTTGCCATGGTTACGGTAGTTCATTTCTTTTTCCGATTCCTAGAGCAGGGGTAGTGTGGTGCCAATATCTCCGTAACGGTTGGTTTTAGGGCCTTAAAACATGGTTTTCGGCTTACCGAGTTTTGTTCTTTGCGTCAAGAGGATTAAATTGAGCTTTGTCTCGTCCTTATACGACATATTCATAAGATGACAAGATTCAGATAGTTACAATGGTATCAATATCGTAGCAAGGACGTACCCTGAATACACTTCAAAAAAATATTACTAGAGGAATGATACATTCAGTAAACATTGGGATAGCAATGCGAAGAAATCACCACATCGATATTTCGCAATATTTAATCCCCCGAAAACGAATTTCATTTAACTAGAAGAACAAGTTGACATTAATTTTAAAACCATTAAATAGAAGAACAGTTATGAATATTCGCAGATCATTACTAATCTTTTAGTGCATTATTAATTTCTCATAGAAGAAGAAGAATAGGAAGCAACAAGGGCATACACCGGTAGAAGGAGAGGTAGGGAAAATGGATAAAGAAAAAACAAAACACAGGTAAGGGCATTAAGGGAACAGGCAGGGATCAGGCTGCAAAACCCCGTTGAAGGTTAAGTTCATATCAACACACGATGTAAGGTTCGAGCTCGCTTATTGGTCCGCCAAGGAAAACTCCCCAATCACAGTTGTCTATGTTCACAGAAATGAAGGAAGTGCTCCATAGGGTAAGTAAAGTCCAAAAGGGACCGAAATTTTAAAAGCTTGATATTTGTAACAAAGTCTGTGAGGAGCTAGAAAGAATATCCACCTGGATATGTAAAATAATACATGAGTCTGCTCACCCAGCGAGACGTAGAAGGTTTCCACACAGGATAAATAAGTCAGCACGGACCAGCCGCGGACGATATAAAACTCCCACTGCTTACAATAGCATAACGCACACACCTGATCGCCGATCAAGGCGAAACGGCAAGTTTATATAGGCCGGAGAGCCAGGCGTGGAATGTGCGGGAACAATGATGACGTCAGGGGGTGGCGGGGAGAGGAAAGCAAGCACACACACACGCAGTCGTGAGGCAGACAAGGCAACAGATGGGTGGTAAACGTAGCAGTCCAATGTCACTAGCGATGAATATGCACGAGGTAAGAAAACACATATATCGGGAGCACGTTACATCTCTCAACTTTACATTGTCTCTTGCCAGCTTAACGGATACTTTCTTTAACATATCTCTCAACTGTATTAAATTGTCACATTCACATTCACCATCTGAAACTTCTTTATCGTCTCGTCCAGGTACGAATGTCTCGTCTACAGCATCATAGTTGAAAACGACATCTTCTACTTCCTCTTCACCATCTTCTATTTCATCTTCTACATCTTCTTCTCCTTGATGCTTCTCAGAATCGTCCTATATCTGAGCTCTTCCTTTAACTCCATTTCCTTCTGTCGGAAACCTCGGAGCGTTTACATTTAAACCCCCGGATTCCTCTCTCTGTCTATGAGCCTGATATTCATAATTTTCAGCTCCGTGATTCCTCTCTCTACTCCCTTGCTGAATCGCATAATTCCATTGGTCCGACGATACTCCTTTCGTGGCTAAATCTTCAATGTATATTCTCGATTCATTTCTCCGTGCTTGGATGCCTGTTCCATCGTCTTCTACCTTCTCGGTCTGCCCCATCCATCACCTTGTCTATTATATTGCGGGGAAGTTCGTTTCATGTTTCCGAATCTTCCGAACCTATATCCTTGTCTTCTATTTCCTCCATAGCTCGGATTATAGGTAGGTTCACGACCTCTATCATTCGATCTTCCTCTCCTGAATGAATGTCGTCTGCAATTCTTGCTTTGGTGTCCCCCAACGTACTCTCTGTTCTGAATCTTGTGGTCTCTATTATCATAGGTATTAGTTCCCTGAGCCTTCCGTTCGGACATACGGTCATCCTTCGTTAAGTCAACTGTATGTAATACCTCGATATTCCTACGCATTTGATGGCATATGTTCGATGTCTTATCTAGTTGCCTCTACAATGCCCCTGATTCCACAGCTGTCTTGACGTTAGCATTTGTAAGTGTCCTTTGAACATCTGCTGTCAGTTGTGTTTTAGTGGACGCTATCAGCTATTCTTCCGGAGGCGGACTGTCCAGTTTCAACAAATGACCACTGAAGAAATCTGCGTACCTTGTGGGTACTGTGCTCTGTATTTACGTAAACAGAACGCACGACGAAGGCTCTGTTGAACTTCTTGTCCCCAGTATTTCTGTAAGAATGCTCGCATGAACCCCTCATAATCATCAAAACATTTTAAAATGCTTTAAACAAAATTAATGGCTGCCCATCAAAGAAACGTTTCACTGTTCTCAGTTGCCTATCCGGGTGAATTCTGTGGTCTTGAATGTATATGTTTGAAAAAACTTCTGGGTTTTATCTAGGGCCCACCTGTGAACTATCTTGGCTTTCCTTCCGATAACCTCATAAATTCGAAATATAGTATTGGTCCCATGACTTCTGGTTTCGAAGTACATTCTCCAAATGGCTGATTTGTGGTTTCTGGTAGACGGGTATGATCCACTCCGTTTCCCATTCGTACACTGCTAGAACGACTCTCTGCATGCTGCATAACATTTTGTTTATTCAACATTGACCTCATCAACAGTTCACATTTTGTCTCCTGTAATTTCAAGATTTCTACATATTCCTTTATCCCTTTTTAACTGTCCCATTTCTTCCTTCATCTCCTTCATTAGAGCTTCATGGATGTCCACTTTCGCCTGAGACATATGGCATGTGTGTGCCAATTCATTCACCTGTCTTGTCACTTCGTTTCCTTCAGCTATAAGATCCGCCTGAATCTCATATAGTTCTTCCAGTTTTTCCTTCCTATATTCTGTTATTAATTCATTAACCCGATCTTCCATATTATTAACGTCTCCATGAACATTACCCCTTGACTGCATTAGCCGATCACTAAATTCATTGGCAGTCTGTGCGAAAGATTCCTGCGTTTCCTTTTGTAACTTCGTGACTTTGGCATCCGTTAAAATAATGACTTCCTCCATATGGATTTTCTTATCCCTGGCAGTATCAACGATTTTTTGTTGGTCCTCTACTTTAGCTTCTACCTGAAATACTTTATCAGTTAACCTGGTATCAACTTGCGCTACTGTCATGGCAACTTGGGCTATTTTTCTGCCAACTTGTCACTGCGAGTTGTAGCTTAAACTCGTACTTCCCCTATCTGTTTCTCTAATGTCTGAGCATTTCTGTCACAACCTTTCCTAACTATGGTTTTTTCCGTTGACAGTTGTTCTTTAATATTGTCCATCTGATCCGTAAATTCTAGACACAGTTCGTTATTTTGTGTAATGACCTGTCCGAAGTGCTCTTTCGTTTCTTGCTTAACACTCCGCAATTGTTAGTTTACACCTTGAAATTGTTCATTTACACCTCCCTTAACACTATGCGCCCACCGGTAGTAATATTACTACTACGCGGCGTGCACCTGAGTGCCGCTGTTAGTAATACTACTATACCACGATCTTTGAAATTCAGCCACACGAAAGCTATTCAAGATATCGAATTAGTTTTTGCTTTGACATGTTGTCGATTTCCTTTACTATCGTGAGGTGGTGTTGTCGATCAATTGTGATTGGTGGTGCAACTTAGGGACGATGTTTCGTAGCCACGTGCGCTCAGTTAGATCTTACGTAATTGCTGACATACGTACTCCTCGCGCGCTCCGGTTAGATAAGCTCAAATTTATGTGCGTGTGTTCTAATGATAGGTTATAATATGACTTCAAAGATTTAGAATGAAAGTGTAGTGAGGCAACAGTCTGCAATCATCTCTCAAGTAGTCGATTTATACTGTATAATTATGATCATCTGTGGGACTGTCAGACTAAAGCACCGTGATGCCAAATCGGAAAGGAGTGCCAAAATCAGAGTTCGCGAAAAACTGAAAAAGGGTGAAAAATTGTCATTGCATAAAGAACACCTTCTAGCAATAAAGTGGCCTATATGCTGAGCACTGTACATTATGACATGATTGAAGTACCTGCAGCAAGAGGGAGCCACGAGAAATCCAAACCATCAGCAGTAGTAGACTATAACAAATCCAATATTGGTGTTGATAAGTCCGACCAATTGTTGGCATATTATGTATTCACAAGGAAATCGATCAAGTGGTGGAAAAAATTATTCTTCCATCTGCTTGATCTTGCAATAGTGATTGCCTATATATTGTACCGTAAGGCTTCTTCACAAAAACTTCCCCTTTCAAAATTTTGTGAACGTTTAGTGGATGATTTGGTGAGTAGTGTTGGGGCTGAAATTACTGAAGAATCACGAGCATCAACTTCGGGAAGGCTAGTAGGTAGAGATCATTTTCCACACAGAATACCTGCAGTAGGGGGGGGGGGGGGAGAAGGAAGGATACGCGCAGCGTACGTACAAGGTTTGTTACGACATGTCCAAACATAACACCGGTCGTGCTGTGAAGAAAATGACAACCATATATTGTCGTAAATGTGACGTAGGTCTTTGCATAGGAGAATGTTTTGAGTGTTACCATACCAAAGCTAAGTATTGGGAATAACAATGTGTAATTCTGTTATTCAGTGACTAAAAACTATCGAACTTTTCTAGTGAGTTAGAAATTCAAGTGCGTGAACAAGGATAACAGAATTGACCAATATTGTAGCCTAAGTTTCTTTCCAATGCTGAAGGAAAGCATTTTTTATCCCTTTCCCGCCCGCATTTTCACTCAGCTTATCCCCAGGTTTCAACCTATTATTTAGCAAAAACTGAAACAGACCGTATTGTTTCAGAAAAAGTTAAATACAGTAAAAACTATTGATCACAATGAATTCAAATTTTCAATAACATTAGAAAATGTACCATCACATCCATTTCTCTGTTTATTGAGTCATAATGTGTTTTTCACCCCCCCCCCCCCCCCATCATCGTGATACTCGACACAGGGACAGTCTGCATTTGTCACATTCCCATGTTGTCTGAATCCCTCAAAACCAATAACCACGTGATTTTGGAAGTGGAATGATGCCCATGTATATAAGACCTTATTTCATCTGGGCAAGTGTCTTCCCATTCTGTTTTTATCTTACCGGAATGCGACTGTTTGAAGGCTGTATTGTTATATGCGCAATAGGCTATGTCACTGAATAATTTTTCTCCTCCCTAACATACGTAAAAAACAATCTCTTTCGCCTAATACTCTTTCCGAATTATGCGCAGGTTCAACATCATACTTTTAATCATTCGGAGTAACGAATCGTAATATTTGTGTTACCTGAATTGCCGTGGCATCGCCATCAGGTCCGATTTATCGATATTCGTTTTCATTCATATCACTGTTATTACTAAAATTATATTCGTTGATATATTATTCACTCATTAAAAATTCACCTGCACCCCTACTCAAGGATTCTGTGTCACTTTCTTCGTCCATATTCAGCTCAGTTTCAATATACGCGATACTCAATCCCGCCATGTTTACGAACGAAACAGCTGACCCGCGCTCGCGGAAGTTCAAGACCGTTGCCTAGGCAACGTCAAGACAGATGATCTCTCTTCCTTTATTTTCTAAGACTTGTAGACTGCACTGCGTGTTCATAAATGCCTTATAAACACTTCACTGATGAGAAAAATAGAAAACTATCGCACAGATCACAGACGAATGCAGATAATGCAGCCGGGCGCTTTCGGGCGCTAAGGACCGGAAGGCTAAATGAACAGTCGAGCGCGTTCGGGCGCTAAGGGCCGGAAAGGATTATTTGATTTTGTGGGATAGCCCACTCTTTGTACAATACGTATATAAATTTGTTAATTTATAACGCGAAAACTGACAGAACTGTGATAATTTTTCTGAGAGTGTAAATTACGCCGGCACAGGGTAGGGACGCCATCTTGAAACGTCCGGGCTCATAGTGTTAACTTCCCGAAACTGTTCATATATACCTTCAAACTGTCCATTCACGCCTTCGTTCGCTAATCATAACTGATCGATTACCATTACCGTACATACGAATCAGGCGATTGAGCGCTGGCCTTCGACCCCGACTTGGCACGCTCGATCCTAGCTCAGTAGGTGGTGTTTGAAGATGCTCATATAAGTCAGACTTCTGTCGGTAATTTTCCTGGCACCTATTAGAACTCCTGCAGGAAAAAATTCCTGCATCTCGGCGTCTCCGAAAAGCGACAATTGCAGATAGCGACACGTAAAGCCAAAATAATTGTTATCATTGTTTACTTATATGGTATTATTATTGCGTTTTTACGGCCGAATTGGATCACTGTAGTCAATTTCTGTCCGGTCTTCAATGCTGTTTAATGTTTTCTTTACTTTCTCTCTGACCTTCGTTATCGTTCTTCTTCTGAAAATACCCTTTTAGTTGTTTATCTTTAATTAATTTTTTGGTAGGTATCTAATTTTGCTATTCTTCGAGGTATTTACTTTGATTGATTTATTCTCTAAATCTTCCAGTTTATGCCCAATTCTTTCATGTCTCTTTTATTTCTTTTATCCAGACAAGTTGTTGTTTTTATTTCCAAAGCTTCTCGAAAATTGTCCGTATTAACCTGTCTTGAGGTATTCTGAGCAGATGACCGAAGAATGTTATTCTCTTCTTTCTTATGAAATCTATTACAGGTCCTATTTCCTGATATATTGATGCATTCGGGATGATACGCCGTTCTCTTTCTTTTTGGAACTTCTTATTAATTTTTCTTCCTACTATTTTCTTTCTATTTTTTAAAATTTTGTATATGCTATTCTTTTGGCTTAGTTTAAATAATGTTTCACTTCTATAAGTTACTTCAGTTTTTACTACCGTCTTGTAATGTTTCAATTTTGTATTTATTTACAAACATTTCTTGTTGTATGTATTTCTGGTTACTTTTTGGGCTCTGAATAATTTATTCGTTCTCTCTGTCCAAGAAAATGTTCATATAAATTGTATGTTACACTTTCTCCAAGGTATTTACATTGTTTTACAATTTCTATTTCATTCCCACATATCAGAACACTGCTTATTAAAAGGGGATCTATTGCCATTATTTTAGTTTTTCTTATTTCTACAGCAATAGTTTGGAGACTTGTGATTTGATTCCGAGCTTCATTAAGTTTATTAGCTTGTAGTGCCAAATCATCTGCAAATCCTAAGTAATTTAGGCTGATTTCAACTTGAGCGTATTCAGTTATAATATTTTTCTTATTCTCTTTATACCATTCTCACATCAAGTATTCCAGAGTACAATTAAATAAAACTGGTGATAATACATCACCTTGTCTTAGAGTGATTTTCTGATTGTGAATGCTTCGGATGATTCTCCTCTTGTTCGTTTTAGATTAGGACTATCCATTTGTAAGGTAGTATATGACGAGGCTCACATAAGCTGATAATAAAATTAATATTCACGTTGCAATCATTGTGAATGATCAAACAGTTCTTCTCTAATGATAAGGCTGAGATCAGCAGCGTACCCGTGATCGGGTAGTAGGAGGGGGGTATGTTTTCCAAATGATGATATAACCTACCGAAGTTGCTTGTGCGTATGTGGAGCGCTCATGAATGAGTGTCATTATGACACAGATACAATAAAATACGTTGATATTCAGATTGATATACCGATACAGAACAAGAACAGAACAGCGAATGGTATGTTTGCATTAGAGTCTAAAACCCAACTTTTGAGGGTTCATAATATAGATTTAAGAGATCTGTTGGTTTTATAACGATGTCTCTGTGAATGTTCAAAATAGCCCAGCCATTAGTCGACTTTCACGTGTTTCCTGTCAGTTTCTGTTTATTTTTTATTTTATTTTGTAAACATTCCATGGGCTGGGGTTCTAACCCCCTTGACTACGCCCCTGGTTGAGATAAGTCCATGTATGAAAGGGATACCAAAAGGAACTCACTTAGATGTGTCACGACAATTACCACCTTATATTTAAATTTGAACTGATCATCCTTGAACTTAATTTTTATTTTTAAGTATATTAAATGCGATTTAGAGGAGCGAGCCTGCACTGGCAAATTCCGGGTTCATTCTCATCCAGCTTAGTGAATACAGTATTTCCTGAATTTGATAATGATGATAATGTTTCTTGTTGTTTAAAGGGGTCTAACATCAAGGTCATCGCTTCCTAATGTACAAAATGACACGAAATGTAATGACAATTTAAAAGTTCAATACCCATCCTGTAACCCGAATTCAAAACGTGATGATGAAGAATGAATGGATGAATATGAATTTAAAATAATCAGCGGATCCAACTCACAACACTGAAGTTACAAATATTTCCAAAATTAATCCACTGAATAGAATTTAAAAAAGGGAAACGATGAAGAATGATTATGAACTTATAACAATCAGTGGACCCGACCAGCAATCAGCCTCTTTCCCAGAAAATAGCTTAAAATATTGATATATACTAACCAATGTGCTGCTTCCAAACTACAATCTTGAATCGATGATACTTGTCTAAAGGGGTCCAAAATCCACGTCAACGGCCCCTCATAATGGTACTTAGAAAAGTAGAACCATGGAATTTCACATGTAGCGCTACTAATCATCAGCAACGTAGACTTACTGTGTTCCACACATTGCGGTACTACTCACAGCAAATGTAATACACACAGTTAAGGTAGACCTATGAACTTTCTCGCATTACGGCGCCACTCATACCTCACATAGGTGTCCTAATCACAGGGACTCGTACTATCGGGTGGTGTTCCTCTCATAGTGGGTGTTAATCGCAGGCAACGCCCAGGCCATGGCGTTTCTCCCATTGGTACTAATCAGAAGGAACGTAAGCCCGTGGTGTTATGCATATCGTTGCTACTAATCACAAACCTACTGTGTACCTAACTTAGTGGTACTACTCGCAAGTACAGGCGACCAGTGGTGTTACTCGCGTTGTGGTACTAATTACAAGAAGTCTCATGCTTCTAATTCCATCATCCATTGGTCGCCCCTTTTAGTCGCGTCTTACGACAGACAGGGGATACCATGGATGTATTCTTCGTCTGCGTCCCCCACCCACCGGGGGTTTGTGTGTTTTCTCCGCAAGAACTATTTTATTCCGCCGGCAAGCCGGTTAGAACCCCCTATCCGCGACCTGGGACACGCGGCGTGGGAGTGTCACCTCTCCCCCTGATACACCTGCGTAGTAGGTTCGTGTGGTTTCTTGAACAATAAGGGAACATGTGACGTCGATTAATCAGTATTTATATTCACGAGGGGAATTTAGCTACATTTTTCTTTATTATTCAGAGCCCGACGGGAATATCAAAATTATGATCACTTTACATATAAATAATTGCACTCACACACATTTTGAACATCTTCACTTGCATGTAGATTTCTTTGTTCATGTTAGGAAATCAGCTTCCGTCAGAATGTAGAAAGGAAATTGAGAATGGAATAAAATATATCATGTAAACGATAAGACAAAGGTTATTTGTCCATGTTGTGACGACGAAGGCCGAGAGTAAAGGGGGCGGCGATGTGGTTAGGGCTTGCGGCGAGCCCCGGTGAGCTGTTGCGGCTCGCGATTGAGGAGCTACGTAGAAGATGCCAGGAGTGGTCAGTAATAGGGATGATCTGGTAGCAGAAACTGCGAGATACTTCCCCCAGAATCTCCCGCTGTTCTTTGTAAAGGACGACACTACAAATGTAAGACAGTATGCATCAGCGAGGTGTAACATGGTCTTCATTAAAGCGAAGTGTAACCAGTTGTGAACTGGACTATTCTGGGAATGACGCGGCGTCGAGAAACGCCATTTTAGAGAGCAGGAATTCGAAGCGACGTTTGTGAGTACGAAGTGAAAAGTCACGAGTGAACTTGAAATTAGGGTTACCATATTCTGAATCCCCAAAATGAGGAATGATCAACAGGATTGATCAATAGGCTCTTTGGACTGTCGAATCCGGAATGAAACATTATTAGTTCAAGTTTGTGTTGTCAAATAGCAATATTTACGTAAGAAACAAACAAACATTACACACATCGCAAATACTTACACCTTTGAGCCCATATCCCGTGGGTATTTCTCACAGGACTGAATCTTTTTTAACCGTTCCTGACGTTGACACTAATATTCAAAAAAATATTTGCAATTCACAGGTCTCTACGAGCCTACTACGCTGGCGTAGCAGAGGGAGAGGTGATACTCCCAAGTGGTGGATAGGGGGGTCCTAAGAGGCTTGCCGGCGGACTTGAGCGAAATAAAAGAGCTCTCGCGGACCAGACACACAAACCCCTGTGGGTGGGGAACGCAGACAAAGAATACACCCACGGTATATCCTGCTCGTCCGTTTTACAGTACCCATCTTAGTACCACTATATGCGGAACACCACGGGATTACGTTGCCTGTGATCGGTTCCATTTTGAGAAACACCACGGGTCTGGGCGCTGCCTGTGAATTGTACCACTATATGAGCGACACCTGGGGTCTGCGTTGCCTGTGATCAGTACACACTATGAGAGGAACACCACGGATTAGTACTAGTCCCTGTGATTAGGACATCTATGTGAGAAACACCATAGGTTTTCGTTACCTGTGCGTATTACGTTACCTGTGAATAGCACCACAACATTTGGAACACCGTAAGTACCGCTATATGAGAATTACTATGGTTCTTATATTCCTAGGGGCTGCCTGGAAGAAGCGGTAAAGGCGTGCTCGGTTCGCCCGGAAGGAAGTGGGTTCGAATCCCCGCCAGGAAGTCGTAAAATTTAAGAAACGAGATTTCCACTTCCGGAGGTGCATATGGCCCTGAGGTTAACTCAGCCTACGCCAAAAATAAGTACCAGGTTAATTCCTGGAGGCAATGGTGGCCGGGCGTAGAGATAACCACTTTACCGCGTCACGTGCCGCGGTTAACAATGGGAAGCCTTTACCTTCCACTCCTCCAAGGGCCTTCATGGCCTGTACGGAGGTGACTTTGTCTTATATTCCTAGCGATAAGTACCACCATGAGGTGCTGTTGATTTGGATTTTGAACCCCTTTAACACAGCAAGCATCTTCGATTCAGGATTGTGCTTTGGAAGCAGCGCCTTGGTAGGTATTGTTTTATGGTAGTTTCTGGGAAGGTGGGTCATAGCGGGTCGAATCCACCGATTGTTTATGTTCATAGTCATTGTACATCGTCTCTGATTTTGAATCCTAATCAATGGATTAATTTTGGAATTATTTTTGACTTTCAATTTTGTGAGCTGGATCAGCTGATTGTTCTACATTCATTCTTCTTCATCATGTTTTGAGTTGTGGTCAGTGGATGATTTTGGACTTTTAAATTGTCATTAAATTTCGTACCATTAGTGGCTGATGACGTAGATGCTGGGCCCCTTTAAGCAACAATCATCATCATCATCATCATCATCATCATCATCATCATCATGAACCCTAAATTATCCGGATATGAACTCAGTTCAACATTTCTGTTTCGACTTGAAGCTGCTCCATCACCCCCGCAATATGCATTAGTTGGAAGACCCGCTGGTACGCGACACCCTCCTCCTCAGTGAATCTGTGTCTCAGCGAGTGGTAGGATAGACGTACCCCCACACCATATTAGTTTGGGGGTCATAAAGTAAGGGCTCATCGTTGAATTACTTCAACAAGGAAGTTTCAATATTAGTTTACTCGCTACCGAATAATGTGTTTTAAATCACAATTTTAATTCTTTACAGCACCTTTCCTCGCCAGCACTTGAAAGTTACTGCCAGGAAGCGCTTTAATATGAAACTCTTCATGCATTTAAATAGGAAATTTTAATCTCACAAAACAGAATGTAGATGAAGGTGTGTGAATAGGGGAATTAGCAGTGTGTGCTGGAAGGATTTTAACTTGCATCGCTGTTCAAGCTCCCTTTGTGGATAAACGTTAGAGTGGCGCCATCCGGATCACAAGAACGCGGGTTTTAACCGGGCAGGAAATTCAGTTTTTTCAAGGATGGTAAAAGTCAATTCTGCATGCCAATGTACGACGCCGCGATCTAAAAGATCACTCGTGACACACTTGGTATTCATTCGAGAAAATTAATTGAAAGCGGCAGAGATGTCAAAATTGATACGCAGGCAGCCTAGATGATGTTAAAATCAAACTGTTTGTAGCTGAGGCCATACGATCGTAATAGGTGACTAAAAGGGGCGACAAAGGGATGTTTTTAATGGAAGTATGAGATTACCTGTGATTACTTCCACTATGTGAGGAACAACTTCGGTCTCCGTTACGGGTGATTAGTACTATTATAAGGGGCTGGACCCTTTGCACAACAAGAATTGTTGCTCGGTTTGTAACATTGTTTTAAGCTGTTTTGTGGGAAGTATTGTTAATGCGAGTCGAATCCACTGATTGTTTTGAATTCATAATCAGTGTTTCATCGTCGTCTTTTTTTTTTTTTTGAATTCTATTCAGTGGGCGGATTTTCAATGCTGATAATATTATTGCGCTTCATCACGTTCCATTAGGATCCGATGATCTAGATGTTTGTCCCATTTAAACAACAAACATCATCATAATCTAATTCAGGTTCTTATAGAGAATGAGTGAGATTCATGGGATCCACTGTCGGTGGTGGACGCAGATGAAGAATACACTTAAGGTACACCTGCGTGTCGTAAGAGGTGACGAAAAAGGGCGACCAAGGGATGATCGAATTATAATTATCAAACTGCACAGTTAAAAAAAGGGGGAACAAGTTTTTGAACGTATACCATGCTCCACAAAACAATACCTCACACCTAGGTATATTACCAACTGAAGGACATCGATGGATTCGTGCTCATTGTCAGAACAGAAACGGAAAACAGAGGCGAAAACAAAGTGATAACAGTCCTCCAAGGTGGACTATTACCACAGTCGGAGAGCTTCAGTATGGTGTATGCCCTCCACGGGCATTTATCACAGCTTGCCACCTACGTGGCATGCTCCGTATAAATCGACGGAGGTCACGTTGCGGTATCAGGTCCCATTCTTCAATGAGAGACTGTTCGAGGTCGTGGAGAATGTGTGGTGGAACAGGACGCCCACGAAGAATTCTGTCAAGCCTATCCCAGACATGCTCGATGAGATTAATGTCGGGACTCACTGCTGGCCATTCCATTTCTTGAATGTCCAGTTCTCGCAAGCCAGCTCTGATAATGCGCGCTACATGAGCCCCTGGCATTGTCGTGCATGAGTATGAATTGAGGGCCAACACCGTATACAGCAATCAACACATGCGGTAGCAGTATCTCCTAGATGTACGCCGCAGCGGTAAGATTACTATGAATGACGACAAGATCCGTACGGCCATCAATACTGATGCCACCCCACACCATCACAGAACCTTGACCGAATCGGTCGCCTTCCTGGACAACATTTGGCATATACCGCTCACCACGGCGTCTCCATACACGTTGACGTCCATCACGCTGTGTCAGAGGAAATCTAGACTCGTCTGTGAACTACACAGGTCTCCATTGGCGAAGTTGCCAGTTGACGTGTGTACGGGCAAACAGAAGGCGAGCTACGCGATGTTGCTGCGTTAAACGGGGCACTCGAATAGGACGCCTGGGTCGTAAGGACACTTCTCTCAACCTGTTCCTTACTGTCTGGTCAGACACTGTGACTCTAGTGACGCTCCTGAGGTCTCTTTTGCAGTTCTCTGGCAGTTGCTGAACGACGCCGCAACGCACAGACTGTCAGATGTCGGTCATCCTGTGGGGTCGTCATGTGTCCACGACCTTGTCCAACGCTCCTTGTGAACTCGCCTGCCTCAGTGTAGCGATTCCACAAGCGGTGAATAACTGACAGAGAAACATTGAGATCCACAGCAAAACGATGGGAAGTCCATGCTTCCTGGATCAAAGTGACGGCCCTTGCGATGTGAACCTCATTAAAATGTCTCATGGGATGTGCTAGTTTACGTACAACGTGCTCAAATGACCGTAGTAGACTGTGTACCTCACAATGACACAATGACGCACCGCTATTCACTGTTTTGAGTGGTCACCTGGCAGTTTAATGCATGGCTACGCCCACGGTTGGAGTATAACTTCAATTTGATATACACTGATTAGCTTAGGTATCAAGGTATGCTGTACGACCATTGGAACCCCATCTACCAAAATAACGTTCACATACCAGCCCTTAAAATAAAACATGTGATATATGTGATACATGTAATACTTGTGATTTGTACCTTCACGCGGGGAAAGCCATGGGTCCCCTTACTTGCGCGTGGTACTACTTAGGTACACAACAGGTTTGTGATTAGTAGCAGCAGAGCGTGGTTCACTGTGGGTTTCCGGTACCTGTCATTAGTACAACTATATGTGGAACATCACGGGTTTACGTTGCCAGTCATTTCTACTGATAGTACGAGTTCATGTAATTAGTACACCTGTGTGAGGCCACGAAACTACTACGCTGGCGTAGCAGGGCGAGAGGTGATACTCCCACGTGGCGCATCCCAGGTGGCGGATAGGGGGTTCCTAACCGGCTTGCCGGCGGACTTCAGGGAAATAAAATACCTCTTGCGGACCAAACACACTACCCCTGTGGGTGGGGGACGCACATGTAGAATACACCCGTGGTATCCCCTGCCTGTCGTAAGAGGCGACTAAAAGTGGCCCAAGGGCCTCTCAACATGGAATGTAGATTGGCGACCACTGAGCCCTTAGCTGAGTCTTGGCATTGCTTCCACTTACTTGTGCGAGGCTCCTCACTTTGATCAATCCTATCCGACCTCCCTTGGTCAACGCTTGTTCTTTTCCGACCCCGGCGGTATTAGAGCATTGGAGGCCTAGCGAGTCTTTCATTTTCAAGCCCTTCGTGGCCCTTGCCTTTCTTCGTCCGTTACTTCATTTTTCGAAGTGACGGATCCCTTCTTTCTCTTTTTCTCTCTATTTACCCCCTGTGAGTGGGGGACGCAGGCGAATAATACAGCCACGGTATCCCCTGCCTGTCGTGAGAGGCGACTAAAAGGGGGCGACCGAGGAATGATTGAATTAGAATCATGAAACTACTTTTGATTCGTACCATCATGCGGGGAACACCATGGGTTGCATGTACTTGCGAGTAGTACCACTAAATTAGGTACGAAATAGGTTTGTGATTAGTAGCAGTAAAGAGGCTGCCCTGGGGGTTTCCAGTACCGTGCGTCGTACGCATGTGAACAACACCGCGGGTCTGGGCGTAGCCTGTGAGTTGTACCACTATATGAGCGACACCGTGGGTCTGCGTTGCCTGTGATTAGTACCCACAATGTTAGGAACACCACGGGATAGTGCGAGTCGCTGTGGTTAGTACACCTAGGTGAGGAACCTTGTCGGTTTGCGTTGGCTATGAGTGGCGCCATTGTGTGAGAAACACCATAGGTCTGCGTTCCCTGTACGAAGTGCAATACTTGTGAGTAGTACCATCTTGTGTGGAACACCGTGAGCCTTCGCTTCTTTTGAATAGTACCCCAACATGACAAATACTATGGTTCTACTTTACTCGCGACATGTACCATTCTATGGGGCCTTAGACGTGGATTTTGCACCCCTTTAGACTTCAAGCATCATTGTGCTTTATAAGTGGTCTCTTGGTCAGTAATACTATTATTTCCGATCTCTTTTGAGTCAGATCTACTGTTTTTCTTGTTTTTTGTTGGGTTCATGTCCATCCATTCATTCTTCATGACATTTTTTATTTTATTTTGGTCAGTGGATGAATTTGAACCTTTTGTTCTTTCATTTCGTACCATTAGGGGCCGATGACCTCGATGTTAGGCCCCTTTAAACGGCAAGCATAATCATCATCATCCTATGTGAGGTGGATATTGAACCCCTTTAGACAACGAACATCATCTATTCAGGATTGTACTTTGGAAGCAGTCTTGTTTCTGAGAAGGTGTGGCATGGGGGGGTCTCATCCACTGACTGTTTTGAATTCATATTCATCCATTCATGCCTCATCGTTACGTTTTGGATTCTGGTCAGTGGATAAATTTCGTAATTTTATATTGTCATTGCATTTCGTCTCATTTTTTACCATTAAGGGCCGATGACCCCGATGTTAGGCCCCTTTAAATAACAAGCATCATCATTATCATCATCATCATCATTTTCACGCCCTTCGTTGCCCTTGTCTTTCTTTGTCTGGTACATCAGTTCCGAAGTGACGCATCCCTTCCTTTTCGTCTTTTTCTCTCTTTCTTCCCCCGTGTGGGTGGGGGACGCAGGTGTAAAATACACCCACGGTATCCCTGTCTGTCGCAAGAGGCGACTAAATGGGGCGACCAAGGGATGATTGTATCAGAACCATGAAACTACTACCATTGCGCGTGAATAACCATGGGTTGTGATTAGTGGCAATATTGGTTGGCTCGCTATGGATTTACAGTACTCCGGATTAGTACCCGCTATGTGAGGAACAACACTGTGGGTCTGCGTTGTCCGTGATTAGTACCCGTTATGTGAGGAACAACATGGGATAGTACGAGTCCCTATGATTAGTACACTTATATGAGGATCTTCATGGGTTTGCGTTACCTGTGCGATGACAAATACTTTGGAGTAGTACCATAACGTTTGGAACACCACGTGTCTACGTTACTCTTGAATAGTACCGTGGTTGTACTTTACTAGCGGGGCGTTGACCTGGATTTTGGACCCCTTTGGACAACAGGAATCATCGATTCAGAATTGTGCTTTGTAAGCAGTCCCTTGGTCAGTAATACGAAACATTCCATATAGTTTCTGGGAAGGTAGGCACCGATTGTCTTAGGTTCACAAACATTTTTCGTCATCACCATTTTGAATTCTAGTCAGTGGATCAATTTAGGAATTATTTGTAAGTTTCAGCATTGTCAGTTGACTCCGATGATTATTTTTAATTCATATTTTCCTTTCATTCTTTATCATTACGTTATATATTCTAGTCAGTTGATGAATTTTGGACTTTTAAATTGTCATTGCATTTTGTCTCATTTCGTACCATCAGGGGCTGATGACCTAGATGCTAGGTCCCTTTAAACAACGAGCAAAATCATCATCGAGATTCATGAGATAGTTGCAAGTATTTTCGGTAACTGATGCTTGCAGTTCGTAATGCACGACCATTAGTTTAACGTGGAATCCATTCTACACATTCGTGACAATTCATTTCAATAATCAAACAGTGGCTGCCTCAGCTATCACGCCGTCTAAGGAACAAGATGAAACAAGGAAGCTAGTTTTTAGTTTTACATAGCTATTGATATCATAGCCACTGTTAAATTGTTGGCATGAGTAATAGAATGACAACGTCATAGCAATACTGTATATCCCAGTTTGGCAAGAGTTTCTCACAGAGAGAAACTGAAGTGGTAAAGTTAGAAAAACAGAACGGACAGTACTAATTTCATCAAAGGAAATCCATTTCTTTGTTTTATGAATTAAATACAAAAGTTGTGCCTTATGGACAGTACTAAAACATTATGTTAGGCTGCTAGCGTGCAGTTCGAATGTTTTCACACAGCAGTTGGCGGCAGTGTTGAGTGCTGTGGATGCTGCCAAGGAGAGGTCAGCCAACGGAAATGATAAATGCACATGTCGCCACCCTTGGTAGACACTAAGTCAAGAGAGAAATATTATCGACACTTGTCTCTCTCGGCGGATCCCTAAAGGACTCCTCGACTGAATGCCTCTATTCACACTTTGTTATGCATCTGGAGGCATATATTGGGCAACTTATTTCAGTAGAAAAATACTTTGTGTATGGGTGAGTGTGGGGAGGGCGGTGGTCGGGCTTAATATGCGGTTGGTGAGACGGCCTTTAGTGAATAATCAAGTTTGACAAGTATCTTCTAAACGACGATAATAATAATTATTAATGATTTAAATCCACTTAAGACTAGTTTTATGGATGCTCGCTTTTGTTCCCAACACCTCTCGAGCCCTGCTCTTAGTTGTCCCTTTCTTTCCTGTGAAGGAGGATTGCGAGATTTAACAACCTTTGGTAGGGGAGACCACGAATTTACCGTTTCACAAAATCTGGGGCGGTCTGAGTCATCAGCGGAAGTTAAGACCTTCTTTTACTTCATTTAGCCACGTACTTCCAGTACGTCGCGTGCCAGTCTTAGGCATTTTCAACTGTTGGTACAGTTCAGAGTTCGCTTTCAGAAGGAAGGTTCCGCTGGGAACATTCATCGCCGATGAATTTTCCGGAGGATTCGTCTTTCGACCTTTTCCTGATCGTCCATGGCGACTTTCCTGTTCATCAGTAAGATCTCCACAGCGATCTGGCAACAGTTTTGTAATGGCATGTTTCGAAAAGCACTTCTTGCTCGAACGGTTTTGCGACATTAGGTATTGTTGAGTTCAGTTTGGTACAAGATGGAGGTTCCATCTCTACCGTTGGGGTGAGTCCATTCACCATGATACCGGTATTGATTGACATTTGCAATATTTTCATAGACAGTCGTCAAACGGGCTTTCCCGGGGTGCTTACTTTCGAAGTACTTGGCCTTTTCGTATGGTAAACATTTTCGTAGCGTTTTGTACATCAACGTATCTTTATTCGCATAGGATAACCGTCCGTGGGTCGTTTCATTTAGGGGTTCGAAGATGGAGTGAGTACGCCTCGACTGGTGTCAGCGGAATTACACGAGTCTCTACACATGACATGGACATTCGACGAGCAGCGGTTATACAGGGTGTCCCACCCAACTATGCGACCCCAAAATATCTCCGAAATGAAACAGAATATGAAAATTCCAATTGGCCAGGAACGTACCCATGTCAGGGGCTCACACAATGAGAAGGTATGCACAGTCCATAAAGGTGAACAAGTAGCACTTCCAAAGCCAAGTTGCGTTTTTTAAATGGGACATATATGCTTGTTCTAGCAAAATGAAAAACTAGAGCTGCAATTGGTGATAACACACTTGGTTTCACGTTTCTAAACCTGATACGGTTCTGAAATACGTGGCTGTTAGAGGATGGCAATGGCGCCACCGTTTCTGACGTTATGCAACGCATGTACTTCTGTGCTCAGAGCAGGGGTTGCTTGCACTGGCCTGTAGCCTGCTGTAAACAAACCGATATCAGCTCGGCACGTTCTAGCTTCAGTGTACTAGTGTCTCCTGATCTGGTCTGCTGTCATACTGTACCGTAATTCACCTACGTTTCGGATATTGCTTTCCATATTGACACATTCAACCGTGTTTTTATATGGCGTGTAACAATTGCCGTCATCTAGTCGATATGCTGGCCTTCAGTAACGAAGAATACATGGATACAATTTTAATTTACGGCGAATGTCGCAGAAATGAAACCGCAGCTGTGGCATTGTACGCTGAAGGCTACCTAGATCGACGGTGTCCTTTGCCTCGTACCATTGCCAACATCTGCACGAAACTCAAGGAAACAGGAAGCTGGGCACCCACAAAGCGACGACGTACAAAGACAACGACTGGCACTGGAAACGACTGACTGCTGTAGCGCACAATCCTCAGGTGGGTGTCCGACAGATTGCACGAGGTTCTGGAATGAACAGAATTTTGCAAAGGTATCGGTTTCATCCGTTCCATATCTCACTGTACCAGGAACTGTACGGGACGGACTTTGAATCCCGCATTGTTTTCTGTCGTTTTGCACTTTAGCTGTTGCAAGGTAATCCAGCATTCCTACGTAATACGTTGTTTACGGACGAAGCTTCATTTACAAATCATGGTCATGTGAATCTGCGGAAAATGCACTACTGGTCCGAGCAAAATCCCCACTGGATTCGCCAAGTTGCTCATCAACGACAGTGGAGTGTCAATGTTTGGTGCGGTATCATTGGTAACCGTATTTTAGGTCTCTATTTTTATCAGGGAACATTAAACGGACAGCAATATTCATCATTTCTTCAACACACTCTACCCCTCCTCAAGGAGGATGTGGGATTGGAAACGCGTCTATCAATGTGGTTCCAGCATGATGGATGCCCCGCACATTCTGCTCGAGTTTCCAGAGACTTTGTGGTTGCTATGTTTTCAAATAGGTGGATAGGACGGGGAGGTCCCGTGCGATGGCCACCTCGGTCCCCAGACTTGACGCCATTAGACTTCATTCTCTGGGGAACAGTGAAATATAGAGTGTATCAAGAACCGCCAACGACAGTAGAGGATATGCAGCATCGTATTACTGTGGCGTGTGTGGCAATATCTGTAGAAACACTGCAATCCGTGCAACACTCTCTTGTTACCAGATTCCAAAAGTGCATTGATGCAAACGGAAGGCACTTCGAACATCTGTTAAAGTGACACTGTTTCATCGGACTAGACGCTACTGGCTATTTGTGGGTGCATTTTCCATGCCAGATGTACGGCACAACAATGAAGTTTCTGAGGGCTATAGGCCACTAGCAAATGTGTTTAGAAAAGCGGAACGAAGAGTGTTATCACTAGTTGTAGCTCTAGTTGTCATTTTGCTAGAATAAACATACATGTTCCATTTAAAAAAGCGCAACTTGGTGTTGGAGTTGTTATTTCTTTGCCTTTGAGGATTGTGCGTGCCTTCTCATTGTGTGAGACCCTGACATGGGTACGTTCCTGGCCAATTGGAATTTTCATATTTTGTTTCATTTCGGAGATATTTGGGGTCGCAGAGTTAGGTGGGACACTCTGTATATCATATTATACTTCATATTAGGCTCCTATTATTAAGGCAATACTTCACTCAACTAATTACTGTATGTAAGTGGTGGTAATTATTGTTTTATGAGCAAGTACAACTAGGCAACCATCCTCTATATAACACTAATCAGAGAGAAAAAATGTAAGGGGTCCGACACTTCGAAAAATGAAGATATCGACCAAAGTAAGACAAGGGCCACTAAGGGCGTGAAAATGAAAGACTCCCAAGCCCTCGCAAACCTAATAGCGTCGGGGTCGGAAAAGAACAAGAGTTGGCCAAGGGAGGTCGGATAGGATAGAATAAAGTGAGGAGCCTGGCACAAGTAAGTAGAAGCAATGCCAAGACTCAGCTAAGGGCCCCGTGGTCGCCAACCCACGCTCCAAAGTTCAGATCCCCTGAGGCCCCTTTTAGTCGCCTCTCACGACCGGCAGGGGATGCCGTGGGTGTTATTCTACTGCCCCTACCCACAGGGGGTTACTGTATGTAAGGTTAATGTAATCTCTAATTTAATACAGAAAAATATCGAGAATTTAGTTTCTTGGAAGGATTTTTCGAGTTTAATTGTTTAAAAGTAAGTAGAAATAAATAACAATAGTATTCACATCACAACATGATTGGAAATATAATAATGAATTCGATATTGAATGCTTTGTTGGTTCATGCTATAATATCATCAATCACACGTTGGTAATAAATTAATTTTTAAATTCAAGTTGACTTGAAATAAAATCCAACATGGAACTTGCTGAAGGCTTAATATCGCAATCCATTAAATTATTCTATCGTCTTTTAATTGTCCACCAATCATATAAATGAAAATGAGAAATGTTCAGTTACTTCACTCAGGTTTATTACTTACTGGCCCAAGACTCTCTCTTTTTATATTCCATCAATATTATCGCTTTTCACATGAATTAACTAACTATTTATCAACTTGAGTTTCCTAATAACCTATGTGCAACGCTGCCATTTCTTGCATGAGTAATCATATGTTATTCAAGACATTGCAACTAGGTCTGACATATAAAAGTCAATCAGAGCAGGAACACCTCCCGGAAACATAACTGCTGCACCTAAAATATACAATATCTAGCTGATACCATCATTAATAAAAAAGAAGATCTGGACATGATCCATCGGCATGTGGCTTCGTCGAATTATTTTTCTGAAAATCGTGAAGAACTACTATTACCTATAAAAATCCACACTATAAAGAATTTACTCAAATGAATACAAGATATGCACTGCTTCAGATGACAACAACCTCGCTTAAGTACAATACTCTTCACTGCATTCATATCAATGTCATTTGCTGTCGAAGATCCTCCATCAATAACCGTCCGTTTAAGTGTTTAATATTCGCATCTTGTTGTGCCATAAATTAATATTTATATTCGCATCTTGTTGTGCCATAAATTAATCTTTTGATGACCGTATACACCTTTCAATGCTTACAATCTTCGGGAAATTATGTGAAAACATCAACATCAAACCTTATTACTTGTCTATCTCTGGTTCCATTTCACTTTCGCATGATGAACATTTTAAATCAACCATTCTTAACCTCAAAATTTGTTGAAACTACATCACACTACCGTAATGCTTGTTTTCAACAAACCACATATTACTGCAACCTCATTTTATCATATAAATATTTATTATATTATTATTATTATATTTGCCTTTATTTGTAGTGGCAAATGGTCCTCTCTTACACTTAACCACACTTCATTAACATTGTACATCTGAGAGCAATATTCATAATCTTATCTTAAAACTACCATTACAAACTAGAAACAAAATATGAAACAAAATAACATAAACTCTAAAAATATTCTTAGTCATGTCTTAAAACTATCGTTACAAATTAAAAGTTGATTGACACTAAATACCATAAGCACAGTAAACGTACATTCATACACACATTCACTCTATCAGATTCATTCAGCCTGGCGGCACACATCGAGGAGATGCTCACGGCAAGACAACTTGAAGGAATTTAAGGATTTTATGGCTCTAATGTTGTGGGGGAGAGAATTCCATATTCTAGCTCCATTTGCAACAAAGGAACGGCTAAATGCTGCTGACCTGCTGAGAGGGATAGCAAGTGTACTGCCAGAGCGTGTGTTATGCTGGTGGAAAGAGGATAGGAAATTGAGTTGTGAAGATAAGTAGTATGGGATATTCTTTTTCAATACTCGAAAGATTAATACTGCCACGTGGAGGTTTCTGTATTGTTCAAATTTTAGAAGGGAAAGTTGTCGATAATAAGGGGTAACATGAACATCATAGCGTAAGGAAAAGATAAATCTAATACACGAGTTCATAGCACTTTGTAATCGGTTTAGTTGTTCTCTCGTGGCATCAATTAGACTACGTCACAGTAGGAAAATATAGGGAGGATAAGAGTATTTATAAGTCTAATTCTCATGTTTAGTGGCTGCATATTTTGATGATATTTTAGTGGGTGAAGGGACGCGTACACTTTTCTACAGATATTTGTAATGTGCTCTCCCCAGTTAAGATTCTCGTGTATAATTACACCAAGATTTCTTACCGAGTTTTCGTACGGAATAATTTTACCAGATAAAGTTAGTGGAGGAGTGTTTTTGTTTTTGCCGCAATGATTTGTTTCGTCTGCCCAACAATAATAGCTTTAGATTTTGATGGATTAATTAAAATACAGTTTTCATGAGCGTATGCACAGATATTATTTAAGTCAGAGTTCATATAACCTATTGCTTGATTGATGTCTGAAATTTTGGAATGATAATAGATCTGTAGATCGTCAGCATACAAGTGGTATTTACAGTGCCTTAGCCGTGTCGATATATCGTTAATATAGATAACAAAGAGAAGTGGTCCAAGTACAGAGCCTTGTGGTACTCCTGAAAATTTCATTACAGATTCGGATGACCTATTTTGAATAATTACGCGTTGTTTTCGTTCCGTAAGATATGAGAGAAAGAATTCTAGAGCTGTCTGTCCAAGGTGAAGCGATTTCAATTTAGCAACCAGTACGTCTGTATTTACTGTGTCAAAAGCACTGCTAAAATCAAGAAGTGTAAGTAACTTCACCTGCCTTTCGTCCATAGCGCGTCTCATGTCGTCTGTAACTTTCAGCAGGGCAGTGGCCGTATCCTATCATTTACAATTCATAACACCTTACATGCGCACTATGCCTATTCATAGTTTTCTATCCCAAAAATATACAAGCATTTTTATCCGAAGAACCATCTCATTATCAAAAACATGTTATAATCATCCTGATGTTAATCTGACGAAATACTCGCACCTGCACAACGAACGCGTGTACAAAAATTATCATATGAGAAGACCTTAAAATCGACATTTAAATCGCATTACCTCACAAAGATTATCTACGCAGTAGCTGGTATACCATTTCAATAATGAAGGAAACATTACTTACTGTATATTGACGAATAATCATCAAGAAATCACTAATATTGACGACGAAGTTCGTGCTTTACAAGTTGAATATTGCACGGGACCAATATCTCCTTATTGAACCTTAACCCCAATATCCTATATCACAGAATGTTCGCGATGGCCACGTTACGTTACTCAACTTGTCTTGGTTACGTCACCTCATGACAAATAAAAGGGAAATCTACACTACTGCTAAGCACTCTATGTGATAGAATAGAAGAAAGACAATATCTTGGTACTTATCGTTGACGATTTCTGAAGTTATTCTCCATCCTCTTACTCGGTTGGATTTCAGTTGTTATTTCATTTCACCATGGATCCAGGCCTGTCAGGACACTAATCCCGCTCGAGCCCTCATAATGGATCTGATCATGACATTACAGAAACAATCTTCAACCATCGTGCGCATTTGAACCTGAAACTAGTACAGTTCAATTAGTACAGCGATATTTATATCACACAGTATCCCGATATTAACCAAAAACACTCGCCTTATTTCTTATAATGAGTAACCCGATCTTATTCTTCTTCTTGCTTCCGAATTTGGCCAACTGTGGACCGCGTGAAAATTAATGCTTTCTGGCCAGCTTTCTTCTTTTCTCTTCCCAGAACTTCTTCTTATTATTAGCATTATTTCTTTCAATATATTTCTCTCTCAATTACTTTCAAGTCTCACAATTTCAACTAGCTCTTTCTTAGACTGTGTCTACCAGTTCTTTTCTCGACCTCCAATCTTAATCAATAATATCATTGTTTAAAACAAAATCCTATTATAACTATGACAATAATATTGGTTCGCATTTCTTAATTTATGTCATTGATCATTGGTTTATAATTTCCTTGACATATGTTTGTGACATTTGAGGAATATACTCTATGATAATGTCACTCTTCTAATTAGAAAGTTATGCAAAGGAGCATTTCACCATTCATTCATATCTTCTTGACGTATACAATCAATTGTCTCATCAACGCCTTCTTGATCACTGAACTTGCATCGTTCAAACCACGGCCTCCGCTGCATGTTATTGCTGGACCTCAATGTCATATGTTAGACTTGCTTATTTCTACCGCTGACAAGTAAATTTATTTACGAGTTTCCGCTTATACATTAAATGCTATTTCTAAATATAATTATCCGATGACCATGGGGTTTTGAGCTTATAAATTTACGTCATTATTCTATTTCCATCCAATTTCTTATTCAAATGAGCGAGTTAACTCGGCTGACAGATACAGTTGTACATATAACAACTGGACGTATTTTTCCGTGTAACTTTCGTTGACCTCTTCTTAAACATAACCTTCAATGGATCTATAACTAATCTGAAGGCCATTGGAAGGTTATAATATGTTGGCAATACTACGGTAATAAATAAAGCAAGCACAGTATCTTGATTTACTCCACAAACCTCACCTTATCAGATGCACGCGCCTCCATTGCCAATAACCATCAGCTAAAATTGAGGAAGGAGTTCGTTGCCATACCTGTAGAATTCCTGTGCTTTGAGCCACGTGTCAAAAGCAGCTTGATCCTGAATGACGTCTTGCATAACGTGCTAAAATGAGAGCGAGGGGAGGCAGTGGTGTCCACAGTACTTTTGCCACACCTCTTTCTTGACAACTTTCACAGAAAAGAGAAGAGCAAATTGAGTTCTTAAGGCTGCCCTTATCAGCTGTTTTTGCCATTTGGATATACAATGATGACATTTTAAAGGATTCCATCACTGGGGAATTGGTGTGGAAATTACGCTTATAATGAATTAGTTAAGCTTCATTTGCCGAACTAGATAATCTGACAAGAGTCTTGAGGAAGCAATAGTTTCGTGTTTTGCCACATAGCTCTGTAAGAAAATAATCGGAGCACTTCGGAATACTTCGGTCAGGGAGCTTTAGTTGTGGCACGTAATGTAGAGAGCGCCCTGGTGCAGTGTATTTTGTTGTGAACCGGGACGTTGTCTACGAGATAAGGAAAGGCCTCTTCATACGCGATTTTATCAAGTACTAAATTGACAGACGATCAGCAGATCAAGTAATGCCGCTAGATATCAGGCTATCCCTCAATTCCTCAGCACGATATATATATATATATATATATATATCTTTTTTTGCTATTTGTTCGGGGCGTCGACCCATGTGGATCTTATGCCCCTACTGGCACCATATTGTATGAACCTGCGTGTAATTGAAATGGTGGTAGTGTGGAATGTTGTGTGTGAGGAAAGTAAGATTAAGGACGTCACAAAACACCCAGTCCCCAGGCCAGGGATACTAATCATTACAATTAAAAACTCCTTACCCGGCCGGGAATTGAACCCGAGGCCACCGGGTGACAGGCGGACGCGTTGCCCCCTACACCGCGGGGCCGGACACGAGTATACATTGCAAATTTTCATCATTTTTATATCATCATCATTGCCAACATCGTTTTCCCTGATTTTTCATTCTCCTGTGCCACTGCGTTCGTGAAGTGCAGGCCGTACTGTAGCAAACGCGGGAAAGCAATCAGCTGATGCTTAGGGGGGAAGTTTAACACGTGAGTTAGTTGAGTTACATGCGAATTTTTCGCTGTTTTATTGAAATGTTTAACATTGGCCGCATGTTTACTCAGAGTGAGTCGTTATCGACTGCATTATTAAGTGAAAAGTCCTCAGTAAGTGAAAAAGCTTTGTGTGAGTGTATATTCATGTTTGGCTATAGGTTAAGAGTATCGCTCTGCAGTGTTTTAATTTTGTAGTTTATTTGTGTGATGTTATATCCACAGTGTAAAATGAATTGAGTCATTGCATTCAGCGTTGTATTATCAACTACGATATGCATATAATTGAATTAAGGTTGTCAGTGAGAGAAATCACCATGCTAAGAGTTGCTGTGTGCCTGGCTGCAAAGCCATATTATAAACGAGGAGAGTACATTCCAGTATTTGTGTTTCCTACTGATGAAGAAAGAGCTAGGTTATCGAAGAAGGCTATTCCTAAGGAGAAGTTAATATTTAATCATCACACAGTTGTGTGTATCAACCACTTTCCTGAAGACTAAATCATGAGGGAAATAAGAGAGTCTCGTCCAGATGATGAGTTAAATTTTCTTATTATTTTATGTTATCAAACTTACAGTTTATTTTAATTCAGTTTTTTCTTTTTTTGAAAATTCAAGTCTCATTTAAGCATTTTACGATTTTAGGTAGACATGTATTTTGAAATAACACTGCTGAGATCCCATCAACTTTCATATCATAGGCAATGGAACAGGGTTATTCCATGAAAATTGAATATGAAAATAAATCTATAGGCATCATTTGCTTTTAAAAAATCTACATTTTTTTACACAATAACTGAATTTCATGACAGTGACAGTAAAAGTTTTGTTATCGTTGTAGGTTACCACTAGAATCTAAAACGAATGGTGATGAGAAAATGATCGTGAAACGAAAACCATCAGTGAATCCAATTCACAATGTCTTAATTACTGGGATGATGCTTATTATATAAAGGTCACCGGCCCGTCAAAATGTTCCGATGCCGGCATCGGTATTACATTTATATGGCTCCCCTGCCACATGGGTATAGAGGAAACGAGTTGGCTGGTAAGGCTTCCAAGGAGGCTGTTACCTTGCCCTCGTTGCCTTACAGGGTTCCTGCCAGTGACATTCGCTCTCCGCAGAGACATTTGGTTATGTCCCATTGAGAGATGCAGTGACAGGCTAACACTCTTCCAAATAAGCTGAGAGAGATTAAATGAACTACGAAGGTATGGAAGACTTCGCTTCGGGCTTCTGGGAGTGAAGCAGTGGTATCATGTCGTATTACACCCCGGTGTGTACTTGCAGCGGTCATCTAACCTTGGTGCACATCCTTACGGAGTGCGTGGACCTGGTCAATCTGCGCCGTAGTCTACAACTCCCGAGTACCATCTGCCTCATCTTCCGAGATAACGAGGAGTCAGCAGACCTCATCATCCGTTTTATGAGGGATAGTGGCCTTTTATCGTGGTATAGTATAATGTATTTTTATTAATGCATTTTTAAGTACGCTTTTATCCCATTGACTCTATTTTAGTTCATGTTTCCGCATTTTAATTTGTTATTTTAACTTTTAATTTGAATGATATATATCTCTGTATATCAATAATTTGATTAGAAACTAAGGCATTGCGAATTAGATCCGCTGGTTGTTTTAATCCCATGGTCGTTTTTCATCATTATTCATTTTAAATTCTAGTCAGTGGATGTACTTTAAAATGTTAATTATCATAACGTTTCATTACATCTCGTACCATTAGGGGCCGATGACCTAGCTGTTAGGCCCCTTTAAACAACAAACATCATCAATATCATCATCCTATTTCCGTAGTAACAAGTTAATATACCTACTCTCAAATCCACGATTTTAGGTGTCGTAACAGGATTCTCGGAACATGGGACGCGATCTGAGATTCTGATAAGCTCATTTCTGACGGATTTATTTTATTAAATATATTCTTATTTGAAAGTCGATCTTTCTGGAGCCAAATATATATTTAATGATATACTGCTCACTGTCACAAATAATATATCCAATATAGGACAGAGCTACAAAAATGCATTTGGGAAATTTTGTATGTTCCTACCTCCATAACACCCATATTGAAATGAAAACTGTCACTCTATGGAAACAAATTTTTCTGTTTACAGCAACTAAGAATTGAAATAAAAGGCGTTTCTTGAACACTGAATACACGACATTATTGCACAACGTGTCATAAACAAAGTATTCCCTAATCATACTCCAACATGCCTACTTGGAAATCAAAGCGTCTGATAAGGAGTTTGCTGCCCACCGCATGCGTAACAACTTCGCAGCGCCCGATCATATTCTTACTAAGCACTATACGTTTAGTCGAAGGGGACGTCCGCAAGGCCGTCTGCGTCTTCGAGGGGTTGACGTGTTTTGGAATGGTGGATGCGTAGCTCCAGTTGGTCCTACACTTCATCGATCGGATTCAAGTCTGAACTCCCGGATGACTACTTGGTGTGCTTGCAGTAATTCCACAACAATGTTGGCATCCTGTTCTCTGTCAATATCATGCATGTTTATTTTTATTTCTGCAATTCGCCTCACATGTGACACTAATAACTCGTCAACGTACCATTGACCAGTTAAACATCAATTGAGAATGATCACGAGACCAGTCTAACCGCTGTGGCTGGGGGTGGTAGTATGACACACACGATATCCCATACATGTCCTAAGAGGTGACTAAAAGGGGCCCCAGTGTCTCTGAATTTTGAGCGTGGATTGGCGAACACGCGGCCCTTAGCTGAGTCCTGGCTTTGATTCCACTTATTTGTGGGAGGCTCCTCACAATTATATATCCATCCGACCTTCCTTGGTGAACTCTTGCTCTTTCCAACCCGAAGGTGTTAGGGATGGCGGCTTAGGGAGTCTTTAATTTTCACCCCCTTCGTGGCCCTTGTCTTTCTTCCACCGATGCCTTGATTTTTCGAAGTGTCGGATCCGTTCCGTTTTTTCTCTGATTATTGTTTGTATAGAGGATGGTTGCCGAGTTTTACTTCCATTTAAAACAATAATCACCACCTTCATTGTGACGTACAGGGTAACCTAAATTGAATATTAATTATTATTCACTTAACTCATGCTCCATAAAGAACATATCTTGCCTCAAGCCTTCAAGCAAATGGCTTACGGAAAATAATTGATAGGTGTGGGGTGAACGGGACACTAACCACCAAGTAGACACTAGCCAGGGAACTGAGGATAATTAATACGAACTTATGAAAAGTGCAGTCAATATGACGTTTTATTTGAGTGAAGAACGTGACGGCTTATCAACGAGAACTGAACACGAGTAAGAAATAGAAAAACTGAATGAAAGGAAATGTAAATGAATTGGAACTGTAACGCAGAGATTTGCAGTCATTTATTCCATTAGCTTATCGTTTGTAGATTCTGGCATCTGGACTCCTTCGACGTAATAGGTGCAGTTCTGGCTTCGCTCGTACTGCCTTTGTCATCTCTTGTAGCAAGGTACCAGTCCTACCTCTGATTCATGCACTGCCCACTAATTGGACAACGACTTACCTGACCTATATTACTCATTCCGTAATATGGTAATGAGCACTAGTTTCAATATCAAAACCACCTTGGATTGCGTTCATGGAGAGAATAAACTCGTATTCTTCCGTATTTCTGAAATGTTGCATAACTAAACAAAATACCTCCTCTCCGAGACACGTCACTTGAACATCTGGTCTACAGTCTCGAAGACTTTATATGTCTTCAATGAGACAACCAGTTCTCAATGAGAAATACTACGTATAGTACTGTACTCAAATACGATGTGTTATAGTAACCTTTCTGTAAGAACACCATGTGGTGATCTCCTCCTGGCTTCCAGGTTCTGATGAACATTCCCTGCTTATTGAATGGCGGCAAACCCTCGGAGAACGAAATGAATGACTAAGTGACCAGACGACAAAAAAGATCTTGTTCCTGTATCGTAATGACGCTCTCGAGCTCTTGTCGCTGAAGTATATAGGCTCTCACATCTCTCTCCAGTCCAAAATACACATGGTGCAATAAGATTCGATTTTCACCCCTTCTTCTTTCTATCATCGTACATCCATCATCTGGTTCTGTAACTATCATTCACAAGGGTTCACAGTTCTCGGTCTTCGTAAGCGTCAAGGAGCAATCTTCAAAAAAATAAGCGTTGACCAATTCCAACGGCTTCGCTCGAAATTGGTAGGGATAGGGTAAATCTGTATTTCTGATATCCTTCTTGGTGTAATAAGATAAAAATAGCATCACGTGTATCCTGTCGACTGACCTCATGCTACTGGAAATTAGTGCAAGCTGTATTAAGAGTAATGATGAAATACTTTATGCAGGACACAATTCGTTCAGTCTTCGTTCACTGACCGTAATAAAAAGGAACGAGATGACAATGCGAAATAAATGACTAAAAACTAATAATCAAAAATGACCTACCACAAATTACATTTCAATTTGATTACACAGTTTCAAGACTTTATGTACATGCAGTGATGTTCAAAACATCACATCGTTTCAAGATTTATGACTGCAAAAAGCATAACAGATCCACCTCCATAATTAACGTAGATCGTACTGTTGTCGGATAAAATCACTCCTTACTTCTTCTCCTCCTAACTTCTGAAGAACGTTATGCGAAACGGGATTCACTTGAGAACAGCACAGGACATCAAACTGCAGTCTCCTACCACGATGTCATCCGTTCAGTTCACGTACTTGAGCTGGTCGTCGGGACCATAAATCAGACTCTCGAAGAATATTTTTGACTGTTTTGTCACTAACACGTACTCCAGAAGGCGGCTGTGGATCTCTCTGTAATACTCATTCTGTAAGATGGAGGTTCTGCCGAGGTTTTACAAGCCGGAAACAATCTTGCAACGGAGTTACCTTCCTTTGGCCAGTGGCAGGGCGCCTGGCTACACTTCCAGTCTTCTAGAAACCCTTCCACTGATACCAAGTAGAGTCCTGTTGAACCCATACCATTCTGGAAACGTACCACTGCAATTAGTCTGCTTGCTGATGTTGATGCTTGCTGTTTGATAGGGCCTAACATCTAGGTCATCGGCACATAATGGTACGAAATGTAATGACAATTTAAAATTCTAATATTCCAAAATTCAAAACTTCATTATAAAGAAAGAATGGAAGAATATGTATGAACAATAATCAACGGATCCAACTCGAAATATTAAAAGTTAAAAATAATAGCTGAGTAGAATTCTAAAAGACGACGATGAACAATGAATATGAACAGTTCGGGCCGATGACCTCGATGTTAGGCCCCTTAAAACAACAAGCATCATCATCAGTAAAACAATCAGTGGATCCGACGATCAATGCCCCAACTGTTCCGAAGCTAACTTAAGACAATGGTATATACTGACCAAGGGGCTCCTTCCAAAGCACAATCCTGAATCGATGATGCTTCTTGTCTAAAGGGGCCCATAATCCAGGTCAACGGCCCCTCGTAATGGTACTTATCGCTAGAACCATGTTTCTCATTTAGCGGTAAAAATCACGAGTAACGCAGCCTCACAATGTTCCACACATCGTGGTACTACTCACAAGTAATGATCTACGCCCAGGTAACGCAGACCTATGGTGTTTATCACATAATGATGCCACTCAGAGGCAACGCAAACCCATGGTGTTCCTCACATAGGTGTAGTAGTCACGGAGACTCGTATTATGCGGGGCTGTTTCTCATATAGTGGTACTAATAACAGACAACGCCCAGACTCGTGGTGTTAATGATATCCACAACCTGATGCTGAAACACTCCAGTGAGGATAGCACCTTTTTATCTCCTTGGGGTGTTTCAACCGAACCTGGACAGAGGCGAGCCTCCGTCATAATGGCGGATACTATACATGGATGCTGTAAACTCATAGCCATCCATCTAGAGACTCATGGTATTCCTTATATAGTGGTACCAATCGCAATAAAAGTCGACCCATGGAGTACTCCGTGTGATGGGACTAATCACATGGTTCAAAATTTATCATCCCTTGGTCGCCCCTTTTAGTCGCCTCTTACGACAAGCAAGGTATACCGTGGGTGTATTCTTTGTATGCGTCCCCCACCCACGAGGGGCAGTAGCCTTGTGTTAGCAGTGTAATTGCACTAGTGGCTTCATTCGACGACAACTGCTTCCCCCTTTGCCTACTTCAGCCCACACGATAAGCCATGACTGTAAACAATAAAAACACACAGGCATACTTTTAATTCAGGTAATTGTACCTTTCAATTCACACCTCTGAAGCATTCGGATGGCAGTAGATCCGTATGTTGTGTTACTGGCATCCCTTCGTGCATTCTATCTTTAATTGGTGAGTTATTTCATGAGGAGAATTCCATTATCATTTCTTTTCTGGGAGATATTAGTTACATTTCAACTAAATAAATTAGTCACTAACAAGCATGTGCCACAGTTAAAAGGGAGGTTGTAATTAGGAGTTAATTAATGAAGAGCTCGTGGATGGAAAGTGAATAGGCCTACCTTTTAAGTGGTTTCTTTTACAGGACTTGTATTTTACTGGGATACTTATTCAAAGGAAGTTTGTTACCATGTGTGACTTGAAAAGGAAATAAAGCTCATGTGCCTTGAGAGTATGTAATATGATCACGAATTGTATTTAAAATGTTAAATACGACATTGCATATGGTCAAGCTGTGTGTGAATTTCTTTGTGACTATTACTGTCGTGCACTAATTGTAATGGAATATTTGGACAAACCTTGGAAGCATCTCTAAATGACTTGGGGACGTAGACGAACAATACACTCCTGCCTATCGAAACATGCGACTAAAAGGGACAACCAAGGGATGAAGGAATTGGAACATGAGACTACTTGCTATTAGTACCACCAGGTGAGAAACACAACGGATCTACGTTGCCTATTATAAATACCACCATGTGAGGAAAACCACGGGTTTGGCTGTTACCTGTGATTCCTACCACTGTGTGAGGAACGCCACGGGTCTACGTTGCCTCTGATCAGTATCATTATGTGAGAAAAACCTCAAGATTGGCTGTTGCCCGTGATTCTTTCTACTATATGAGGAACTCCGTCGGTCTGTGTTGCCTGAGAATAGTACCAATATCAGGAACACCATGGGTCTATGTTGCCTGTGGATGGTATCATAATTTGTCATTCGCCGTGGGTTTGCATTGCCTATAATTAGTACACCAGGTCAACAGTACCAAGAGTATATCATTCTGCTTGATCCGCGTGGTCAGGATTATTCCACGTGACTAGGGCCTCACTGCTTCTCGCTTACCTTCCCATCTATGTTTCTCTTCATACATTCCTCTCTATAACCGTCTTTACTCTCGGAAGGAATATAACCTGCAAGTTGGCCAGCAAAAGGATAGCCTTCATTGTAATAATAACGAAACAAACATTTACAATTATCATTCATTAACAACAAAATTAAGGATTGTTATTACTATTATTATTACAAAACGTTACAATGGAGAGATACACCAATGGCAATGCTACGTACAGTAGTACGATAAGGAAGTGAAATTAAAACAAATACATTGCAAGAAACAAACCATCAAAAATAAAACAGAGTTCCATGACAACGAAATACTTCAAGCAATGGTATCTAAACAAGACATTACAATAACAAAAGTATTAAAAAGGGAAGAATAAAAGGAAGCACAATAAAAATGAAATGTAAAATATTCCTTTACGTATAGCGTAACGTAATTACAACGAAGTCATATAGGTGATGATGATGAAGATGATGATGTTGGCATTCCCTTAAAATCGGAGCACAAGAAGAACAGAAACATTCGAAGATAACTTACCATATGTCTGTATTGGTACATAGGTTAGTGCTTCCAACAACCTTCCCTGTTCTCACATCTTAAAACAGGAAGAACTATTGGAGGGATGAATCTACTGGCAGTAGTTCCTCTGTCTTAAATTAAAACATATTTAAGGAAGACCCTTGCATTTTACGGGACAGGGAACACAGTGATCATAGGCATGGGACCCCCAGATTCATTTACTTACAGGGACGCACCTCCCTAGTTCGAAAACACTAAGTGCATCGGGCGAAATTCCAAGGGACGGTGTCGTCACGCTGGAAAAAATTGCGAAAGATGATAAGAGAAAGAGGCGAAGAGAATATTTAAAACATGCCAGTGCGATATCTGAGGAATAGTACGGTTCTACTGTACTTAGTACCTCTATGAGGGACCTCTTTAGATTACAAGCATCATCGATTCAGGATTGTGCTTTGGAAGCAGCTCCTTGGTCAGTATGTACTATTTTTTGAAGTTTCTGGGAAGGTGGGTCATTGCGGTTCGAATCCAACCTTTGTTTTATGTTCTCATCGTCGTTTTATTTAATTCCAGTCAGTGGATGGATTATGGAATTATTTCAAATTTTAGCATTGTGAATTCAATGTGCTGATTATTTTAAATTCATATTCATCCATTCTTCCTTCATCATCATGTTTAGAATTCTGGTCAGTGAATGAATTTTAGATTGTCATTACATTTTGCCACATCTCGTACTATTAGGGGCCGATGTGCGATGACCTACATCAATCCGAAATCGTAGGCAGTGAAGTTTTCCTCTTAGTGTAGTTTATACCATAATTTCTTAGAAATATTCCATGACTGAATTACTCATATACCAAATATAATCTGTGTTTGTTGGAGAATAGTGTCCGGCTACGTTGCGTACTGCTATAACAATTAGGATTGCAGTATCGAACTTCGGCTTAGTCTACTGGTATTAGGAAACTGATCCACGTCAAACACATTCGGGGAGATCACTGGCTCTTCACTAAAGCGACTGCCGTTGGAAACATGGCCAGAATATAAGATTTATGAAAATATAGGGCATGTCTATGAAGTTCACTGCTAAAACTGGAAGTCCTGTAGCTGAACCCGATATCACGTAACACTATTGCCTTACTTTAATGCACACTCCGAAGCTAAACCAGTGCTTTTCGGCAATACTCCAGCATTTTTCAAATCTGAAGGGAGAGAATATTCTATATGATTAATAATATTTTAAGAAATTAACCGTTAATATAGTCCGTCCTGCAGTTGCCTGCCGTATAGTATTATGGTGGAGAGTTATTTATGTTTAGGCAGTCTCACATGAATGGAATTTAATGAAAGTTAGATTATGTTTATTAAATAGATTTGAAACCGATAAACAGATTGTTAGTTCATCAGAGCGTCAGTCTTTTCCTGACGTATCTTCAGATACCCTTAGCGTCACTGACCTTATTTAGTACAATATTGAACTAACAGATTCTAATCCCGTTAAGTTTCCTCCTTATAGGCTATCCCCAACTAAAAGGAAGGCTCTTAAGGAAATCATTGAGCAGATGTTGAAGGATGGTATTATTCTACCTTCCAAGTCGGCGTATTCATCGCCAATTTTTGTTTTACGAAACGCCAAGGTGGTTTCAGGCATGTGATTGATTACAGGGCTTTGAACCATGTGGTTATATTACAATCCATGCCCCTTCCTGATCTTCACTCTTGTTTTTCATTGTTTCGTAAGGCTAAGTTATTTACCATCTTAGGTCTTATCCAGGCATACAATCAAATACCTCTGGCAGAAGAATCCAAACATCTAACGGCTTTTGCCACGGATTGGGATCTGTATGAATATAACCGCTTGCCTTTCGTCCTCCCCATGGGCGCGGCTGTCCTTACTAGACTGTTGAACAGGGTCTTCTCTGACATCAGTTTTGAATATCTGTATCATTCCCTTGATGATGTCGTTGTTTTTTCGAAGACCTTCGAAGAGCACTTAGATCACCTGAAGGAAGTCCTCAATCGACTTCGTGAAGCTGGGTTGACTGTCAAATTATCTAAGGTAGCTTTTGCTAAGCCTTCTATGGCGTTCTTAGGGCATATTGTGTCGCCCGATGGTGTGTCTATAGATCATTCCAGACCACAGGCTATTCGCGATTTCGAGCCTCCTAAGGACATCAAAGGAATTGCTAGATTCATAGGCATGGTGAATTTCTTCAATAAATTTATTCCTAACTTCGCTAATAGAGCGGCGCCCCTGAACCTGCTGCGTAGGTAAGGCGTCACATTCGAATGGGTGCCGTCGCAGCAAGCCGCTTTTCAAGACCTTAAATTAGCTGTTTGTAACGCCCCGGTATTAACCATGCCCGATTTCTCTAAGAAATTCATAGTCCAAACAGATGCCTCTTCATCTGCTGTTGCTGCCGTCCTTCTGAAAGAAACAGAACTCGGAAGGCGACCCATCGCCTATTCGTCTAGGGCTTCATCGGCGCAAGAAGCCAAGTACTCCATCTACGAATTAGAGGGTTTGGCAGTCTTGTTTGCGCTGGAAAAGTTCCGCCTTTATCTCGAACAAGTCAAATTTGAATTAGAGACAGATAACCAAGCCTTAAGTTGGGTATTAGCTAGCCTCGTCGTAATGGACGTATCGCCCGTTGGGCTATCAGGATCTCAGCATTCCAATTTGATGTACGACATATTAAAGGATCAGAAAATGAAGCCGCATATGGACTAAGCCGCATGTTTTCTAATGAGATCGAGACCAGTGAACAGGAAGATCATTCTCTTTCCACGCCCATTCCTTCTAGTATTAATGCTATTTTGACGGATGCCCCTATGCTATTTCTTGACATTGAGAAATATCAACGAGAAGATCCAGTGCTGGCTCCGATAATGGACACTCTGTCTTCTGGGGAACATGTTGTCCCTTATGTGTTGCCCTTCGAGGCATGATCAGAAGATGAAAGTTGTAGTTCCAGCTGTTCTTGTGCCCATGATCTTCAAATAACACCATGAGACCCCATTAGGGGGGCATTTAGGCTTCTTCTAAACAAGGGAAAAATCAGAGAGATGTTTATTTGGAAGTGTATGGACGGCGAAATCAGAGAAATGGTTAAACCTTGAAAATCTTGCTTGCGTAGTAAGGCCACCTTGTCTACTAGGCTAGGGCTATTGTCTTCGAATCAGGCAACTCGCCCCATGGAGCGTTTGTACATAGACTACGTCGGACCCTTCCTCCAATCAAAGGGGAAAGGGAATATATTTATTCATTTATGTGTAGACGGCTTCACTAGATTTTCATGGCTATTTCCGACTAAGCTGGCTACCGATCTGACTACAATTTCTTATCTTAATACCATCTTTGCTTCTTTTAGTCCCTGTCAATATATTGTTTCTGATAATGCAAAAGCTTTCACATCCAATTTATTTCGAAAATTTCGTTTCGATATATCCAAATCCCATGCAACAACTTCCGCGTATTACCCTCAATCATCTCTGGCTGAGCGGGTCAGTCGTAACATTCGATCTGCGTTGATAGCTTTTCATCATGAAGATCATTCCAGGCGGGATACTTCTCTGCATTGGTTATCGTTTGCTCTAAATTCAGCCGGTCATGAGTCCCACAAGTTCACCCCTGCCTCTCTCATGTTCAAGTTTGTTCCCAACACGCCGCTTTCTAATCTGTGATCACTCAATGACATATTACCAGAGACAATAGATCCTGATAATATCAGAGACCTATAGAAGAAGGCTAGAACTAACCTTAAGGCTTCTCATAGAAAGGTTATAGGGAGATATAATCGTGGACGAAGGCCCACTAATTTAAAGGTTGGAAATCAGGTTATGGTTAAGAATTTCGTACCTGCAGGCAAGCTTGCCACCAGATATCATGGGCCTTGAATTATTTTTGACTTCCTAACACCTGTCACTCCTTTGGTCAGCAACCCAGCCACTGAGAGTATATTTATAGTCCAACTTTCGCAGATTAAACCGGTATAATCCTTTGTTTTTCAGTATAGGTCACTGAATCATGGCAGTAGGAAACAAGTTATATCTTTTTCGGTTTCAGTTCAGTAATTTAATTTTTTTAATTAGTTTGTAAGGCATTCTGCCCCGCCCATATCTATCCAAGGGTCGTATCTTGTGCATGTACTTAATTCTGTACAACCTTCCCCTCTAGTAAGGTTTATTTTATCCCGTTACCTGGTTGTCGTTACCTTATCCCCCGCCTGCAAAACCAAGCCTGCAATTTACACACTCATCCTCAATGCAGCCCGCCTCATCTGAACCTGCAGCTTAGAAAAATAAACAACTCTCGCTCTCCATAAAAACAATTTCTTTTGCCAAGTAATTGACTCTTTCAGTGCCCTCTCTGTCATCTATGGCTGTGTCTCAACATCTGGCGAGGGATGCCGGCGTGGGATAAGGGCCCACACTGCTCCTATATAACGGTGTATTGGAACACCTCCTTTCCGGCGAGGGCTGTGATGCGGTAACTGAACCGCCTACACGTCTACGCGCAGTATCTCTATATCTGGTCTGTGGCGACCATCATTATGGCTACCCCTCTCAAGGTAGCGGGAGAGATGTATCTGAGGGTACTTAGGGGTTCTGGGCGTCCCCACCAGGAATTCGGGTGCGGCGGCTGCTCTTGCCGTCAAAACCTGAACTGTATATATTGTACTGATACGGCTGAAAGAAGACTTCAAGACTTGTTTTCGACGTAATTTCTTAAAAATGATCCTTTTCAAGAAAATTTCAGTCTGTAAAATACAACTTTTTTCCTAACAAGCAAAGTTTCAAGCTTTGAGGAGAGACTTTAGGGGGTGGGGAGGCCTGTACCACGAGGAACACCCGCCCCGTTCATTCAAACGAAACGCTTGAAGTATGCCATCTAATATATGAAGGTCGCAACAACTAGCGCAAGAAGTTTGGACTTTTCTCTACAGATGTCCCTACCAAAAACAACTGATGTTATGCCCTCTAGTATGAAGAGGAACTATTAAAATTCTAAAGTATTTTTTATTTATTTTGAGATTTCCTAAACTGTGTTGATTATTCTTTGCTTTTGGTGTTTTACAGTTTGCCACACTTCTATCTCTGTCCGCCAACTTCAAGTATTGACCAATAGAAAATGTTATATATTTACTTTATAGCCAGTAGGAACCAACTTGTATCCTTTTTGATTATCCAATACAAATTGGAGGTGTGTCGGGCCTTAGTCTAGAGCTCTCTAGAATCTTCCTCTCGGGTATAAAAGCTGGCACCTTTCCGAGCGACTTTGTCTTATTGATCGTCTAGTCTACTGAGTGTGTGTTAGTAGAGGAGGCGGGGGCGTCTTGCGCATCATCGAGTATTCCAGCTGATTAAGGTAATGGCAACCATTTAATAACTATGTTATAGTCTCTGAAAGCTAGCGCGAGTGGAAGGTTTCCAGTCTTGAATAATGTAACCTTAAATTTCCAATCTTCAATAATGTAAATTTCATCTTCTAATGTAAATCTGAAAACTAGCCTAAGAAACTTAGCCGAAATTTGGGAATATAGAGTGTGACACCCTCTCGTTTTCCCTATAAGCTTGACTTTGAGGTTACTAAGACCTTGTAACTGTTTTTTCTGTAGCTTTCATAACTTAAATTTTCTCCATCTTGTCACCTCAGTAGTATAGGCTTAGCCTCTATAACATCGGGCCTGAAGCCCAAACAGGGTTTTAATCTTTTTGGGGCAAATTCTAAGGATTTCAAATGTTCGCCTCCGCATCATTTCGATTTTTGGTCCACTAACTTAGCCCGTGTTGTTTTTTTTTTCCACAAAGGCCCGGTAGAACGGATATTCGATACTCCTGTAAAATTCAATAATTTATGTTAAGGGTATAAGGTTCGGAGCGCAGTCTCCTACATAAATTCATAGAGCATAGATGCTCTTTCTATGCTTGTAGAGGTGTTTGTGTAAATATTGAATGGCGCCTTTTGGAAGGGGGTAACGTTGTGGTCTCTTAGATAATTTTGTGGAACAAAAGATCTCTTGGAAGACTGTACGTTGTAAATGAAATTGGGACACCTGTCTGTTTGAGTATTGAGTGGACGGAGCAGTAGTGCTCAAGTAACTTTTGTAAAATTCAAAGTTTTAAGCTCATATTGTTAATGGACATTTTTGTTGATTCCTCGGAGTTCTCCAACCTTGTATCTAAGCTAACTAGCTAGTTCTGTACATGAAATCTTGTTCTGTCGCTGAGCGACTTGTTTGTTAAAATTTAGCATCTGAGCAAAAGAAGAAAGCACATGCAGAAAAAATACAGCTGTGATTTAAAATTTTTAAATTAATCTTCTGAATGCCTCATGTAGACCCATTCATGCCCGCATCTTCCTTCACCTCTGTCCACCACAGTATCCCCGTAACAATAATAATAGGCTTTACCTTCATACCTCTAGATGGCCATAAATACAGTAGCTTTCTTGTTTGTTTTCCTTGACACTTCTGGCACTATTCTTCGAAGAATTTCTTGACATCCTTTTTCCACACAAACATTTGTATCACTTTTGTTAAAGAATAACCCATATTTTACAAAATATTAATTCACTGACCAGCAAGGTCTGTTAGTTACTTCCCACATTCACGGAAATTGCCAAGGAACTGTTTTTAATCGTATTAATATTGGGAAGAAAAGGCAGCGCATACTCAACATTACCAACCCAAGAATTAACCCTATGTAGGTTCGATTGGTTACTGTCTACTTTTATGCTTGTTATTTATCAACAACAAAACGCCCTGCTGTAAAGCTGTGTAACAAGAAAGTCAAAAGCAGAACTCATCATCAGCTCGGGAAAATTAATGAAACGTACTCCTTTATTCTTCGTAACAGGTAAATTTTCGCTTGGAATTTTCGTTTTTATAATGATAATGTTATTTGCTTTACGTCCTACTAACTGCTTTTACAGTCTTCGGAGACGCCCTTTCCGTTTTTCATAGGTAACCTACCCTCATTCGAATGAAATGAAATTATTAACGTATATTTATTTGTATAGTTTTATTTTCACCGTGGTACGCTTAAGTTCTTAGCATTGTGCCAACTGCGAAATTTCACATAATGCATTTACATTTGGAACACATTATATTTCCATAAAATCGGGTTATACGACAACAATTGAATGAATAATTTCCACGAGAAGTATTACGTCCCTTGAATTTAGCTTACTCCCACGAGAAGATAGCATACCTAACGTACACTATGAGGTCTCATTATCATAATAACAGCTGTCAAGGTAAATCCTGATGTGATAAATTTAAAGAACAAACATGCAGTACACTTAAATATAAAGTTCTGTCTTTCAACAGTCGCAGTTATCCAAAGAATGCTCCCAATCCTTATGATTTACATTCACAAGTACAATTTGTAACATTCGCTTAGCTCGCCTCAGGTGATCAGCTGATGGGATTGGCGCGCTTTCTAAAGTACGGCCTATGTATTGCGAAGGCAGTGATAGAAGCTACTGTGTTATTACAGGGTGTGCTCAAGGAGAATCAATGTTCATTCCACGAATACCACTTACACCATCAGATTCTCCGTTTGAGTTTAAAAGACTGCAATTTCTAATTAGAGTAAGCTTTGCTATGACAATTAATAAATCCCAAGGCCAGAGTTTAACAATTGCAGGAAACGACCTACACGAAGGCTGTTTTTTGAACGGACAATTTTATGTAGCCTGTTCTATAGTATGTTCTCCAGGTAGCTTAATCATTTTGTCACCAGAAGGAAGAACTGCCAATATTGTATATAATTAAGTTCTAATCTGAATAATTATATTTACAATTCTTCTTTTATTACTTCTTATGTGACACGTACACTTTTACGTTACTTATTCATTTAATTAAGTATATTAAAGTTCATGTTTTCTAAAGATATTTAAGTTATTTGATGGTTAGATTTTAGGTATAGTTATTTATAATGCGTTTCTTTAAATCTTTAAAATTATAATTTACTAGCAAGATACCCGTGCTTCGCTACGGTATTATACTGAAATTTATAATTGAATGCTTATTGTTTTAGATATATAATCCGCCGAAATTCGCGATCTGACTCGTCTTCTGCGAGAACCCACCAAAATTCCCGATCTGAGTCGTTTTCTATTAGATTACGGCACGTTTCCTCCCATTTTTCAATCTTCCTTTCCAGCAATCGATTTCGTACTTCCCGGTCTAGTCTCAGGTATTCCTCCCGGTCAGTTGGGTCCGTAAATCTTTGCCATCTTTTCCTATAATCATTTTAATATGTATAAATTCCTTCAGGAGATCCGGCGTGGTGTCATATTGGGTGCTTTGGCGGCACTGAACCCGCAGCCGGACTGCATTCTTAGTCATTACCCGTCCAGGAGCCTTTTCCAGCGGAGTCCGCACATTTGACGACGGTCCGGAACATTATTATTATTATTATTATTATTATTATTATTATTATTATTATTATTATTATTATTATTATTATTATTATTACTATTATGTGTTGCTGGAATGGCTGATGACAGGGAAAACCGGAGTATCCGGAGAAAAACCTGTCCCGCCTCCGTTTTTTCCAGCACGAATGTCACATGGAGTGACCGGGATTTGAACCACGGAACCCAGCTGTGAGAGGCCGGCGCGCTGCCGCCTGAGCAACGGAGGATACTTATAAGTACATTAAGAACAGTAAAATCAATTGGTCTCACCTCCTTCTACACCCTACCGCCGTTAAGTTTATTTACCGCCACCCCCGCCCCCCCCCCAAAAAAAATTAAAAGAAGGCTTGTTTCTTTATGTTTAAAGGAGATTCCAAACACCAATGTTCACGTCTATCGCCTTCAGTTTTGAGATATAAGTATCCCCATAAAAATAATTTATTTTTTTCACTTCATTTCACATTACTCTTCCCCCCCCCCCCCCAAGTGAATTTTCCCGCAAGAAATACTTGTTTCTTTAATAGTAAAAGATCTTCTAAATACCAATTATCACGACTCTAACTTCTTCAGTTTTTGATTTATGTGTCCCCATGAAAGAAATTCAATTCCTTTACACTCCCACCCTCCAAGATGGTTTCCCCACCGAAACGCGTTTATCTTTGTTTTTAAAGGAGATCTAAATACGAATTTTCACGTCAGTAACAACTTTAGTTTTTATTAGATGTATGCATTCTCATACAATTAAGTCAATTAAATTTTCAATTCTTTCACCCCCCCCACCCCCTCCTTCATTGGATTTTCCGAGAATACGTCTTTCTTTACTTTTAAAGCAGATTGCAAATATCAAATTTCACGTCTGTAACATCTTCATTCTTGAGATATCAGTAGAATAATTAAAAGAATTCAACACCATTTTCAGTCACTTTTACCCATCCCCACCACCCAAGTGGTATTTCCGAAAACTAAAAATACACGATTCGTTATGTATAATAGAGATAAAAAATACCACTTTCACTTCTGTAACATGTTAAGTTTTTTTAGATATACTGTAAAAATTCTCATTTTAAAATTTCACCTCTTTTGAGTTCCCCTTAAGAGGAGTTTCCAAAAACAAATCACCTATGTTTCTTTACATTTACAGGAGATTCCAAACACCCACTTTTTACGTCTGTAACATTTTACGCTTCCAAGATATTCTGTAGATATAGCCTTTCAAAAAATTCACCCCAATTTGTCACTCCTGTTTAACCGCCATTAATTGGATTTTCCAAAAACTAAAAAATACGTGTTTCTTTATTTTTAAAGGAGGTCACATATACAAATTTTCAGTTCTGTATTATCTTAAGGTTCTGAAATATAAGTATCCTCATTAAAGGCATTCAACCCATTTTTCACCCTTTTACACTCCTATTGGGATTTACAGGAAACAAAAAAATACGTGTTCCTTTATTTTTAGAGGAGCTTCTAACTACCAAATTTTACATCTGTAAATTTTAAAGTTTTAAGATGTAGACACTCTCATTTTTAAAAAGTCACCCCCCTTTTCACCCCCCAATATTTGAATTTTCCAAAAACGAAAAAATACGTGTTTCTTTACTTTTAAAGTAGATCCCAAATACCAATTTTCAGGTCTGTAATATCTTCAGCTTCTGAAATATAAGTAGCCTCATTAAAGGCATTCAACCCATTATTCACCCTTTTACACCCTTCCTATTGGGATTTTCCGAAAACAAAAGAATACGTGTTTCTTTATATTTAAAGGAGATTCTAAATACCAATTTTTATATCAATTACACTTTAAAAGTTTTGAGATATAGATACACTCATTTTAAAAAATCACCCCCTTTTCACCCCCCCCCCGTTAATTGGATTTTCCAAAAACAAAAAAATACGTGTTTCTTTATTTTTAAAAGAGATCCCAAACACCAATTTTCAGGTCTGTAATATCTTCAGGTTCTGAGATATAAGTAGCCTCATTAAAGGCATTCAACCCCTATTTCACCCGTTTCACGATTCCTATTGCGATTTTCCGGAAACAAAAAAATGCGTGTTTCTTTATTTTTAATGAAGATTCTAAATACCAATTTTTACATCTGCAAACTTTAAAAGTTTGGAGATATAGATTCACTCATTTTTAAAATTCACCCCCTTTTCACCCTCCCATTAATTGGATTTTCCAAAAACAAAAAAATACGTGTTTCTTTATTTTTAAAAGAGATCAAAAGTACCAATTTTCAGGTTTGTAATATCTTCAGTTTCTGAGATATAAGCACCGGTATCCTGATTAGGCATTCAACCCATTTTTCACCCTTTTTCACCCCTCCTATTGGGATTGTCTGAAAACAAAAAAATACGTGTTTCCTTATTTTTAAAGAAGATTCTAAATACCAATTTTCACATCTGTAAACTTTTAAAGTTTTGAGATATAGACACACTCATTTTAAAATTTCACCCCCCTTTTCACCCCCTTAGCGACGGAATATCCAAAAATCCTCTCTTAGCGAGCACCTACATCTTAATATGAATATATCCCCAAACTTTCATTTCTTTATGTCCAGTAGTTTTGGCTCGGCGATGATGAATCAGTCAGTCAGTCAGGACAAGCTACTTTATATATATACTAGCAAGATACCCGTGCTTCGCTACGGTATTATACTGAAATTTATAATTGAATGCTTATTGTTTTAGATATATAATCCGCCGAAATTCGCGGTCTGACTCGTTTTCTGCGAGAACCCACCAAAATTCCCGATCTGACTCGTTTTCTATTAGATTACGGCATGTTTCCTCCCATTTTTCAATCTTCTTTTCCAGCAATCGATTTCGTACTTCACGGGCTAGGCTCAGGTATTCCTCCCGGTCAGTTGGGTCCGTAAATCTTTGCCATCTTTTCCTATAATCATTTTTAATATGGATAAAATCCTTCAGGAGATCCGGCGTGGTGTCATATTGGGTGCCTAGAAGGCACTGAACCCGCGGCCGGACTGCATTCTTAGTCATTACCCGTCCAGGAGCCGTTTCCAGCGCGGTCCGCACATTTGACGACGGTCCGGAACATTATTATTATTATTATTATTATTATTCTTATTATTATGTGTTGCTGGAATGGATGATGACAGGAAAACCGGAGTATCCGGAGAAAAACCTGTCCCGCCTCCGTTTTGTCCAGCACGAATGTCACATGGAGTGAACGGGATTTGATCCACGGAACCCAGCTGTGAGAGACCGGCGCGCTGCCGAGGATCCTTATAAGTACATTAAGAACAGTAAAATCAATTGGTCTCACCTCCTTCTACACCCCACCGCCGTTAAGTTTATTTACCGGCAAACCCCCCCCCACCAAAAAAATTAAAAGAAGGCTTGTTTCTTATGTTTAAAGAAGATTTCAAACACCAATGTTCACGTCTATTACCTTCAGTTTTGAGATATAAGTATCCCCATAAATAAAATTTACTTTTTTCACTTCATTTCACACTACTCCCCCCACCCCCCCTGAATTTTCCCGCAAAAAATACTTGTTTCTTTAATAGTAAAGGATCTTCTAAATACCAATTTTCACGACTCTAACTTCTTCAGTTTTTGATTTATGTGTCCTCATGAAAGGAATTCAACTCCTTTACACTCCCGCCCTCCAAGACGGTTTCCCCCCAAAACGCGTTTTTCTTTGTTTTTAAAGGAGATCCAAATACGAATTTTCACGTCTGTAACAACTTTAGTTTTTATTAGATGTATGTATTCTCATTCAATTAATTCAATTAATTTTTTGAATTCTTTCACCCCCCCCCCCCCTTCATTGGATTTTCCGAGAATACGTGTTTCTTTATTTTTAAAGCAGATTGCAAATATCAAATTTCACGTCTGTAACATCTTCATTTTTGAGATATCAGTAGCCTAATTAAAAGAATTCAACACCATTTTCAGTCACTTTTACCCCCCCCCCCCTCCACCCAAGTGGTATTTCCGAAAGCTAAAAATACACGTTTCTTTATGTTTATAAGAGATAAAAAAAACCATTTTTCACTTCTGTAACATGTTAAGTTTTTTGAGATAAACTGTAAAAATTCTCATTTTAAAATTTCACCCCTTTTGAGTTCCCCTTAAGTGGAGTTTCCAAACACAAATCACCTATGTTTCTTTAGATTTACAGGAGATTACAAACACCCACTTTTTACGTCTGTAACATTTTACGTTTCCAAGATATTCTGTAGATATAGTCTTTCAAAAATTCACCCAATTTGTCACTCCTGTTTAACCGCCATTAATTGGATTTTCCAAAACTAAAAAATACGTGTTTCTTTATTTTTAAAGGAGATCCCATATACAAATTTTCAGTTCTGTAATATCTTTCGTTTCTGAGATATATGTATCCTCATTAAAGGCATTCAACCCATTTTTCACCCTTTTACACCCCTCCTATTGGGATTTACAGGAAACAAAAAATACGTTTTCCTTTATTTTTAGAGGACATTCTAACTACCAATTTTTCCATCTGTAAATTTTAAAGTTTTAAGATGTATACACACTCATTTTAAAAAATTTACCCTCCCCCTTTTTACCCCCCAATATTTGGATTTTCCAAAAACGAAAAAATACGTGTGTTTATTTATTTTTAAAGGAGATTCTAAATACCAATTTTCACATATATAACCTTTAAACATTTTGAGATAGATACACACATTTTAAAATATTACTCCCTTTTCACCCCCCCCGAAATTGGATTTTCCAGAAACAAAAAAATACGTGTTTCTTTATTTTTAACGGAGATCCCAAACACCAATTTTCAGGTCTGTAATATCTTCAGTTTCTGATATATAAGTAGCCTCATTAAAGGCATTCAACCACTTTTTAGCCCCTTTTCACTCCTCCTATTGCGATTTTCCGAAAACAAAAAAATACGTGTTCCTTTATTTTTAATGAAGGTTCTAAATACCAATTTTTACATCTCCAAACTTTAAAGGTTTGGAGATATAGATTCACTCATTTTAAAAATTCACCCCCTTTTCACCCTCCCATTAATTGGATTTTCCAAAAACAAAAAAATACGTGTTTCTTTATTTTTAAAAGAGGTCAAAAGTACCAATTTTCAGGTCTGTAATATCTTCAGTTTCTGAGATATAGGTACCGGTATCCTGATTAAAGGCATTCAACCCATTTTTCCCCATTTTCACCCTTTTTCACCCCTCCTATTGGGATTTTCTGAAAACAAAAAAATACGTGTTTCCTTATTTTTAAAGAAGATTCTAAATACCAATTTTTACATCTGTAAACTTTTAAAGTCTTGAGATATAGAGCAACTCATTTTAAAATTTCACCCCCGTTTTCACCCCCTTAGCGAAGGAATATCCAAAAATCCTCTCTTAGCGAGCACCTACGTGATAATATGAATATATCCCCAAAATTTCATCTCTTTATGTTCAGTAGTTTAAGCTCGGCGATGATGAATCAGTCAGTCAGGACAAGCTACTTTATATATATATAGACTAGCAAGATACTCGTGCTTCGCTACGGTATTATACTGAAATTTATAATTGAATGCTTATCGTTTTATATATAACCCACCGATATTCGCGATCTGACTCGTTTTCTGAGAGATTCCGCCAAAATTTGCGATCTGACTCGTTTGCTGAGAGATTGCGGCAACGTTCCTCCCATTTTTCAATCTTTTCTCCAGCAATCGATTTCGTACTTCCCGGGATAGGTCCAGGTATTCCACCCTGTCAGTTGGGTCCCTAAATCTTTGCCATCTTTTCCTATAAGCATTTTTAATGTGGATCAAATCCTTGAGGAGATCCGGCGTGGTGTCGTCTTGGATGCCTTGGCGGTACTGAACCTCTACTTGGCGGTAAATTACATCTGCTGCCGTTGTCATTGATGACAGTATGACCAGCACCATTGTCGCCCCTAGGCAAGTGCGCAGGACTTCTGGCGATACGAATGACATACTTCCGTGCATTATTGACCTTATTACAGAGGTGAACAATTGCACGGTCAATCATATATCTATCGTTTATTTCAAATGTGTTTAAATTTTTGTTTATATGCCAGAAGAATCCACTGTAATCTAAGAAGGTTCTCCAAAGGAAAAGATGGCTCTTGAAAACGAACCCAGGAGATATTAAAAATGATCGGTTTATGATCAGAATAAGTACATTGAAAATCCACAGCCTGTTTCCAGTCATTCAACCGGGTCAGGAATGGAATGAATAAGCCCTGCCGAAGCCTGTCGCACTCCACTGGGGCAATGATTAAATGAATGACAAATGAAATGAAATGATATTGGAGAGTGTTGCTGGAATGAATGATGACGGGGAAAACCGGAGTACCCGGAGAAAAACCTGTCCCGCCTCCGCTTTGTCCAGCACAAATCTCACATGGAGTGACCGGGATTTGAACCACGAAACCCAGCGGTGAGAAGCCAGCGCGCTGCCGCCTGAGCCACGGAGGCTCCTTATAAGTACATTAGGAACAGTAAAATCAATTGGTCTCACCTCCGTTTTCACCCCACCGCGCTTAAGTTGATTTACCTCCCCCCACCCAAAAAAAAAGAAAAGAAAACGTGTTCCTTTATGTTTAAAGGAGATTACAAATACCAATGTTCACGTGTGTTACCTTCAGTTTTGAGATATAAGTATTCCCATAAAAATAATTCACTTTTTTCACTTACTTTCACACTCCCCGCCCCCCTTAAGTGAATTTTCCGGCAAAAAATACTTGTTTCTTTAATAGTAAAGGATCTTCTAAATACCGATTATCTTCAGTTTTTGATATAGGTGTCCTCATGAAACGAATTCAACTCCTTTTCACACTCGCCCCCAAAAATGATTTTCCCCCCGCCCCCCCCAAACTCGTCGTTTTATTTTTAAGGAATATATAAATACCAATTTTCACGTCTGTAACAACTTTAGTTTTTATTAGATGTAAGTATCCTCATACAATTAATTCAATAAATATTTCAATTTTTCACCCCCCCCCAACCTTCATTGGATTTTCCGAGAATACCTGATTCTTTAGTTTAACAGGAGATTCCAAATAACAATTTTTACGTCTGCAACATTTTACATTTCTGAGATATACTGTAGATATAGTCTTTCTAAAAATTCACCCCAATTTGTCACTCCTGTTTAACCCCCATTAATTAGATTTTCCAAAAACAAAACAAATAAATGTTTCTGTATTTTTAAAGGAGATTCCATATACTAACTGTCTGGCCTGTAATATCTTCAGTTTCTGAGATATAAGTATCCTCATTAAAGACATTCAACCCCTTATTCACACTTTTCACCCCTCCTATTGGGATTTCCGAAAAAAAAAACGTGTTCTTTTATTTTTAAAGGAGATTCTAAATATCAATTTTTACATGTGCAAACTTTTGAGGTTTTGAGATATAGATACACTCATTTTTAAAATACTCGTTCCTTTCACCCCCCCCCCTCCCACTATTTGGATTTTCTAAAAACAAAAAATACACGTTTCTTTATTTATAAAGGAGATCCCAAATACCGATTTTCAGGTCTGTAACATCTTCAGTTTCTGTGAAATTATCCTTATTAAAGGTATTAAACTATTTTTCACCCCTTTTCACCCCTCCTATTTGGATTTTCGGAAAACAAAGAAATACGTGTTCCTTTATTTTGAAAGTAGATTATAACTACTAATTTTTACATCTGTAAACTTTGAAAGTTTTGAGATACAGATACACTCATTTTAAAAATTCACCCCCCTTTCAACCCTCCACTATTTGGATTTTCCAAAAACAAAAAGTACATGTTTCTTTATATTTAAAGGAGATCCCAAATACCTTTTTTCAGGACTGTAATATCTTCAGTTTCTGAGATATAAGTATCTTCATTAAAGGCATTCAACCCCTTTTCACCCCTCCTATTAGGATTTTCCGAAAACAAAAAAATACATGTTTATTTATTTTTAAAGGACATTCTAAATACCAATTTATACATCTGTAAACTTTTAAAGTTTTAAGATGTAGACACACTCATTTTAAGAATTCACCCCCCCCCCATTATTTGGATTTTCCAAAAACGAAAAAATACCTGTTTCCTTATTTTTAAAGTGGATCCCAAATACCAATTTTTAGGTCTGTAATATCATTTTCTGAAATATAAGTAACCTCATTAAAGGCATTCAACCCATTTTCACCCTTTTCCACCCTTCCTATTGGGATTTTCCGAAAACAAAAAATGACGTGTTTCTTTATTTTTAAAGGAGATTCTAAATACTAATTTTTACATCTATAAACTTCAAAAGTTTTGAGATATAGATACACTCATTTTCAAAATTCACCCCCTTTTCACACCCCCCATTAATTGGATTTTCCAAAAACAAAAGAATACGTGTTTCTTTATTTTTAAAGAATATCCCAAACACCAATTTTCAGGTCTGTCATATTTTCAGTTTCTGAGATATAAGTATCGTCATTAAAGGCATTCAACCCATTTTTCACCCCTTTTCACCCCTCCTATTGGGATTTTCCGAAAACAAAAAAATACGTGTTTCTTTATTTATAATGCAAATTCTAAATACTAATTTTTACATCTGTAAACTTTAAAAGTTTTGAGATATTGATACACTCATTTCAATAATTCACCCCCCCTTTTCCCCTCCCATTAATTGGATTTTCCTGAAACAAAAAAATACGTGTTTCTTTATTTTCAAAAGAGATCAAGTGTACCAATTTTCAGGTCTGTAATATCTTTAGTTTCTGAGATATAATTACCGGTATCCTGATTAAAGGCATTCAACCCCTTTTTCACCGTTTTCACCCCTCCTATTAGGATTTTCTGAAAACAAAAAAATACGTATTTCCTTATTTTTAAAGAAGATTCTAAATGCCAATTTTTATTACTCTAAACCTTTAAGTTTTTGAGATACAGATATTCTCATTTTAAAAATTAACCCCCTTTTTCACCCCCTTAGCCACGGAATATCCAAAAATCCTCTCTTAGCGAGCACTTACATATTAATATGAATGTAACCCCAAAATTTCATTTCTTTATGTCCAGTAGTTTTGGCTCGGCGATGATGAATCAGTCAGTCAGTCAGGACAAGCTATTTTATATATATATAGATTTCGATAGCAAATATTTGTATTTGAACTCTGTATTTTGACTTCGTAATTAAAAGTTCATTTTTAAGATTAAGACGATTTAATTGAGCTCATTCACATGTTTAATATTTTATTATTATTATTTCATTCCATTCATAAAGCGGGCAAAGAAATTGTTACACAAGAAGTAATGTAAAGTATTAATATACTGTATTTATATTTCGAGAACACAGGGAATTTTAAATTTCATTTATCAGCAAACTCGGAATGATCACCTTATGTTACAAGTGTTACATAACAGGTGAAACATTTCACTTCCGGGGCCAAAGCCGGGACGGGAAAACACAGTTCACGTCTTACATTTCTGACGAAAGTCGACTACTGCTCCGTCCACTCAATACTCAAAGAGACAGGTGTCCCAGTTTCAGTTACAACGTACAATCTTCCAAGAGCATATTTTGTTCCACAAAATTATCTAAGAGTTCACAACGTTACCGCGTTCCAAAAGGAACCATTCAAAATAGGAAATAAAAGAATATAATGGGATATAACTCACTGATGACGCGAGCGAAGCCGTGGGCAAAGCGCTAGTTACAATAATAACACAATGACTGGCGTGTTGCATTCTGATTTTGATTGTGCATTGTCTCTATATCTGAGTGAATTGCCAATTAAGAGGAATTGAGAAATAAAAATAAAAATTTTATTTACGGATATTACTAAGGCACTTGGCCTCATCGAGTTAATTAGATTATCTGCATGCGAACTTGATGCGAGGACTGGATGACAAATAATGAGAATTACATTGTCAGTTGGAAGGAATGTTTTATCAATGCTTTGTTGTTTCTAAACCTTTGCCCTCGAGGGAGAAGACACCTAATTAAGTTACGTTCCCTGCCACTACCTTGGCGACAAGCACCGTTGCCATGGATACACATGAACGAAAAGGAAGACGTTGCCATGTTTACTGCATTGGTGAAATTACTTAAACTTACTTTCCTTTTCCCTCAAGAGATCTTAAATAACATAAAAGAGATATATCTCTCCCCTTGAGGATTGAAAGTGGTAGGATGAATACTGCCTGTCGTATGAGGTGACTGAGAAAAGTACCCACTAGGGGATGATAATGACATATGTTTAAAGGAGCCTAATATTCAGGTCATTGGCCTCTAATGGTACGACATGAAAAAAATGGTGGAGAAAATCATTATGAATGTTAAAATGCAGGTGATTTAATTCAATCTAATTCGAAATTATTTATTTCCTTAAAATGATTTTAAAGTAGATCACAGTGTATTAGAACGGCATAAGAAATACATGTCATACAAAACAAAAAGTTAAAAAGCACATTCAAAATTAAAAAACAGTTAACAATAAAGCAAGTGTTTAAGAATGACTTTTAAATACGACAAAACAGTCCTCTATCCCTGTATGTCAATGTCTGCTGACTGCTCGTCGTCTCGCAGGATGGGACTACGGTGCAGATCGGTGCAGGTCCACGCACTCCGTGAGGAGGTTTCTCCCTTCAGTAAGTACGAGTGCTTTGCTGTACCATAACCGATCCGAAGACGATGATGAAGTTTATAGTTTAAAGGAGCCTGACATCTAGGTCATCGCCCCCTAATGGCATGAGATGAAAAGAAATATAATGATAATTAAATTTGTAAAATTTATTCAGCAACTAGAATTAAAAAATGATGATGAGAAATGAATATGAATTTACAATAATCAGTGAATCTCATTGACAAGACTAATTATTGAAATAAACGCAGTACTCGAGTTAGAGAGATACTTTACTTGTAGGGCAGCAGAAGTGACACAAACCCACCGGGTTCATGCGGACACTACTTTGCTGACTCAAATGAGACGGTGATGATGCTTGTTCTTTAAAGGGGCCTAACGTGTAGGTCCCTCCTCTATGAACCATGTGACCTTGCCGCGGTGGGGAGGCTTGCGTGTCCCAATGACGCAGATAGCCGAGCCGCAGGTGCAACCATATCGGATGGATATCTGTTGAGAGACCAGACTAACGAATGGTTCATCGAAAGGGGGTAGCAGCCTTTCGGAAGTTGCAAGGGCGGCAGTCTGGATGATTGACTGATATGGCCTTGTAATAATACTCAACAGGGCTTAGCTGTGTTGATACCGTTACACGGGTGAAAACAACGGGAAACTACAGCCGTAACTACCTCCCGAGGACATGCAGCTCTCTCTGTATGAATGATGTACTGATGATGGCTTCCTCCCGGGTAAAATATTCCGGAGGTAAACTAGTCCCCCATTCGGATCTCCGGGTGGGGACTATACGAGAGGGGGCGATCATCAGCAAGATGGATACTGACATTCTGCGAGTCGGAGCGTGGAATGTTAGAAGTTTTAATCGTTGTGGTAGGCTAGGAAATCTGAAAAGGGAGATGGATAGACTAAAGCTAGATGTAGTTGGTATAAGTGAAGTACGTTGGCAGGAAGAACAGGATTTTTGATCAGGCGACTACCGAATTATCAACACGAAATCAAAGAAGGGAAATGCAAGAGTTGGTTTAATTATGAATAAGAAAATAGGGCAGCGGGTAATCTACTAAGACCAGCATAGTGAAACAATTATTGTTGTCAAGATAGACACCACACCAGTGCCCACCACAATAGTGCAGGTCTATATGCCTACTAGTTCAGCAGATGACGAGGATATCGAAAGAATATATGAAGGGATAGAAGTTTTAATACAATATGTAAAATGTGATGAGAATTTAATTGTGATGGGAGACTGGAATGCAGTGATAGGCCAAGGAGGAGAAGGTAATACAGTAGGAGAATTCGGATAGGTACAAAGGAACGAAAGAGGAGCTCGGCTGATTGAATTCTGCACTGATCATAATTTAGTCCTTGCCAATACTTGGTTCAAACACCACAAACGACGGCTGTGTACGTGGATGAGACCTGGAGACACTGGAAGGTATCAAATAGACTTCATTATGATTAGGCAGAGATTCAGAAACCAGGTGTTGTAGGATTGCAAAACTTTCCCAGGAGCAGACGTGGACTCTGACCACAACTTGTTGGTCATGAAATGCCATCTGAAGTTGAAAAAATTGAAGAAAGGAAAGAATGCAAAAAAAAATGGGATCTAGACAAGTTGAAAGAAAAGAGTGTGAGGGATTGTTTCAAGGAACATGTGACACAAGGGCTAAATGAAAAGGCTGAAGGAAACACAATAGAGGAAGAGTGGATAGTCATGAAAAATGAAGTCAGTAGGGCTGCTGAAGAGATGTTAGGAAGGAAGAAAAGATCAACTAAGAATCAGTGGATAACTCAGGAGATACTAGACCTGATTGATGAACGACGAAAATACAAGAATGTTAGAAATGAAGAGGGCAGAAAAGAATACAGGCGATTAAAGAATCAAGTGGATAGAATGTGCAAGGTAGCTAAGGAAGAATGGCTGAAGGAGAAGTGCAAGGATGTCGAAGGTTGTATGGTCCTAAGAAAGGTAGATGCTGCATACAGGAAAATCAAGAAACCATTGGAGAAAGGAAATCTAGGTGTATGAATATTAAGAGCTCAGATGGAAAGCCACTTCTAGGGAAAGGAGACAAAGCAGAAAGATGGCAAGAACATATCCAACAGTTGTATCAAGGTAAAGATGTAGATAATTTGGTTCTGGAACAAGAAGAGGCTGTTGATGCTGATGAAATGGGAGACCCAATTTTGAGGTCAGAGTTTGACAGAGCTGTGAGAGACCTAAATAGGAACAAGGCACCTGGAATTGATGGCATTCCTTCTGAATTACTGACTGCCTTAGGAGAATGCAGCATGGCCAGATTATTCCATTTAGTGTGTAAGATGTATGAGACTAGAGAAGTCCCATCCGATTTTCAGCAGAATGTTGTTATACCTATTCCAAAGAAAGCCGGTGCTGACAGGTGTGAAAACTACCGCACCATTAGTTTAGTATCTCATGCCTGCAAAATTTTAACACGTATTATTTACAGAAGAATGGAAAAACAAGTTGAAGCTGAGTTGGGAGGAGATCAATTTGGATTCAGAAGAAATGTAGGAACACGTGAAGCAATCCTGACTTTGCGTCTGATCTTAGAGGATCGAATCAAGAAGGACACGCCCACGTACATTGCATTCGTATATCTAGAAAAGTCATTCGATAATGTTGATTGGACCAAGCTATTTACGATTCTGAAGGTGATTGGGATCAGATACCGAGAACGAAGAATTATCTACAATCTGTATAAAAATCAGTCTGCAGTGATAAGAATCGAGGGCTTTGAAAAAGCAGCAGGAATCCATAAAGGAGTGAGGCAAGGCTGCCGTTTGTCCCCCCTCCTCTTCAATGTTTACATAGGAGAGGCAGTAAAGGAAATCAAAGAGGAATTTGGAAAGGGAATCACAACCAAAGGAGAGGAAATCAAAACCTTGAGATTTGCTGATGATATTGTTATTTTATCTGAGACTGCAGAAGATCTCGAGAAGCTGCTGAATGGTATGGACGAAGTCTTGGGTAAGGAGAGTACAAAATGAGAATAAATAAGTCCAAAACAAAAGTAATGGAGTGCAGTCGAACGAAGGCAGGTAATGTAGGAAATATTAGATTAGGAAATGAAGTCTTAAAGGAATTAGATGAATATTGTTACTTGGGTAGTAAAATAACAAACGTTGGAAGAAGTAAGGAGGACATAAAATGCAGACTAGCACAAGCAAGGAAGAGCTTTCTTAAGAAAAGAAATTTGCTGACTTCAAACATTGGTATAGGAATTAGAAAGTTGTTTTTGAAGACTTTCGTGTGGAGCGTGGCATTGTATGGAAGTGAAACATGGACTATAACTAGCTCAGAAAGAAAGAGAATAGAAGCTTTTGAAATATGGTGTTACAGAAGAATGCTGAAGGTGAGATGGATAGATCGAATCACGAATGAAGAGATACTGAATCGAATTGGTGAGAGGAGATCGATTTGGCTAAATTTGACAAGAAGAAGAGATAGAATGATAGGACACATCTTAAGACACCCAGGACTTGTGCAGTTGGTTTTTGAAGGAAGTGTAGGTGGTAAGAACGGTAGGGGTAGGCCAAGGTTTGAATATGACAGGCAGATTAGAGCAGATGTAGGATGCAGTAGTTACGCAGAATTGAAAAGGTTAGCACAGGATAGGGTGGCATGGAGAGCTGCATCAAACCAGTCTATGGGCTGATGACTCAAACAACAACGACGACATGTGTAAGTCATTGGCATCTGATGTTACAAAATGAGACGAAATGTAAGGATAATATAAAAGTCCAAGGCTAATCAACTGACCAGAATTCAAAACGTGATGAACAATGGATGGACGAATACGAATTTACAATAATCAACGGATCCAACTCGCAATATTGGACGTAAACAAATTTCAAAATCTACCCACTAACTGTAATACACAAAAGAGACGACGAACACTATTTATGATCTTAAAACAATCAGCGGATTGGACCCGCAAAGCACCACCTTCCCATAAACTAACTTAAAACGATAGTATATACTGACTGAGGGGCTCTTTCAAAAGCAGAATATTACTACTGTTATTTTATTTCAAGCATCCCTTGGTCACCCCTTTTAGTCGCCTCTTACGACGGGCTGGGGATACCGCGGGTGCACTTTTCGTCTGCGTTATCCACCCACAGGGGATCCTTCAATAATAGGAGTGCGTTGCCGATCCGAAGACGACGACGATCTTATGATGCTAGAGGAGCCTAACATCTAGGTTAACTCCCCCTAATGGTACGAGATGAAACGAAACGTAACGATAATTAAAAATGTAAAAATTATTCACGGACTAGAATTTAAAACATGATGAAAATGAATTTAGAATAATCATTGGATCTCACTGGGAATGCCTTATTTTTTAATTAACTTTGTACAGCAATTAGAGGGATACTTTACTGGCCTTGTAGGACAGCAAGAGAGATACATTCACACCGGGTTCATGTGAATACTCCTTTGCAGCCTCATATTAGACATACATCCCCTACTATCTTCCCTTAACAGTGCTCTTGCTGAGGTTTGACATCTCTTCCTTGTTTCCCGAGGTCTCCTCCGGCAATGAAACATACGACGACTTATTCAAATTATATTGCTCAAATGAGTAGTATGGTACGGTACTTTGATTTGCAGTGTGGTCGTATTTTTTCCATTTGACAAAGTAATAGTGTCGAAGATGTTGACGTACGTATTTTCAACTTGTAGCTCTTGAACTTGTACCCTCGAGAACCATATTTTTACTTTTACCATAGTGTAATTAATGTGACACAACCTGCACATATTGGAAGTTAGGGTCTCCCCTATTGCACGTACATAACAGCCATTTACCGTATAAAAGGAAATAGATACACAGGCTTATTTCAATTCAGTCACTATGATTACTTCTGTCCCTGCGGGAATCAAAATTTTCAGATGACCATCAACTCTTCACGGAACCCAACTAACCTACAACCTACCTTATTAATATACTCGTATTTTCACATAACAAATACGTATGGTGCTACAAAAATAAAAACTACGTGTGGTATAGTTAAAGTCTGGATCTTATTTTCACTTTGGTTAGCAAATATTTTAACGCCTAAGGGTTGGGGACGCAGACGAAGAATACACCCACGGTATCACCTGCCTGTCGCAAGAGGCGACTAAAAGGGGTGACATCTCTTTTCGTTCGGGGACGCAGATGAAGAGTAATCCCCAATATTACCTGCCCGTCGTAAGAGGTGACTAAAAGGGGCGACCAAGGGATGATTGATTTAGATCCATGAGACTGGTGCGATTAGTACCACCATGTGATAAAGAACATGAGTGTAAATAACCTAGGAGCAGTACCATAATGTGAGGAGCACCACGAGATTAGGCGTTGCCTATAATTAGTACCATCCTGGCGTGCGAGCTTTCTCAGCTTACCGAACACAGGATAATCGCATGGCGCTAAGTCTGGAGACTTCACACGGCCCGCCAAACGTCCGAACTGCTGCAGCGAATGGCAACATCATTCATACAATCCAGCAACAGGATCCCAAAACGATGAGGTGAAAGCAGCTCTCTCCACGTGGCTACACAGCGCTGGAGGGGATTTCTACGCATCCGGAATCGAAAAGTTGGTTGCGAGGAATGTTTACCATCTCTTGGGGACTATGGAGAAAGTGAACTTAATTTGCGCCGGCTGGACCAAAATAGCGTATCTACAAAAATAGCCGAAAAGGCGTTTTTAATGGGTTTTCTTATTTAGAATGAAACATATTTACTGCCAAAACAGCGAAAGTGTAATTTTAATATTTTTCGAAAGAAGGTACTAGCGTAATTAACTTGCGCAATATATTGTTGAGGCCTAAAAGCCGTCTCTTTGCTGCTCAGGGATATTGTAGAGCAGTATTAGCGTAAGTGCAGATACGTTACTTTGGTTCTAACTGAATTATTGGCGCGCACTAAATGGTTATTATGCTTGCCACCTTTTTCCTTACTACAATAATGCTGTAGTGTCAACCCTTTGCCATTCCCCACTTGCGGATAGCTGCCCGGCCGGAACTGGCGTTTACTCTGACAGGGGCATAAAAATCACAACAGATGTAGCTTTGTAAATGTCACCCTTTAAGAAAACAACACTGTAGTCAAATGAAGAAAGACATAATTGTTTTTTATTTTCGTTTCGTTTCTAAATGATGGGTCGTTATATATTATTTTGTACTCACTCTAATTTTGAATCTAAATATTGCCGAAGTATGCTATACCATTGCCCGCCCTTATACCTTCAGCGTATTTTTTGCCAGGTAGTATCAACATTGCCGGTTCTTCTTTGTGAATATTCGTCTGAATCACTACGAGTTCAAGCACATAAAATTCTCATCCCACAAGTACTTGAAAAAAACAACATATTTTGAAGTCCCAGAAAATAAATCATGATTTGAAACATAATTGTTTTGTCATACTTCCAGTTCATTAGAAAGATAATTGCGATATTATCAGTAACATTTCTCTGCAGCTCTGTCCCTCGGTCTTCACGCAATATTTCTGCCTTCAACATAATATTATCCTGAACCTCTACATAGTAAATAGTAACTAACCGTAACTAACCCCATTGCGCTAATGCCCTTAAGGGGCATTGGCCTACCAAGCGACCTCTACTCAGCCCAAAGGCCTGCACATTACGAGGTGTCATGTGGTCAGTACGACGAAATCCTCTCGACCGTTATTCTTGGCTTTCTAGACCGGGGCCTCTATCTCACCGTCAGATAGCTCCTCATTTATAATCATGTACAATGAATGGACCTCGAACCAGCCCTCGTATCCAGGTAAAAATCCCTAACCTGGTCGGGAATCGAACCCGTGGCCTCCACGTAAGAGGCAGATATTCTACCCCTACACCACGGAGCCGAAATAGTATATAAATACTATCTCCACTAATTTCTAACGTACTCCAATTTCGCATTCTTTCAAACATTGCGACACTTCTCCGCGATAAGCGGACGACATGAGGGGTTACGTGCCAGAAGCGACCGACTGGTTAAGCATCGCGCCGCATGCGACCCATCAATCACATACAATTGATCTGCATTTAGGGCTGTCACCAAGTGGCAGATTGCTTATCTGTTACTAACTTAGTATTTTGTAAAATAAAGTTCTGATGCCATGGTTAGTCGGTTCAAGTGCCGTTGGACGAAATAATAATTATGTTACAGATCAGTTAACTGTAAAACAAATAATCCTTGTTAAAATATAACCGAACTTGTGTTGTTCTAGTATTCAGCAGAAAATTACCTGGTTGTACATTTCCCCCAATATTTTAGGATTTTGTCCTTGAAATATTTCTTGCGTTATGCCTATTTACGACCCATCTATGCTTTCTTTGGGGAAGGAATACCTCGGCTTATGGCATTCCAAATTATACATTACACTGACATATTTCAACGAGTTCTTGAATTGTGTGTTTGTGTGTGTGTGTGTGTGTGTGTGTGAAGTAATATATGTTTTATTTAAACTTTCATAAAAATGTACTCATTCATTATTATTTGTGAGCCTTTCATGCAATCGTTCGAATTGTTCTCCTTAAAGAGCCGTATAGGTTGTATTTCTCGATGACTAATTCAGTGTGCATTAATGTTGTGCACAGTTTGCGGTTTAGTAGTTCAACAGAACAAAGACAATTTCATTCCCAACCCCGTAAGCACTGTTCTCAATTTGTGGCTTTTTCTCTAACTTTTCCTGGTTCTGATTTAGCTTACCTTATCTTGGGTGATGACAAAGCTTATTGAATGACAATTTGCTTGTCAACGCCGGTCGCTTCCGGCACGGTTACAGACTATGCGGTCGCTAGTGGCACGGGTCGCTTGCGGCACGGTCGCATCTGGCATGCCATCACATGAGAAGACCTCGATTATAAATAATATCTAACCGGAGATGCAAACAGGTAAGACTATCAACAAGATGCTGACAGCTTGCTGAATCGTGGTAATTGGTAATGCACCGTGGTTCACTATACTCTGCAATATTTCCGTCAACACGCTTCTAATGACCGCGCGTGAAAAAACCGCTTTGGCAAGAGAATTATGATACTGGAGCGCTAGGAACGGCATTAAGTCTCTCTCTGTTGTTAGTGTGTTCGCTCATTACTGTGTCCAGTTTAAATAATTGCGATGTATTTAAGCCGTGATCAGAGGATTATGGCTGTATTGAATCTGCCAGGTAAGAAAATACCTGTTCTCTGGAACTAGATAATTGCATAATCGAGATGAAGGAAGGTGAAATCAGTAATCTTGGATCTTCATGAATGCTATTACTAAATTATAAAACGTCTGCTATTTCAATAGGCTATGACTATACTAAAAACAATGTCGGTATATGTTTTCTAGAGCCGCCTTCAGCGATTTCCTTGCCTCCAGAATTAGAACAATTCCGAGCAGGAGAAAACTTTGGCTGAACTCAACAATGTTTTCGGTAAAAGAAATCACCCTACTGAAGATGTGCTACGAAATTTGTGTGTTATGGTTAGGTCTACAGTAAGTGCAACAAAATACAATACATTACCAGGTCAGTTACAAGAATGCCGTAAAAGAAGGGAAGTCACCGCTGAAGAAGGGATTAGCATTGATTCGGGTGACAAAGTGATGATGCGATGTCAGAAACTTCAGAGGAAGTTTTTTGTGCCATCATCCTCTGATGGTGTTACAACAGATGATGAAATTTATCATATGGAAACCACACTATTAAGATGAAAAGAAAAATCAGTACTGGTATTGCATTGGCCGGCAGGAGTTGTGATACAATTGGCACTCACGGAAATATACGTGTGATTAAGGAACAGACAATTAATCCAGAAATTCATGACAAAAATAAAATCGCTCAACCAACTGAGTGGAAGAAGAACAAAGAAAAATAAACAGACAAAGTGGAAAGCCCTATAAAAGTGATGGGAACATTCTGAAACTGCTCGAGTTGCCCTACAAAGTAACTTTGATGAAGAAAGTAGAAAAAAATATTCTCATATGTGCATAACCAACGTATGTGCATCATGTGTGTAGTTGATGTGAAACCAAAAGGTACACCGAGGACTACTGAGGTGTTAGGAAAATAGAGAAGGCAAAATAAACTCTTTCACCGCTTGATTAAAGATAACATTTGGATGCTAGTTTGCCAAGCATTTTTCAGAGCAATAACTGCGCTATTACTGACTGCAAAAGTGATGCTGGTGAATAAATCAGTTTACATTGGCATAATAATATCTTACAAGTAACAATAATAATATCTGTTTTAATTATTGCCCTTGGAAAATAATAAGACAAAACAATACATTTGCGATCAGCATTGTAGTTAATTTCATGATGCATTGTTGACATGGTACCTCTTATATTTGCATTTTTAACAGATAATGTTAAATGATACTTTGAGGTTATAAAATGATTTATAATACACTTGCACTGAATTCGTCCGGCCCCGCGGTGTAGGGGGCAACGCATCCTCCGGTCACTCGGCGGATCCGGGTTCGATTCGCGGCCGGCTCAGGGGTTTTAAATTGTAATGGTTAATATCCCTGGCCTGGGGACTGGGGGTTTGTGTTGTCCTTAATGTTCTTTTCCTCACATTCAACACTTGACACTTCCGCCATTTCCAAATACACACAGATTCACAACATATGGTGCAAAGTAGATGCCCCGAATAAATAGCATTTTATCTTCTTCTGCAATTAACTTGTTTTTATATTGCATACGCTAGTGTAAAATAGTTTCAACTGAAAAATTGTTAGAGCGAAAGTAGCGTATCTCTGTCATAGGTCATTAAAGAAATTTGATACCACAGAATAGCATTATTTGGGAATATGTTGTTGATATATAAAAATCAGTGATTTTCAAATAACCAGTTATACACAAATCAATACGAAACTTGTCAGTTTTCTTGCTTCTTGAAAAGTAATCTTGCTGTAGATAAGCCGGCGATTGTAGGTTGTCAAAGCAGTGTTGTTTATGTGTAGGTGGTTTCATAAATAGGCATAGCTTGGAAGTGTTACTTACTTTTTGATTCGCCCTTGTACATTCGTAGACATACATTTGGTGCTTAACTAGATCGAGAATTACACTTTCAGTTCCCTAAGAGTAGAAAACAACCCCGACATAATGTACTCTTAGAAGGATCCTCATAATAAAAATTCGGCTTGATTTTTTTGTCCTTTCTTCTGTCTTTTTTTCGGGGTGGAATATTAAATGTATAAAAATGATATTTGTTTTTGAAGATCATCCTGGTCGATATATCGCGTGTTCTAAGGCAAAGTCTGTAGCCAAGGATCATCTGCCGGTCACGTTGCGTTCGTGTGGAGCGGAGTAGTGGAGGGTGGAGAGACAGCTGAAGACGGAAATGGCGCAGGAGATGAGCAAGCCTAGGAAGACCGGAAAAACGGACTGACAGGGATGGCGGATGTGCTACTCACAGGCTTTGATTGTAGCTATTCACCGCCTTATGAAAGGAGAGTGCGCTATCTGAAGCAGATCCACACATGTGTGTTGATCGTGGATGACAATGTCGTTATAATTAACGAACAGATGATAATGAAAAATTGATGAGGCAATCAATAATGGAGATTTCCCTGTAGCGCCTCGAGACGAATTTGGTCTTCCTATAAACTCCAGACTATTCAGTGATCATATGCTTCTGGATGGGAAGTTCGGTTGAGATCCCCGAGCCGTTCCACCGCTATGCTGGAACAAACAAACAAACAAACAAACAAACAAACAAACAGGAAAAGCGACACAAAAGCTAAAAACCACTGATACGGTCTTGACTGGACCTTAAACGGATCAATATCTGAGAAACTGCTACGAAATTCCAGACATCGTACACCTACATCTTTATTTATACAGATTTTAAATAATCAGCGGATCTTATCGTTTCTTATAAAATGATTTTAACATATATTACAATGCATTAAAATTGACTATGACGATGATGATGCTGACGATGCGCGTAGTATAAAGTGGCATATCATCGGCCCCCTAATGGTCCAAGGTGGAAGAAATGTAGTGATAATTAAAGTGTAAAAATATATCAATTTACTAGAATTTTTAAAAAAGGTGGTGAATGAAAAATGATTATGAATTTAAAATAATCAGTGGATCTAATTCGCTATGTCGTATTTTCTTATAAAATGACGTGGATGGAATTTAAAGACCATTAAAGAACACCAGCGGGACGAAATTCCAAAGACCTGGTGAAATAATGTTTAAAATCATTTAAATTCTTTATGCTTTATCGATCGTGAAATTACCAGCGTTTCGCCCCAGTGTAGCAGTGGACTCATCAGTTGGATTGCTACACCTTTGATATTACGATGTTTGTTATTTAAAGGAGCCTAAATATGTAGGTCATCGGCCCCTAATGCTACGGGGTACAACAAAATGAAACACTAACTAAAACTTCATAATATATCGTATGACTAAATTATAAAACGAATTATGAAGAAAAAATGACCATAAATCCAAAATAATCGGTGGATCCAATCGACAATGCCGAATTTCCTGAGATGTTGCTTGTCCAAAGGTGACCAAAATCCAGTTCACCAGCCCCTCATAATAGCACTAATCACTGGTAAAGCAAAACCATGGTGTTCCTCCTATAGTGGTACTAATCACAGGTAATGTTGTTCCTCGCGTAATGGTACTAATCAAAGCTAAGCTCATTGCTCCCGTTCCGTTACCTTTCGCCGCCCCTTTTAGTGAAATCTTATCCAGGCAGGGGATATCGTGGGTGTATTCATCATCTGCGTCCCCCACCCACAGGGGTAAGACCTGGTGTCTTTTAAGACTGTTGAGATTTCGCACAGACAATAAACCCCTTAAAATTATTATTATTATTATTATTATTATTATTATTATTATTATTATTATTATTATTATTCCTGGCTAACAAATTGTTCAATGTATCCTCTCTTAATAAATTGATGCAATTACTGTATTTCAGAAGTGAATGTGCAATACAGGAGCTAGAACTGACCCTTGAGGTCAGGCATTGCTGAACTCACATGTTTCGGCCTGTTAAATTATCTACTTTTTAATAATAGTTGGATGCCTGTTTGAGTGGCAAATATGAATTTCACCGCCTAAACATTACTATATCATACTTCGTTTCCTCCATGTACTAACAGTGCCATAGCATTTAAACATAAACACTCCCGTATTACAGACACAATAACATAATACCACAGCCCACATTTATACTGTTGGCATGCTTGAACATGTTGTGAACAGGCCATGCAGTTGTGTTATTTGATCTGATATTTACACGGTTTTATAATCTGACGAGGTATTACTGTGGGAATTGTCATCTGAAGAAATACGCTAGTGGATGTATCGTATTTATTTATACATTTATTTATTTATTTATTTATACATTTATTTATTTATTTATTTATTTATTTATTTATTTATTTATTTATTTATTTATTTATTTATATATTTATTTATTTATTTATTTATTTATTTATTTATTTATTTATTTATTTATTTATTTATTTATTTATTGGTTTGTTTGTTTAGCTCTGGCGCTGTTCCATGATCGTTGCGTTAGTACCCGAGTATATGAAAAGGTCTCGTATGTTAAAATTTATAAATGTGGTAGTCTTATACCTTCACTAAATACCTTTATAGAACCAAGAATTATATAAGTTTATTATCGTTAACATCTTCTGTGAGGGATCGAATGCCACCCATGTCGACTAGTTAAGCCTTCAGCCCGCTGGCTGGTTGCATTACCCGATGTATGTATGTCAAACCTTTATCTCGTTTCTCTACGCGGTCGGGTATGAAGTGGGAGTTTTACTATCGGATGCCCTGCCTGTAGTCAACCTCATCAGAGGAGTTTTTGATGTGACATATGGTATCACGAACCTACTACGCTGGCATAGCGGGGGGTAGAGGTGATACTACCACCGTTCGCCGGCGGACTTGAGCGAAATTTAAAAGCTATAGCGGATCAAACACACAACCGATTGTGGGTGGGGGACGTAGACGAAAGAATACACCCACGGTATCCCCTGACTGTCGTAAGAGGTGATTAAAATGGGCGGTCAAATGATGCTGAATTTTGAACCATGATGTTACCTGTGGTTAGTACAAAGTACCATCACGCGAGGAACACCATGAGTCGACATTTCTTGCGATTAGTACCAATATGTAAGGAACACCATAGGTTTGCATTGCCTATAAGTGGCGCCATTATGTGAGGAACACCATTGGTCTCTGTTAGATATGCATTGTTCATTACCTGTGTATGGAATACCGTGAAGCCATGTTACTAGTACCGCTACATGAGAAATAAGATGGTTCTATTTTAATAGCGATAAGTACCATTATGAGGAGCCGTTGACCTTGATTTTGAACCCCTTTAGACAACAAGCCTCGTCGATTAAGAATTGTGAAGCAGCCCCTTGGTCAGTACATAGCATTGTTTTAAGTTAGTTTCTGTGTAGGTGTGGCGTTGCGGGTCGGATCAACTGACGATTTTAAGTTCATGATTATTGTTGATATTCGTCTTTCAGAATTCTAGTCAGTGAATTGATTCTGGAATTATTTTTAACTTTGAATATTGTGAGTTGGATCCGCTGATTATTTTAAATTCATATCCATTCATTCTTCATCATCTAGTTGTGAATTTTGGTCAGTTCGTGTATTTTGGAATTTTAAATTGTCATTACATTTCGTTTCATTTCATACCATTACGGCCTGATGACGTAGATGTTAGGCCCCTTTAAAAACAATTACGTTCATCATCAATGAAATATGGTAGTAAGAAGGGAGAGAGGAAACTCGGTGCTGCCACATAGGCTACTTAAGACTAAGGCACAATGTCCTCATCCGATGGACGAATCACCATCAACAGTGTCATGTGCCACCACTCCTTTTGGCTCGCAATCTGGTGATTTGTAATCGTATACCGTCACCTCTCCTACCCTGCCGTCCAACTTTCTGATAATGGAATTTATTCGACCAATAGGACTCTAACCAGCTAACCACGGCGTCAGACCGTATATACCTGACGTCACAACTATCATGGCCGCCAGGCGCGCTGTTTGTTGGATCCACAAATAGCACGATCGAAGTTATAGCGATTTTGTTCTGGTGATTTAACGCGCACTAACACATCGAAGATTTTAAGGAAAGGGTTAGGACTGGAAAAGAAGCGGCTCTGGCTTTAATGAAGGTACAGCCGTAGCATTTTCCTGTTGTGAATATGGGAAACAACGTAAAACCACATTCTGGGCTAGCCACGGTGCGATTCGACCACCATGACACAAATGCATGCTCACAGCTGCGCGATCCTAGCCGCCTTCTTTGGGCGGGGGACGCAGACGAAGAATACACCCTCGGTATCCCCTGCCTGTCGTAAGAGGTGACTAAGAGCGGTAGTCAAGTGAGGATGAGACTACTTGTGATTAGTACGATTACACCAGGAACACCACGAGTCGAAGTTCTGCCGATTTGTACCACCTTGCGAGGAAAACCATGGGTCTACGTTACATAGGAGCAGTACCGAAATGTCTCAGCTGAGAACGGATATCACTGGCTAGAACGGAGGCAATGCAACAACCTCCTTGGCAGCATTATCAGATAAATTGTTTTCCGCTCTACCCAACTGCATAGACAGCAATAAAGAGCCGAGAAACTGGTCTTTGCATGCCAACACACGGCCAGCATGGCCTGGATGTAAATGGTGGTGGTGGTTTTAATAAGCAATACTCCGCTTCACCAGATAGTGCCGAAGGAATCATGCATTAGTGGATTGTAACGAGTTTAATGAGTGGGTACACAGCAGAAAGTACCAACGCTCATTGGACAACGCGTACCGAAGAGCTGCACAGGATAGCGTGGAGCTCTGCTTTGTACAGATTGCAGGTTTGCAGTAGAGGAAAAAAGAACCTCGTATTATCAACAACGAATGTACAGCCTACTTTCGCTTCTGCTCTCAAAACAACCGTGTAAAGAACTGTTGAATCTGGATATCGGCCTCCGATATATACGGAGAGAACCGTGTTCACTTTGGGCCGGTGTGCAGATCAAGGATGATTTCCGATTGTCGTATTAACGACGGAGGTACCTTACTTGGTCGTCTAAACAGACAAGGAATTGAAGGTAAATGAAACAATCCCTTACTGCTATCGTACCGCATACGTGCCCGCTGCGTTGCTCATGGATAAGCGGCGTCGAGTCGACGGGTTATGTCGTGGAATACACAGGGAGAACGTGGCTTCTGCCACAAATACACCGACACGAGCTTACCATTTCTTGGCACCTCAGGTGTAAAGGCTGCACACCAGACTCAATGAGCAGGCTTAGAATGGGCCTAACTCCGCTGCGGTGGATGCTATTCAGTTTCACAAGGACGTTTCGTTTTGCTGGTCCACATGTTGCACTGCCGTAGTCTAACCTAGATAAAATATGTGCCATATAATAGGAGCACCCTGCGGTTAGCTCCCAGTTAGTGCCGCAAAATATCCAGTTTTCTAACGTATTTAAATATGAACTGCCTACATGAGGCTCCCGTCGTAGTTTACTATGGACAAGGAGTCCAAGAAATCCGTATGTTTCAACCGCAGGAAGAGCTCAGGATGAGGTGAAGAATGCGCTTCCAGCAAAAAATAAACAACAGATGTCAATGCGGTTGAAAACCAAAAGACACATTTTAGGGTCCACTGTTCCACCCACCAAACAGATTGTTGTAGTTGACGCTCTGCGACTGCCATACTTTGTGAACTATAATGCACAGAAGAAGTGTCCACGTACAGCCTTGTATTACTTCTGAGCCAGCAGCAGCGAAAATGCCGTTTATGCAAATTGCGAACAAATTGATACTGAGGACCGATCTCTGTAGGATTCCATTTTCCTGATCGTGGTACTGCGAATATGCCCTCCCTACTCGAACACGGAATAGACGGACGGCAAGAAATTCGCGGTAAATCTGGCAATTTACCTCAGAATTTCCACTGGTGATGGACTGATGGGATACTATGTGGCCATAATGGTGTCGTAGGCCTGTTCTAAATCGAAGAAAACAGTCATCAAATGCTGCTTTTGGAGGAAAGCGTCCTGGATAGAACTCTCCAGGGGTACCAAGTAGCCAGTGGTCGAGCTCGCGGCTCGTAAACCACGTTGGTACTCGGCAATTCACGATCCCCCGAATAGTTTTGTCCCGTTACGTAGCCAAACCCAGTACACTACGATAAGGGCAGCAAAAATATTAAACAAACAAGTAACAGCCAGTACATAAATGAGTCAGGAAAAAAAAAAAGGAAGAGCAGGAAGAGTAATCAGGCACCCACAAGAACATTAACAAGAAACAGTACATAACTTACCACAAGAAGTAGTAGGGTGACGCATCGAACCGTGGAAAATCAAGAACCTGGAATCAAATGTTTAACTACTTAGAAGAAGAACACCAGTGTTTTTCATGTTAAGGAAAATAATATTTGTTAGATAAATGTAAAGATTGCAAATGGTAATCAGAAAATGCCCACGTTGTAAAATATGTTTAAATCAAATTATCACCAAGTAAAATAAACTAATCATATATTAAATTAAAGTTTTTGGGGGCCCCATGATAATAGAAGTAATGAGATAATGAAAATAGTATCTGTTTAAAATAATTAATCTCCTTTTAAAAAAACACAATAACCACATAAACCACTTAGTTCTATCCAAGGGCCGGCCTTATAGGGAGACCAGTGAGGAAAATCACCATAACACAACAGGCAGGGATAAATTAAAAATAGAAAATAAATTAGGATAATTCAAAACCGAGGTTCAAGAAGAAGGGAAAGGAGGGAACCAAGAATAAAATAGAAACGTAACACAAGATATCAAGCACAGAAGGGGAAACTGGGAACCAAAATCATCCACCCACGGATAATATTTTTTAAACAATCACAACACAACATCCGTTGGCATAGCAACCAACACACGCCAAAAACAACGCAAAATCAAAGATAGCGACGGTAACAGAAGCCCGAAACAAGAAAAAAAACATATATTTAAGTCGAAAGGACCAAGAAGGTAAAGGAAGAATAAAACAAGACCCCCAAAGAAAAGAAAAATTAAATAAACCAACCGCCCCTTGGTTAGAGCTAAGTAGTTCAAAACCTGACCTGATTGTGGTGAGCTTAACACCAACGTAAGAATTAGTACACTATCATATTCCTTTTTCCTATTAAACAATTTAGATCGTAATTTACCAAACCTCCAGAACAATATTAGAAGGTTTCAATGACAATTATAGCACGTGATTAAACCAACGTGCACTTCAATAACATCTTATACAAAAGGTTTTTTTGAAAAGAGATCATTAAAATTTAGCCGAAAGTGACCAGTTCAAACGCAATAAGGTTTTAGACACATCACACCATCCGTACAGTTTTTCCCTTGGTTCGCTAATATCAAAAGTAGAACAGAAGCTTGAAACGACGCCACTTCGCCATTTTGTACTCAGATTTCAAATGCAGACAAATTGACTAAAATAAATAATACATACTGTCTGTGGACGTTCTCATGATGAAATAAATACCAACAAATGTTGAGGGCTAGAAGGAGAGCCCTCTCACATGTAATATTCAGCCGTTCTCCATCTCGTAGCTTGGAAAGTGCTCGAGCACTAGACACCAAGCGCACACACGTTGCATCTTCTCCAATTCACCACAGAATAATGGCCACTCTCTCTAAGCAACAAAGAGCTTGCAGAGCAAGGGAGCTCGCATTGGTTAGTGGGCGGAGCATCATAGTACAAAGTTTCTGAGTAGATATCAGCACATGTAAGGTCCATACTTCCCTTAGTTTCAATGAAGGGTATAAAGCGCAATGCTCAAAGTACAAGTTATAAATAAAACTTGAAGAAGTAAGAATCAGAATAGAAAATAATGCTACGAAGATAGAGTTTTAATATGTCAAAACTTTCCATGCCGTTTAGGCCACAACGAAAACGTTGGGGTAGGAGGAGTAAAGTAATGACATCTCCATGTCAGTTTAAACACGCACTTATCTACACAAAAATGTCCATAACTTCCTGCATACTTATGAATTTTGTCAGGCTTGAGAAGAGGAATCACAAGTCCCTCTTGCCACTGTGACGAAAACTCGCCGTCAATACAGACTCGGTTGAAACCCTCAAGGCGATATACGAGGCTATCCTCGCTGAGGTGTTTCAACATCTGGTTATGGACATTGTCTGGTCCGGAAGCCACATCAAGGCGCTGCGGACTTCCCTCTGCGTAAAGCGCACTTTATAGACCACTGAAGCTTGAGTGGCAAAACTAAGATAATGATGTTCTGCATTCCACTTCGTGGCCTGGAAATCACGAAGGCAATTCGCGGAACCAACACTTCTGTGAAATATCTTGCTACATGGTTTGCAACCGTGGAAGAATCAGTGAATGTACAGCCTGTAATGGAAGTTCCCTGTACGGAGGTCGTTCCTTGTAAACCCTAAATGATTTCGTGTTTAGTCCACACTGCTCCTGACGGTGCATATGACGTCATCTACATCACTTGTTTTCCCTACTCTGTCGAATATGATCTCACTCCTTAGAGGAGAAGTTTGTTTGTAATTTTACCAAGTTGCCCACAGTAGTCTGCCTATGACAGATTTTATGAACGCGACCTCGTACCAAGGAACGAGTTTTCGTCGAGCAGTCACGAGAAAAATTTAAATGGACTCAACAACAGCAGCAAGAATAACTTGTATGATATAAGTTATATCATCGCCTACGCTCCGGCTTTCTCCTTCGTTATAGAGAGTTAGTGACGGTACTTCGGCCGATCGGAACTTTTATGAATCCATCTAGGAGGAGCCTCGAAGAATTTTTGGTTTCAGCAAAGTAAAAATAATGAGGAAAATGCCACTGTCACACATGTCATCTTGTACATCCCACTAAAGCAGGGGAATGATCGAACTACTGCATAATGTCATTGCGAGAGAAGGTGCCGTGGGCTAATCTGAAATGTGATTGTTCTCCTGTATTCAAAATGCATAAATCCAGCTATCTTATTAATTGTGGCAACTCCTTTCTCTGGGGCTAGGCATTACAGAGCCCCATAATGGGTGACGGGCGAATAGGGAAGGAGGTGGGAGCTGCTCTATAAGATCAATTACATCATTGGTATGAAGGGGTCAGCCTGGTGGAAAATAAACCTGCACGCTGTAGGTGCGGTAGGCAACAAGACACGTACCGCACTGCTTCAAGCTGGGTTCTTAATGAAGCCGCTTCGCTGTAGACGTCAGAACGAGTTAAAATACCAACGGCACCGGAAGCCCGTATGGCATAATGCGGTTTCGTCGATTATAGTCGAACATTTCTCAGGAACTTTTGACTATCTGCTCTCTGATTAGTTACTTCAATAAAGACTGTACTGGCCGCGAACTGACTGAATAGCTGGCGCAGCTCAGTAAGGTGCTTGTCATAACCGTTAAAATAGCAGTATAACTGTGGCATAGTGTGGACTTTCCGAGGAGTTTTGGGTCATAAGCGGGAGGTGCCTTTCAAGCTACACCAATGTTACCATCCGATAGATGATCGAAGTGAATAGCTCGTCACCGAACGCTTACCGGGAGCAGAGATTCTCCTTACGTGTGGAGGGCAAGTTCCCCATTTGCAGAAGGGTTGAGGACGTCCCCTTTCTCCGACTTCATTCCTAGTTTAGACCGGCTAGAGGACTGATTTTCAGCCCCACTGGACGAATATACCTTTCCACCCTGCTGTTTCGGATTGGGATTTCTAGCAGGCACAGGCTTATTTGTGGTCTTTCTGGCGTTGTTCAGAGCCCGTGGTTGCAGCGATCTCCTCAGATTTCGCTGAAACATATACTTACTTCGTAGGCCCTTTATTTTCATGCTGAAGTACAGTGCCTCGTCATGTGCACTCATAGAATTTATATTACGGCAGAGTTCCTGATAGGAAAGGCCATCCATGGTCAAGTTCTCCTTTTTTTTGTGCATTGATGTAGAATGGACAGCTTTTCTCTCGAGGAGAATGATGCCCAGGGTAGTTAGTACCCTTGTTTGGAGATGTGCACTATTCCGCGCAATGAGATTCTCTTCCACATGTACCACACAGAGAGATCCTCTTCCACATGTACCACACAGAGACGTATTCGAACAACGAGTACCATGTGACCGAATCTTTCGCACTGATTGCACTACATTGGAGACGGGACGTACGGCCTCACATCATAACGATAGGTTGATACCTTGACTCTTTCTGGTAACACTGACAACTTTGAGGAGACAATGAATACACCAGTGGCACCGTCTTCCCCGGTGAATATCCGCGAATGCGCCGGACGTGTGCCATGTCTTCCGTAAACTCATCGTCAGTGTTCAAAATGAGGTCGCGGTGGAAGATGACTCCGCGCACCAGATACAAGAAGTTGCTATTTGTGTTACGTCGCACCGACTCAGATAGGTCTTATGGCGACGATGGGATACGAAAGGCCTATCAATGGGAAGGAAGCGGCCATGGCCAAATTAAGGAACAGCCCCAGCATTTACAAGAAGTTGTGCTCTTCCACTTTGGCGAACATCTCGCCAAAGTGGTCGCACTTAACTGATCAGCTTGAACTGCTGTTCGCGTCCTTAAAAGTAAACTACCGTTGCGGATTTTCTTGAGGTCCTCAAGTTTGCCCTAGACACTGTAGACACTGTCAACGTGTCTACTGAAAAAGATAGAACTCACCAGCTTGAAATGATACCCATCGGTTCTTGTGGCAACCAGGACCCTTGGGAGGCTGGATCAAATATTTTCACGTCCCCCTTTTCCCCATAAGGTTGACCCCTTAGGGAAATGAAAGTTGGAGACTTGGATGGGAGATCACCCTGGAGAGGTTTCAGTCGTTTCGAAGCCATGCCCGAAATCTTCCTCTTGGAATGCCACACACTACGATCAGGGTGCCATGTATCCTAATTCAGCAGCCAAGGCAATACCCACAAAGTCACAACAGGTGTTGCCCGGATTTCGATGTTGAACTGACTGAGGCAATTGGCTCCAAGGTTCCCTTCCTCATATATATCCATAGTAGAACGTACCGCATAGTATATACAGAATGATAAATACACATTGTAAAATAAATAAATAAATAAATAAATAAATAAATAAATAAATAAATAGTAATACATACTCCTGGCATTCGGCTTTGCGAGGACTTTTGTTGTCAGGTGGATTCTACTCCTGAGTGCATCGCACTCCCAACCAACGGGTATGCGATACCGTCTCGCCTTTCGAGTGCAGTCGCACACTTAAGTTGACATTCCCCAATCAACACGCACAAACAACCCTGAATAGAAAATAAAGAGGAGACCGATGGCCACATGTCCCTTTTAGTCCCTTTCTACGGTAGGGATTACCTGTGAATATATTCAGGCTCTTCCATCTACTGGATGTTCAATTCATGGTACCAAACATAACACAACACAATTCCGCGTCTCGGTCGCTCGGTTTTTCCCCTGCTAGACGGGTGGGAGATACCTCATGTCTATTCTTCGTCTGGTACAAGTACATGGGACCGTTGCCAGGCTCTATTCACGCTCCCAAGTTGAGAGACCTCGGGGCACTCCATCTATCGCCTCTTACGATAGGTACACTACCAGCTCACCCATAGAGGGAACACATTGTTTGTCCGATGAGACCATTCAGTCTGGCCTCCTATTGTAGGCCTACCAATTTTCCACAGGATTTCTGGATGGAACAGCCCTTCGTCTTCCTCTTGCTGCATGGCCAGTTATGTAAAATATTTCGAAGTCCCGGTATTCCATGGTTAGAATCAATTGATCAAGTACTTTGTCCCCAAAACCGGCAATAGAGCGAGAGTTAACAGCATGTGCGCCAGGATTTTCAAATAAATTAACGATCGTTGACATTATTTTAATCCTCTTGTAACGCTGGGTTTTAAATTTTCCAGTATATAGATTGACCAAGATGAAAGAAACAACCTATAATTGGCTCCTTTAAAATACTGTTGTGCCAGAATTGATGATTGCTTATTCCAAAAGTGTGATGAATTCCTGAGACAGATTGATTTCAAAAATGTTGTGCAGCGGTTACGACAAAACATAATCAAGTTACATATCGGATGATTTCTCTAAATGAAAATGACGCATAAACTAAGGTCAAAGGTATAACTTTATTAATGACGTAGGATCTCTTTTATTTTTAATTATTGTTCCAAGAATCGTAAAAACTTGTGTGCGTATAGGAGGAGAACCCCCTGTGGGTGGGGAACGCACGTGAAGAATACACACACAGTATCCCCTGCTTGTCGTAAAAGGCGATTAAAAGGGGCCCCAGTGGTTCACAACTTGGGAGCGTCGGTTGGCGACCACGGGGCCCTTATCTGAGTTCTGGCATTGCTTCCAGTTACCTGTGCCATGCTTTTCCCTTTCATCTATTCTCTCCGACCTCCCTTGGTGAACTCTTGTTCTTTTCTGACCCGGATGGTATTAGAGCATTTCATTTTCACGCCCTTCGTGGCCCTCACTTTTCTTTGTGTGGTACTTAAATTTTCAAAGTGATTTATCACTTCTTTTTTCACTTCTCCCTCTCTCTAACTCTACCACGTTTAGGTGTGGGACGGAGACGAAAAGTACACCCACGGTATCCGCTGCTTGTCGTAAGAAGTGATTAAAAGGGACGACCATCACACGGGGAACACCGTGAGTCGCCTCTACTTACGAGTAGCACTACTAGGTTAGGTACACAATAGATATGTGATTAGTACCATAATGTGTGGAACGCCGTGAGTCTACGCTACTTTTGAGTAGTAACGCAACATGAAAAATACCATGGTTCTATTTTAGTACCGAAATTGAGGGGCCGTTTACCTTCGGCACAACAGGAAATTGCTTAGTTTTACGTTTTACATAGTATGAGAACTTTGTCTGATAATAAATGTTCTCGACATTTTCAAAACAGCAACACTTCTTCGTATAAATACACTTATGGAAATGGAAATTGCAACACCATGAAGGCATTGGTCGTTTGTGTTGATTTTCAAGATGTGGAGCGATACCATGTAGGTATGTAAACGATCAAAGTTTCAGACTCATTGGATTGTTGCTACAGGTCTCCCCACGTAATTGGTCGCGGAGGAATCAACTCCAGTAAACGGACTCTGGTGTACCGTAGTTGACTTGCAGTCTGTGCAGTGAAGTGTTCCCCGTCAAACATGCCTCGACGACAGACATGAGCACGCTATCAACATCTGTCGTCGTTTGAGAGGCCTTGCTGCACGTGTTGGCCGACAGATATCTACAGATATCTATGGCAGCAGTGGTCAAAAGAGGAAAATAATAATGAAAAGATTATGAATGAGAACCTTCTTGCAAAAACAACATTTACTTCAACTAAACTTTGGCATAATGGAAATAAATGATAACACGTTAAAAAAATATATCAAAATTACAACTCAAATCTCACCAGGTCAACTGAAACCCATAAATCATTTATGTTACATTGTATTCAACATTCCAGTCAGCGATTTTTATAAATAATCTCGTTTCAATTTTATTTGACTTTCACTCATTAAATCTATATATTTAAAAATGAATGTTTTATGTTTGTATGTATGTAAATGACACATCTCCTCCTTGGGGGCATGCTTAGACCCGCACTGTTGTTTACTTACACCATCTGGAGGCATCATACGCAAGTATATACCGTACTTTTCCAAATGCATATCTTAAATTTTCCGTGTTGTCTCCTGTTCGCGAGAAAAAATAGTTGCCATGGCTTATGACTCGACGTACGTATTATGAGAGATTATTACATGCTGAATCCGATAAAAATAGTAGTACTTGTATAAGAACGAATGTTTCCCATTGAACTCTATTTGTCAGAAGTCTCAGAGACCTCACGTTACCAGTTAGAGGATATATCAGCACTTACCCTGCCCTCGTTATTGTGCTTTATTGCTTTCCTATTCATAACAAAATACAGTTCCTTTAACTGTTTTGCAGTCCGTCCCCTTGTCTGGCAGGATGCATTGAAGACTTTACATAAGTCCTCCCAGGAACTTTTTTTTTCTGAGCTATTGTTGCTCATCAGTCTTCTTATTCTCAATCACTTCTTTTCTTTGAAGAATGAGGTCTATTAACAAATTCCTCTCGAAAGGACTGACATTTATCCGGCATTTCCGTATTGTGCCGCACCAAATAGCTACTGTCATTCACTGACTTCTTATTGCGACTGAGATCACTGTGTACATGTTTGACAATCAATTTTCATTATAGGAAACTTCTGCTAGTAAAAGTAACTAGATATTACCAAAAATGCACTAGAAACATTTGCGTTGGAGAACGAGGGATACAGAACATGACGATACCTGTACTGTTTATAGCCAGGGCTTATAAAGCTGGATTTTAGGTTTCGAGAAACTCATTAAAGTTAACAGCGCAGTTAAAGCTACAAGCGCGTTCAGGTAACTCACAGATAACTGTGGTGTACCATAAACTGGCCATCAGTCTCTCCCAACTACCATACAATCCAGCCTCTACGGGGCTTGTAACAAAATATTCGTCGCAATCTACATACCTGAGTGCACAATATCTTGCCTTCAGTTATCATATCCACTGGTTTAAACCTCACCAGGATTCACAGTTAATCTCTCGAAATGCTCAATCTTTTGCATTCAGTTCTTAACTTCGTCAATTTTATTTCACATGATCACTGGTTCCCTCCCTCACACTAGCGTTCTCAAGTAAGGGCACAAAATTAACTTAATAACGAGATATAGAAAACTCGAACTAACTCATAGCAAATATCGTTAAGCTACCAAAAATCAAATCACTTATCCATGAACAAAAACTCTAAATAAAAGCTGTAATTTTCACCGATGGTCCACTGGTTCAAATCCGTTGCACAATATAGATGAACGTTTTCTCGTGGAGCGAAAATAACCATGCACATGCTCTACTACTAACATGTCCCACGAGCTACTTCAAATTGTACCAAATGCCACCTAATCTTATAAGTATTACATTTCACACGCTGATATATTATTCCAGAAGATTATTTCACCCACGTTGATATTATCTCAGAAGATCAAACTTAATACTATCACACAAAGATTATCTACATAAATGCATACCCCCAAGGCATTAGTACCACAAAATTAACTAGATAAATCTAGCTGACCCTTCCTACATATTTCAATGAAACAAATCTTAATCATTACATGAAAGTTATTTTTATTTACAAATGTCACAGTCAGCTAGTTATGCGTTATGAATTTAAATAAAATCAGATGTGCTCATCGTTGTCCGGTCCGTTTTATGGTGCAGCCATCGGGTCGGTGTTCACTCCATCATGACGAACATATTACCGTCTTTAGGTCTCTTCTCCATCCTTCGCCTCGCGCAGTTCATGTCTCGACACAATATTATCGACGGCACATTTGTATCCGCACGATCCCGAGGTTCACTGAGCACAAAAATCAAAGAAACACTCCCGACACATGACAGTCTAATCTGCTTCCTATATCTATTCCCATATCATCACTAACTCTGATACCGCTTGATGAACAAGTTTATTGGCACCGTTATATTACACTCTAAGTCGATTTCATATTAAAATCGCTTATGGGAAAATCCCAGCGGAATAAGTCCAAGCTTTTAACGAAAGTTACGCTTCTTATCTCCAGAAATGCTCAGTACACGTTTTGACGGCGACGATTTCAAACACGTCCGAACCATCCAATCCCGAAGCGAACAGTTCTCCTCCGCGCTTGGCGTCATCCAGCAAGCTTAGCTGTAATCAGACGTTTCAGGGCTCCCCCGGTCAGATTACATCACATCCCGTCTCGCATACTAAATCGCAGAAGTTTGCCAGGATATTTTAATTGCATTTTTATTAATACCTGAGAGTTTTATTTATTTTAGTTAATCGCTTCATCTGGATTTCAACTTAATTTACAGGTCTATTACATTGTTTGTAATTTGTTGACCCAAAAGTTCTGGCAACCTAATTCAATATCTCTATCTCACTCTGTTCTTACGTTTCTCACTCTTTATAGTGGAAAGTTCTATCGCCAGCTGTCTGACGCAACATCCGCTGTTCCGTTACACGTGTACCGTTAAAAATATACTTCAGCAGGTCGGATTGCAACATGCATCCTGCTTCAAATGTGAAGTCTACTTCATTTAATATTACCATTGCCATTTTATTGTATTCATATGCTAATGACATGAACCAGTTGGGTTCATACAAGTATATTTCAAAGCTCGCATCCGGGAGATAGTGGGTTCGAACCCCACTGTCGGCAGCCCTGAAGATGGATTTCCATGGTTTCCCATTTTCACACCAAGCAAATGATGGGGCTGTACCTTAATTAAGGCCATGGCCGTTTCCTTCCCATTCCTAGGCCTTTCTTGCCCCATCGTCGCCATAAGACCTATCTGTGTCGGTGCGACGTAAAGCAAATAGCATCAAAAAAGTATATTTCAAATCAACATTATATGTTATTTTGTAGTAATAATAAAACTAATAATTTCATGTGGATATTTCTATCCGTGTGCAGCCCTTCTAAGGCACACCCTCCGATGAGGGTGGGCAGCATCTGCTATGTGTAGGTAACTGTGTGTTATTGTGGTGTAGGATAGTGTTGTGTGTGATGTGTGGGTTCCAGGGATGTTGGGGGCAGCAAAAACACCCAGCCCCCGAGCCACTGGAATTAACCAATGACGGTTAAAATCACCAAGCCGGCCGGGAATCGAAGCCGCGACCGTCTGGATCAAAGGCCAGCAGGCTAACCATTTAGCCATGGACCCGGACATTAAGTAGTCAGTGTCATGTTTCACCGTTTCTAGATTCTATTCTAAAATAACACCTGAAATAAGACCGCTTCTCTTATCACAATTTTCATCAGCCTGTACAGTAACGATCCTATTTCGCGGTTTGAGTCTGATCCTCTTCAGTGATATATTATCCCAATCTCAATGGGAAAATAAAATAAAATTCCCTCAGTGTTCTGCATGTTGGTAGTCAAAGTAATCCGAACTGAACCCGTTACAACGCCAGGCGAGTTTTATCGGTTGCTACTTAACTAAAGAGCCCTCTCTACAAACATAGAGCATGAAATAAAATAAAACTCTGTAGGTGTCTGTGGGTGTGCAGGCCTGAAAGTGCTTGAGCGGATATGTTTTGTTTACCCAATCATTTTCCCACGTGTCATGTACTTTGTAAAATTAATGGTGTGTTTATATCGTCGATATATATCACCGATAAGTTCCGATATGCGCATGTTCGTCTGAAAACATATTAAAGGTATAGCCATCGATAGAGCCGGCTTGGAGGGATACAGGGAATATTCCCTAGGATATTTCATAGATTTTCCTAAACGTCAGAGCGAGGGCAGTTGTGGACATTTGACGAGTAGAGGATCATGACATACTTTTAACAGTTAAACAGCACTTGAGTCTTCATACAAAATATTTCTTCGTCAACCAACATAATGAGTTGAAAAGGATAAAGCATTCCAACTTGCAGGTCGGGAAGCACGCACAATGATAGTGATCGGAAGTGCAAATCGACAATGAAGGAGATGTTTGTTGTTTAAAGGTTTCTAACAGCGACTTCATCGAGCCTAATGATCGGGGTGTAACGAAATTATACAATAACTTACTGTCTAGAATCTAAAACAAGTGATGATGAAAACTGACCATGAATCGAATTCAATGGACCGATTCACAATGCCTTATTTTCTAGGATGATTCTTGGACTTCAAAGGGGTCGAGAATTCAGGTCACCGGCCCCTCATAATTGTACCAATCACTGGTAAAGCAGGACGATGAGGTTTCTCTTACAGCAGTACTAATCACAGGTATGTCACACTACTCACATACTCCAAGAACCTACTAACAGCGCGTCCCAGGTAGCGGATAATGGGGTCTTAACCGGCTTGCCGGCGGAATTGAGCGAAATAGAATAGCTCTCGCGGACCAAACACACAATCCACTGCGGGTGGGGGCGCAGACGAATAATATATCCACGGTATCCCTTGCGTGCCGTAAGATGCGACTGAAAGGGATGATGAAATTAGAACCATGAGACTACTACACATTACGTGAGAACAAAACCATAGGTCGACGTTACTTACGAATAGTACCATGATGTGAGGAACACCATGGATCTACGTTATCTAGAAGTAGTACCCTTATGTGAAGAACACCATAGGTCTGTGTCGCATGTGGGTCGTACAATAATGTGTGATACATCGTGGGTTTTCATTGTCTATCACTAGTACCACCAGGTGAGCGACACCAAGAGTATACGTGGCCCGTGATTAGCGCCACTATGTGAGGAACCACATGGGTCTGCGTTGCTTGCTAGTGAGAAACACCGTGGGTTTGTGTTGCCTGCGAGTGGTGCCATTATGTACCATGGGGCTGCATTACCTTTGATTAGTACGAACACCATGGTTCAGCTTTACCAGTGACCAGTATTATTATAAGCGACCAGTGACCTGGAATTTGGACCCCTTTCTATAACAAGTTTTAATTATCGTTTTATTTTGTTGAATGTCATACCATTACGTGCCGATGACCTAACAATTAGGCTCCTGTGAACAAGAAGCATGATGATGATAATCTTCATCAAATCTTCATCATCATCACTCACGTGCAACGCAGACCCATGAGGTTCCCCACAAAGAGGTCCTCGTCATTGGCGCCGGCTAGATCCGCGGTGTTCCTCACATAATGGTACTCATCACAGGCAATGTAGACGTACGGTGTATTACACATTAAGGCACCAGAGATCAATGGGGTTCTTAATATAATGGTACCGTGTCATTAGTAATACTCCCTCTTGATACTAATCACAATCCAGTTGGTGGCTGTAGCGGTACGACTTCCTCAGGTAGTAGTGATTATTGCTCTAAGAGGGAGCACAAGCAAGCACATGCAGTACTAATGGCAAGTAACGTCGACCTGTGGTGTTCATCAAGTAGTGATTCTAATCAAAGATTGTCTCATGGATCCAAAAGTATCATCCCTTGGTCCCCTCTCCTATTCGCCTCTTACGACAGCCAGGGGATACCGTGGCTGTAGTTTTAACTGCGTCCCCCACCCACAGGGGTTAGGAAAAGGAATCCGACACTTCAAAATATGATGTACCGGGCAACAAAACGCAGGGGCCACGAAGGGCGTGAAAATGAAAGACTCCCTAGCCCTAGCATGCTATAATACCGTCACGGTTGGAAAAGAACAAGTGTTGACCAAGGGAGGTCGGACAGGATAGACGAAAGTGAGGAACCTGGCACAAGTAAGTGGTAGCAATGCCAGGACTCAGCTAGGGGCCTTGTGGTCGCCCAGTAATGCTCGCAAGTTGAAAGCCCTTGTGACCCCTTTTAGTGGTCTATGACGACAGGTAGGAGATACGGTGGGCATATTCTTCGTCTGGTCCCCCACCCACAGGCGGTTGTGTGTTTGGTCCACGAGAGCTATTTTATTTCGCTCTAGTCCACCGGCAAGCCGGTTACGACTCCCTATCTGCCACCTGAGACGCCCATGTGGGGGTATTACCCCTCCCCAGTAGGTTCGGGGAAGAAATTTAGACCAAACTTCATTAGAAAGAAAGAAGAATAGAGGGGACCGTTGGCCACATGACCCTCCTAATCACCTTCCACGGCAGGCTGAGATGTCCTGGGGAAGTGATCAAACCGTTCCATCGACATTCGGTACAATTTACGATCCCACAATCACAATTCATATCCGCGCCCAGGTTGTTCCTTTTAGTCATCTCTCACGGGAGGCCTGGGTGCATTCTTCGTCTGCGTCCCCCACCCACTTGGGTAATATTTATAATAATATTGACCCTAGCACAGAACTTTCAGTTAATGTACAAGTCCGGCATTTACGTAATGTGGAATGAAAAATTACATAGAACCCTTTTTTCTGGTGTTATAACCCACTTCGTATTAAATGAAGTTAAGCGATGCGTGCCACGTAGCCAGATTGCTCAGATAGATTACTGTTTTGTTTCTTTTTGTTCCTGTGATATTTACTTGATTTTGACAGATTTCAGTGGTAAAATTCCTAAAATACCGTTTTACCGGTAGGGTACAAAATAATTTTTGTTGATATAACGGATATTTCCTGACGGAGGTTATGTATTGGAGTGAATTGTGCAATCATATACGTAATTTAATGTGCAGTGATGTGTTTCATAATAACGTGGAAATGTAGAATACGCACTGAATTCATACGAAGTGGAAAAATGTTGAACATTTCATAACTCACCGTTATAGGGGTGATGTTTTACCAATTTGGAAATATTATTGTATGATGTGATATTCTGCAATATCAATTAGTTACACTGCAGGAATTCAGAATTACTATATTACGAACATTTAAAACACGACGCTAACAGGTGAGTACGAATGTGAATTGTTATTTCAAAAATACCTCGCAATATCCAGAGTGTGTGTTACAGTGAGCTCATTCTGTCACAGAGAAATAAAATACTCGTGAGTGTTCGTTTCTAAAACTATACACTACAAATGATTGATATCACTAGTTTGAACACGTTGCTCTTGAGCTGATTATGAACACCTCATTATAATGGCTCTGAATGATGATTGCAAGGCAGTGAGTGTTTAGTTAGTTCGTGCTGATTTCAGCAGAAATAGAAAAAAAAGACTGACCTCAAAAATACTTTTCGCATCATTTTCATTGCACGCCCAATCATTGACACTTAGGCTACTACTGAAAAATTGCATCTGTTGAGGTTCTGAACAGCCTTCGGGCTGAGGACTCAACCTACATCCATCTCAATAATAAGTTACTGGCCCACAACAATAAACTGTCGTGAATAACCATTTTCATTACGGTACAATTAACGTCTAAAGAATTGTGATATCTCTGTAAGTTACATCAATATTGTTTCTACACGTTCAGAAATGTACGGCTTTCATAAATTGTTTTAGGCTTTAACAAATACCAAGGACCTACTACGCTGTCGAAGCTGAGGGAGAGGTGATACTCCCACGTGACGCGTTAAAGGTGGCGGATAGTGGGTGTCTACCCGGCTTGGCGGCGGGCTTGAGCGAAATAAAATAGTTCTCGCGGACCAAACATACAAAACCTGTGGGTTAGGGATGCAGACGAAGAATACGCCCACGGTATCACTTGCCTCTCGTTACAGGCGACTAAAAGGGGCGACCAAAGAATGCTGAATTTTGAACTATGAGATCACCTGTGGTTAGTAGCATCATGCGTAGAACTTTTCTTGCGATCAATACCGCTATGTGAGGAATACCATGGGTCTGTGGGTGGATCACTATGGGTTCACAGTACCCTGTATAGTATCGGTTCGAACACCCCAAGTAAGCAAAAAGAGGCTATAATCGCTGGTGTGTTTCAGCTTCTGGTTGTGCACATCATGGGTCTGCGATTTGAGGAACACCACGAGCCTGGACGTTGCCTGTGATTAGTACTACTACTAGCTGATGACCCGTGGTTCGCAACGGAATTTTACATTGTATACAGATTTCTGGGTTAGATAGTGTACGTGTTGTGAGCAAGGACGTATTAAATTGCATGGCTCTTAACGTTACCCTGGAAACGCGCCGGGGAAGTCACCAAACGTCTTTTCTCATATGAAGACTGAGTTAGGGAATTTTCATTGTAATTGTAAGCCCGCTTGCCTATCATCAGTCACAATCAGGTTGGGGAGTTTTCATTATAATACAGTAGTAGACACTCACTCTCCACCTGCACTTTTACATTCTCAGAAAGACTGTCTTAGTGGTTTTCCCAACTGAAATGAAATAAGGTCATTACAATGACGTCAGTAGGAATTCCGCGATTAAATGCAATGCTTTCATATGAAATACCGATCAAATGAAAAAGCACACATTTTCTCACTTTTAACGAACAGTAGTACGCTGCCGGTCTAACAGTCTAAAGTTCCAGAGCTGGAATGATCAAAGCCGCAGACAGCCGTGATTCGTGAACACACTTTGTCTTTTTTCGGCGGGGAGGGCGTCGATTAGTGGAGACTCCCAGGGCAAAAACTATGCCCATTTACTAATCTGTTTCCTAGGAGTACCCGATGAGTCGGAAAACCTAAATTCACTACACTAGCGGCGGAAAAATCTATCTGAATTGGAGGCAAATTTTTCTTCCAAGCCAGAAGAGAATTTGGAATAAAATAAATGCAGAATAGAATAAAAGTGAAGAGGAAGAAGCTTTTCTTAGTAAGCGCTCTTCTCAGGGCTGAATTTTGAGTGGTGCTATAATAGGCCTACATTTTTATCATAGACCAGGCCATACTACTACTACTACTACTACTGCTGCTGCTGCTGCTGCTAAGTATGCACACTGCTCATTCAAAACAGCGCGCCAGAGTAGGGATCGAATAGCAGGAATACTACGATGAACCAGTGTGTTACGTACCAGCAATATCAGTATGAACCAGAGGAATGGCATGCTAAAGAAGAAAGTTTTTTAACTCCCCAGCTATTTCCCGCCAGTATTCAGTCAGACTGTTATACTCGGTACGCAACAGTAATACCATCTATCGCAGTTGAGAGGGAGCGTAAGAGACAAAGAACATTACAACAAACAATGGTCAATGTAATGTTATTGTTGATCAATGTTATGCGCTTTCGATATTGTAGGCCTTCACATTTAGTTTTCTTCCGACTCTGAAATGCCACTCGTAACATAGTCGGTACGGTAAAACTGAATAAACCGGGCGAGTTGGCCGTGCGGTTAGGGTCGCGCAGCTGTGAGATTGCATCCGGGAGAAAGTGGGTTCGAACCCTACTGTTGGTAGCCCTGAAGATGGTTTTCCGTGGTTTCCCATTTTCACACCGGGCAAATGCTGGAGCCACGGCCGCTTCCTTCCCACTCCTAGGCCTTTCCTGTCCCATCGTCACCATAAGACCTATCTGTGTCGGTGCGACGTAAAACAAATAGGAAAAAAAACTTAAAATATATTCTCTATAACTTTTGTTATGTAGTACTTTTCGATAGGACCAATAACATAGGTGTTTAAAAATTACGTTTTAGGCGCCTTCCCCTAAACTATAATTCAATTCACGGTAAATAAATTTGTTTATACTTTAGACTTTTGTTTCTTATTCCCGGTTCTATATACTGATTTTCATTAAATTCTCTTAACCCATTTTCTCATGGCTCGGCGTTGATATGGACTAAGCAACAAAATTACAAATTAATGAATATCTGTGTTATCAGAGCCAGTACGGTAAAAATGTAAAAGGCATAAATGGTCGGAAATTTAATTCTGTATAACTTTGGTTATGTAGTATTTATCGATACGACCATTAATAATATAAATATTTGAGAATTAAATTACAGGCCTTCCCCGAAACCACCATTTCACTCAGGGTGAATAAAATGATTTATAGCTTAGATTGTAGAGGATCATTCTCCGACTATGCATGTCAATTCTCATTGAAATAGGGCCACTAATAATGCAAATATTTAAGAATTAAATTTTTGGCCTTCGCCTAATCTACCATTTCACTCAGCGTGAATAAAATTATTTATAGTCTAGATAGTAGCGACTTATTCTCCGACTTCGCATACCAATTTTCATTAAAATCGGACCACTAATAATATAAATATTTGAAAGTTAAGTTTCAGGCCTTCCCCTAAACTACCATTTCTATCAGCGTGAATAAATTTATTTATAGCCTAGATTGTAACGACTTATTCCCTGACTTTGTATAGGCCCTACCGATTTTCATTAAATTCTCTTCAGCCGTTTTTTAGTGATGCGTGTACAGACAGACAGACAAACAGACAGACAGACAGACAGGCAGGCAGACAGACAGACAGACAGACAGAAATTACTGAAAAGTAAAAAATGCATTTCCTTGTTACTGTGGACATGACCGATACATAAATACCATTCTTTTCAATTTCTGAGCAATGTACAGACAAAACTCTTATTTTATATATATATAGATTATCAAAGGATACTCTGAAAAAATAGATTCCTTAATGAAACCAGACTCATTGACCAAAATACAGTATATCAATATTTAAATAAACATAGTTACAATTGATGTAACTATGTCCATGAATTTATTGTTTTATGGAAAGGATTGATTTTATGGTGAAATTTTAAAAATATATTCAATAATTTGGTAAGCTTTTCCCCACAAAACATATTATAAACATAAGCACATATTTTAGAACCGTAATTTTCCGACTTGCTCTCTTAAGTTTGGAATTCTCTCGTGAAAAGTCCATCCTAATATTGAACACATTAACAAATTACCGTTTGTATGTATTACTATGAGGCCTCTGTGTATCAAGACATGAACGTTTTTCACTGATTATATTTCCCAAGCAACTGAAGATTCTCTGGTCAGAGGCACTCGTGACGGTCACGTTCAACAATGTTCTCGCTACACGCTGATCACATCATATAGCATTAAGGAACTTCGCCCGCACATGTTACATGTGTGTATGGAATGACTGCATCACACTCCAGCAGCCATAACGGACCCCTGATTTTTCGACAATAAACATATGGGGACGGCTTGGATACAGCACCGACCTAGTGCTGATCTGCAGGATTCCGAGGATCACTTAAAACCTAACTAACGTTTTCATCTTCGAGTGTTTAGTTCCTTTGTGTAAGGAGGACTGTAAACTTACAACGTTACATGGCACACCCCTCACAGTATTCTGCTGAAAATCAACGGGAAAGAGCATTCTATTCGACTTCCTTTATACCGTCCTTGTAGAGCAAGGTAGGGTACGTTTCTCTTCCAGGCGAGGATAGTTTTATCGGGAGATTTCGAGTAAGATATTGAAACAGGAACGCCCGTACTTCAGTTTTGTGGAGAGCATGGATAACGCCAAGGCGTGTACGGTTCATGCTTTAGAGAGTACGAGAGAAGGTTAGTGAAATGAGTTCATATTTAAAGTGGGACTTGCAGTTTATTCAAAGAAAATGCATAGAAATTATATCACCTTTTACAGACGAATAGTTTGAATGTCCTTGAAGATGTGGAGAAGGCGTTGTTCTGCGGCGTCGGCGTCATCTCCCGTCGTCGGCGCCGGCGTCGTCCCACGTCGGCGAAGTCGTCCCACGTTGTCGGTGTCGACCCACGGTTGTTGTCAGCCCTTGATGTTGAAGGAGACTCGAACCTGGGGCGGTCGTCTGATGATGGTGCAACGTGGAATAGTTGTTGATTCTTGTATTCCACTAAGTCCCACTAAGGGAGGAGAGAAATGTAAAACTTTCGCATAAAATGTCAATGGAATCTGATACGACACTTCTGTACCGCACTGCACAGCAAATTAAGGCGAAACACTGTTTACTGGCCGAACTGGAGGCTTATTTGAGAAAAAGAAAGATGAATTCAAAGTCACAGTTCTGTGAGAATAATTAATATTGTTCGTGCAATAGCCACTATCGAACTTGAAGTGATAAGCAATGAAAATAATTTGGAACTTTCTTTACCACTTCACTTAATCTCAGTGCAAAAGAAAATAAATTAAGTCCTTCGGACACAGTCTCTGCACTGTTTGTAATGAGCACATGTAATGTTCTAGCACACACACTCGTAGAAATAAATTAAAGTTTCTGCGAAGACAGAAGGAAACAGTTTATGACACAGTCTTGTGAAAGAGAACCAAGTTCTGTTACGACTCAGTCTTAACAAAAATCACGTAATATCTCAGAGGTACAATTTTCACTGAGGCACAACATTACACGCAAATTTAGACACAGTCTTTGCGAGGGGAATTGACATAGTCCCTTGAAAAGAAATAAAGGTACCGTGTTCCACGAATCCTCACTGTCCTTGAAAGGGAATATCGGCACAGTCTTATGGAAGTAAATGTTAGCACAGTTCTGTCAAATGGATTGACACAGTCTTTTAAAATGAAGGTTGGCACAGCTTTATGAAAAGAAAATGTCGACACTGTTTTTCTCACGGAGTGATTGACACAGTCTTTGAAAGAAAAGTAGGCACTGTCCTTTACGAAACAAAGTGACACTGTCCATAAAAGAAATGTTCTTTCACTACGGCACAATTATACGAAATAGCCTAACACAGTCTCTTGTAGAGGCAACAACTAAAGCACAATCTTTATGCCCTAAGTCCTTAAAGCACAGCTTCAAAATGTACAGTCCCTTCAATTACACAATTCACAAAACGAAATGATGTTACACGGCTCGACAGAGCGATATAATCATTGAATAAACTTTCGCTTACTCGCAAAGTTAAAGTCCACGGAGAAGGCTTTCAACACTAGTATTACGTACTTTCGAACCCCGGTCCTAAGCCGGACAGAGTAACAAACCGTGTCACATGGCGAGGCGACTGGTTCACGACGATGCGCTCGCTCGCACACACACTGACACATTCAGTGACACACTGACACACTCCAGGCTGGCGACCTCCTTTTATTGCCCAACGTCGGATGGCGAGACTGAAAATGTGAGCATCTTAAAAAATTCATATCTGGGCCATATTTTAATAAAATTTTGGGTAGTAGCATTTCTTGACTAGGCCTGCAAGGTGACGTTCTCGAAATTACGATTTAACCTTCCATTCGTGATGAAATGCCATAATATCGAACAGAACTTTCGGCGTGACGTCACTTGGCCTTGGCTGGCACTCTGTAGCAGCGTTTGCTTGCATGCTGTCCCCCACAATGCCTGCGCGCTCGGCGCTGGTTTTGAATCCATACAGCCGGGTGTTAGCGAGTTCTCCTCAAGAAATACATGAACGCGAATGCTCGCAGGGCATTCCCGTTTCAATATGAAGCAATGGCGTGATTTAGCTCAGATTTCAAGACTCCAGCATCTCCTCCACTCCGCAAACTGACATGTAACTTGTTCCGTCTCTACTTGTGTCAACATGAGATTGAAGCAAAGAGAAATAAAAGTAGACTTTGCGATAGAGTAACTGTACTTCAAATCCCATTTCACCCACATTCTGTTATACTACGAGTAAACGGTCAACTATATTAAAAAACTATGTATCCCAATTCAAAATTAATAGATTTGCATATTGTCCTATTACATTTATGCTAGGGCAAGCTAGTGTCAACTCAGAGCGGAACATCGGAGCAGTGCGCTCCCCGGTGTTGATGAATGAGAGCACCTGAGAGTGCATGGAAGGAAAGTACGTGACATAATACGTCCTGCAGGATGATAATGATGGTTGTTGTTAAATGGGCGTAAAATCTAGGTCATTGGCCCTAATGGTACGTCATGGAGCGCAATAGTATAAATTAAGATTACAAAAAACATCCAATGACTATAATTCAAAACGGACGACGATGAAATATGATTATAAACTTAAACCATCAGTGGATTGGACCCGCAATGCCCCACCTTCCCATAAAATAAGTTAAAACAATAGTATAAACGGAAAAAGGGACTGCTTCCAAGGCAAAATCTTATATAGCGATGATGCTTGTTGTCTAAAGGGGTCAAAAAGCAAGGTCGCAGTCCCTAAATAATGGTACTAATCACCAGTAAAATAGACTCGCGGTGGTACTCACATATACCACGAACCTGCTACGCTGACGTAACAAGGGGAGAGGTGATGCTTCCATATAGCGCGTCTCAGGTGGCGGATACGGAGGTCCTAACCGGTCTGCCGGCGGACTTAAGTGAAATAAAATAGCCCTCGCGGAGCAAACACACATCCCCTGTGCCGTAAGAGGCGACTAAAAGGGGCGACCAAGGGATATTGATTTTAGAACCATGAATCTACCTGTGATTAGTACCCTCATGTGCGGAACACCACGGGTCTGGGCGTCAGCCGAGATGGCAGTGGGAGGGGGGAGCGGGCATTCAACCGCGGGTGAACGAATGTTCATGTGCCGTAACCCTGTGCTGGAATACGTCGGTTCCCCCCTGTGTTTAGAATGGGTATGCGCTACCTATGAGTAGGCTACACTCCATGGGCCTACGTCGCCTGTGATTAGTAACACTGTGTTAGAAACACCACGGGTTTCGCTCGCGCTTGTGATTAGAATCACTATGTGAAGAAAACCATGGGCCTGCGTTACCTAAGAGTAGTTCCAGTATGTGATGAACACCACGGGATTTCGTACCTGTGGGCGTTACCACAATGTGCCATACACCATGGGTATATTTTTCCCATGATTAGTACTACTATGTGAGCAACACTACGAGTACACGTGGCCTGTAGTTAATTCAATTAAGTGAGGAACACCACGGGAATACCGGTGCCCGTGATTAGTCCCACTATGTGAGGAACACCATGGGTCTGAGTTGCATCTGAGTACTACCCTTATGTGCGAAACACCATGGATTCGTGTTACCTCTGAGCGGTGCCATAGTGTTTGACATTGCATGGGTCTACATTACCTATGATTAATACTGCCATTCGAGACGCACCAGCAGTCTACCTTACCTGTGCTTAGTACCACTATCGGAAGAATGCCATGGTTCAGCTGTACTTGTGATTACAAGGGACCAGTGACCTGGATTTTGATAGCTTTAGATAATAACTATCATCCCTGTAATTTAGACAGTGTGAATTGGATCCACTGTTCGCTTTTTTTTGTGCCATCGTTCTTTCATCATCATTAATTTTAGATTCTAGTCAGTGGATACATTCTGAAGTTTTTATTACCATTTCGTTGCATCATGTACCTTAGGGATCGATGATCTTCCTGTTAGGCCCCTTTAAACAACGAGCATCATCATTATCATCGTATAGGTGATGCAGACTCATGATGTTCCTCACACAGTGTTACTAATCACAGAAAATTTATACATATTATGTTCCGCACATATTGGTACTAATCTCCCGCAACGTCCAGACACGTGATGTTCCTCACATAGTGATACTAATCACTAGAGATGGGAATTTTCCTATTTGCCTATTTTATTCCTGTGTTCAGAAACGTAGGCTTTTGATATATAAATCCATTTTAGGGTCTTTGTAGCTAGATTTCGTTGGTTTTATTGTGCCTATAAATGCCTATTTCAGGGTTCTGTGCCTGTTTGAACTATAATTGCCTTTTTGATGCCTTTTGACTGTAATTTAAAGACGTCTGTTTTCTTCCAGTGCATTATATCGATGCTGGTGCGGTCGACAGAATTATCTTCTCGATTCTCAATATCTGTTTACTCCATGAACCAAAACGTGAATTATCGGATGGATGTTAATTTGTTGAGCAAATCTAAAATGAGGCCAGAGGCACAGCTCAGAATTGGAAATATTTCAATAAAGCAGGTGCACAAGTTCTGCTACTTAGGATCAGTTATTACCGATGACAACAGATGCACTGTGGAAATAAAAAGAAGGATTTCCCTTTGTAAGAAAACCTTTGAGGAGAAGAAGCAGCTCTTAACTAATAACTCCTTAAATACTGAACAAAAGAAATTATTTATCAAAACGTTAATTTGGAGGATGGACTCTCTTGAAGGAGGATGTGAAACGACTGGAGGCAGTGGAAATATGGCTATGGAGGAAGATGACAAGAACTAGCTTGGTTGAGAAGAAAACTAATGAAGCAGTGCTTAGAGAAATAAACACCCAGAGACATTTCATAACAACGATAAAAAGGAGAAAAGCGTCAGTTTTCGGTCACATTCTCCAGCATAATAACTTCATAAAGAACTTGTTAGAAGGCATGGTGATGGGAAAGAAAGGCAGAGGGAAACCACGGAAGAAGATCATTGAAGAGGTAATTGAGATGATGGGATTCCAAGGTTATGGAGGGATGAAAAGGATCGCAGAGAGAAGAGATCAATGGTTGCAGCGACAAGGCGAAGCCTTTAGATAATGATGATGAATTCGGATCTCTACTAATCACAGGAAATGTAGACCAATAGTGTTCCTCAGATAGTGGTACTAATCATAGGTAACGTAAACCTATAACGCTCCACCACGAATGATACAAATCACAGACCGATGGTGTTCCTCACATAGTGGTGCTAATCGCGAGAGAAGTCGACCCATGGTGTTCCTCGCGCAATGGTACGAATTACACATTATCTTATGGTTCCAAATCCATCATTCCTTGGTCACACCGTTCAGTTGCCTCTTACGACAGGCAGAGAATAACCCTTCGTCTGCATCCCCCACCCACAGGGGTGTTTTCTAATAGACTATCTAAGTTACTGTATTCTACGAATGGGGTTAATTTTATTGGTGAATACAAATATTAAATATATGTAAAAGGAAAACGATATCTTAAGTGCCTCAAGAATTAGGATTTAGGAACAGAGATGATGAAGAGATCAAATAAGATAGGGAAGATATTACATATGTGTGTATGAGGAAGTAAAGTATTGATGAACCATCAGAGTTCACCGCTTCCTTTATTCGCTAATGTACCGCGAGGTACACCTGCCCCGTTCATTCAGATGTAGTGCCCTTAAGAATGTCATCTAATATACGAAGTTTGCAACAACGTTTGCAAGAAGTTTGGACTTTTCCTCACAGATGTCTCTACCAAAAAAGCATGTGTTATCCCCTATATTGTGAAGAGGAGCTATTAAAATCCTACAGTATTTTTATTTTATTTTATTTTATTTTAAGGGAGGGATATGGCCCTCAGTGGAGGAAATGCCACTGGAATCCATAATGACGGAGGGCAGCAGCTTCGCCATAAGTGCACGTTGGCGTCAGCCGAGGTACCGGCTGATACGGTGATGTGACACACATTTGGGAGCGTAACCATAGTGGTGTAAGCGGTCTCAAAACTGCGCGAGGAAGGCAACGGGAAACCACCTCGTATTTAATCCCCAGGAAAATCTTTAGTATGACTGGAAAAACATGAAACCAAGGCCCCCAGTCCCCAGCAGACCTTCAGTGGGCAGGGGGTGCTAAGAATCTCCGGGCCAGTCATGAGAAGGATAGCAACGTGCAATGTTCGCAGCTTGTTTCAAAGTGGAAAGACTCATAACGCCATCAGATACATGGAGAGACTCAAGATCGACGTTCTTGGCATTAGCGAAATGCGTTGGCGTCATTCAGGAAAGAGTGTGGTCAGTGGTTATCAAGTATGCTATTCAGGTAATGACGATCCTCGCCATCTTAATAGTGTGGGTTTCATTGTACATCGAGATATCAGTAAGTCTGTGAAAAATTTTATACCAGTATCAGATAGGGTATGTTTATTACAGCTTTATGCACGACCAATTTTAATGAATATCATCCAAGTATATGCTCCAACATGTGATGCGTCAGACGTTGATGTCGAAGATTTTTACACGAAAATCGAAGCAGCCCTGTCATATACCAAACCATCTGAGATAAACATTGTGATGGGCGATTTCAATGCTAAAGTCGGCCATGGTCGACGGGCTTATGTAGTCGTTGACTACGGATCAGGAACAAGCAATACTCGAGGTGATCGACTGGTCCAGATGTGCCAGGAGGAGAGCCTTATTATAGCAAACACTTATTTCCAGCTACCTACCTTTACGTCGCCTCTATACGTGGATCTCTAATGCTGACAACAGTATTAGGAACCAGACTGATTACATCACAATATTAACAAGCGGTTCAGAAATTCCATCAAATGTGTGAAAACATACCCAGGTGCTGATATCAACTCAGACCATAGCCTACTGTTTGTTTCCATGAATCTCAGGCTGAAGAAATGCCATTCAAAGGGGAATTTTAGTCGGATTGAGATTCAGAAGCTTAAAGATCAAGCACTGAAGGATGACGTTCAGTCAGCCCTACGTGTAAAACTTGCGGAAGTTCAAAACAGCGTTAATATAAATGATGTTTAAGACACTTGGAATCACATCAAATGCGCAATTAACGACGTAAGTCAAGAAAAATTAATGAATGCTGGAAGAAGGAAAAACAAGCCGTGGATGACAGAAGAAATCCTGAAGCTGATGGACCAGAGAAGGTCTTTTAAAAACAAAGATCCCGTAAAGTACAAAAGTTTGCAGAATTTAATACGACAAAGAATAAGGAATGCAAAAGAACAACAACTCTCTGAGGAATGCAACGAAGTAGAATTAATTAATTCAAAACATGATTTTTTCAACATGTATAAGAAAGTGAAACGAGTAACTGGTGCATATAACAGGAAGGGTAGTGGAGTCCTCCTTAATAAGAATGGTGACATCTTAGCGAGCAAAGAAGAGAAACTGAAGGAATGGATGGAATATGTTCAAAATCTCTTCTTGGATAGCAGAAATATGGATCATGGTGCTTGGGCAGACGATGGTGTGGATATCACACGTGCAGAAGTAGAATATGCCATAAGAACAGCGAAGAATGGGAAGGATCCAGGGCCTAATGAGATGTATGCTGAGATACTGAAACTCCTTGATAAAGAAAAATCCCTTTCATTATTAGTTGACCTATTCAACAGTATTCACCGCAGTGGAACCATTCCTCGAGACTGGCTCAAATCGACTTTCGTAATATTGCCTAAGAGAGCTAATGCAAAATTCTGCAATGAATATAGAACAATTAGTTTGATGAGCCATGTTCTGAAAGTATTCCTAAAAGTCTTGCAAGCGAGAATTTATCATAAATGTGAGGAGAATATCGGAACCTCGCAGTTTGGCTTCAGACATGGTTTTGGTACTAGAGAGGCATTATTCAGTCTGCAGGTATTAGTCCAACGGTGCCGAGATGTCAATGTCGATGTTTTTGCTTGTTTCATCGATTACGAAAAGGCCTTCGATATAGTCCGCCATGATGAACTTATGAACATTCTTCGATAATTAGGTCTTGATGGACGGGACATTCGTATTATTGGTAATCTCTAAGGGAACCAGTGTACTGGCATAAGAGTTGATGGTCGTGTCTCGGAAGAAGTCTCAATTATGAAAGAAGTTCGCCAAGGCTCTATTCTTTCCCCCATGCTTTTTAACATCTATTCAGAAAAGATTATTCGAGAATCTCTTTACGGAAAAACTCAAGGAATTGTGGTTAATGGTTTCATCATAAATAACATCAGGTACGCCGATGACACTGTGCTACTTGCAACCAATCTCCAGGATCTACAGGAACTACTTAATGCTGTCACTGAAGCCAGCAGCGCAATGGGCTTGAAGCTTAATGTAAAGAAGACCAAGTGGATGGTTACAAGTAGGAAAGAAGATGGAATTCGAGGTAATCTCACAACAGCGAAGGAACAGATCGTGAGAGTGGCAACAATTAAATACCTGGGATGTCACATTAATGATGACTGGGACCTTACTCACGAGATCCGATGCAGAATTGAGCAGGCCAGAACTTCTTTTCAGAGACTTAGAAAACTTTTGACAAGCCGTGACCTTTCCATTTCACTACGGACACGACTACTCCGGTGCTACGTTTTCAGCATTCTGTTATACGGCGTTGAGACATGGACACTAACTTAGACCATGTGCAAGAGATTGCAAGCATTTGAAATGTGGACGTACCGAAGGATACTGAAGATACCTTGGACAGCTAAAATGACCAATATAGACGTTTTGCACCGTATGAACAAAGAACAAGAAATTCTCACTACCATCAAGAGAAGGAAGCTAGAATACTTTGGTCATATGATGCGGAACTCTAAATACCACCTTCTGCAAGTAATACTCCATGGGAAAATTAATGGAAAACGTGGTCCGGGGAGAAGTAGGACATCATGGCTCGGCAACTTGAGCCAGTGGTTTGGGGTGACAAAGCTTACTCTGTTCATAACAGCTATGAACAAACAACAGATCATGCTACTGATCGCCAACGTTCTGCGAGGACATGGCACATGAAGAAGAAGAAGAATATTGAGTTGATTGTTCTTTGTTTTACGGTGTGTTAAATTTGTCAATACTTCGATCTCTTTCCGCCAACTTCAAAATTGACCAATAGGAAATTTGGTACGGTATCTGTATTTTTCCACCCATAATATTCATATTCCATATATTTAATTGTCCAATAAAATTTGGAGGCGTGTCGGGCCTTAGCATAGAGCTCTCTAGAACCCTCCTCTCGGTTATAAATGCTGGCACATTTTTCGACCAGGTTGTCTTACTGATCTTCCAGTCTGCTGCGTGTGTGTTAATAGTAGAGGCGGGAGCGTCTCGCCCATCATCGAGTTTCCAGCTGATTAAGGTAATGGCAGCCATTTTATAACTATGTGATAGCTTCTGAAAGCTAGCTCGTGGGGAAGGTTTCCAATATTTAATAACTTAACCTTAAATTTCCTACTTCCAATAATGTACATTTCATTTTCTAATCTAAATTTCAAAGATAGCCTAAGGAACTCAGCCGTAATTCGGGAATAGAGAGTGTGATACCAACTTGAATTTTAGGTGACTATGACTTTGTAACCGTTTTCTGCCTGTAGTTTTGTAACTTAAATTTGCTCCATATAGCCACCTTAATAGTATAGGCTTAGCTTCTGTAACTTCGCAACTGAAGCCCAATCTTTTTAGTGCAAGTGTCCGTCTCCGCATCATTTTGACTTTTGGGCCAATAACTTTAATCTGTGTTTCGTTTCCCACAAAAGCCAGGTAGAATGGGTATTCGATACCCCGTGAAATTCATTTTCATTCTTTTATGTTAAGAGGATAGACTGTTGAGTGTCTAAGTTGGAACAGTGAAATGTAGGTAGTGCCTTTGATAGGCCTGGACATTTTGTTGAATATGTAAATTTAAGGTAAGCCTATGGAAGGCTGTAATGGTGGAATGTTCGAGACTCCTAGATAATTGTGTGGAGCAAAAGGTGCCCTTGAAACAACGTAAAGAAAATTGGGAGGTTCGTCTCTTTGACTGTTCATTGAAATGAGCCTCATTGCTCATGGACAGCGTCAAGCTCAACGTTGTTAATCAATTGTTTAATTAATTGTTGTTCGAATTTCTGAAATTGTTATCAAATCTTATGATCTTTTGTACCTGAATTTTAAAGACTTATTTTTGAAACAGAAAAAGAGACCTTAGAAAGAAATATAACCATAATTTATAGCTTTGTATCAATCTTCTGATTGCCCTTTCATGACCCATTCATGCCCGCACCTTCTCTCACCTCTGTGATCCACAAAAACACAGTAACAACTAATAAACCATTGTGCTATGTCTTTACTGCATATCTTGCACCATAGAGAGAATATTTGAAGGATGTTCTTGGCCGCGTAAAGGAACAGGTAAGGCCTCTCTTATTGTGCCGCTGTCCTCTCGGGTTTCCTTCTGATTGGTGTTAATAGACGATGGCTGCCTTCTTGTACTTCCTCTTAGAACAATCACCACCACCACCTCTCCTTCCGAATGTCCTTCCTCTTCTTGTTACAGCGACTAGACCTGTTAATTCACGCCCGTAATGACTATGTGAGGAATACCAAGGGTCTGCTTTGCTTGTGATTAGTACCCTTATGTGCGGTTTGTGTTACCTGTGAGTGGTGGCATTGTGTGTGACATACCACTACCACTATAGCAGGAACGCCATGGCTCTGTTTTACGAGCGATTAGTACCATTGTGAGGGGCCGGCTACCTGGATTTTGGACCTCTTCATATAATAAGCAACATTGCGAATTTGATCCACTGATTGTTTCTGTTTCACGGTGATCCTTTCGTTACCATTCGTTACCGGTTCTAGTCTATGGATAATTGCGCAGTTTTAATTTTCATTTCATTGGACATCGTACCATTAGGGGCCGATGATCTGGCTGTTAGGCCCCTTAAACTATTAACATCATCAGACCTATCACGAATACAAAATCACTCACTAAGTCCGTTCGAAATTAATATAATCCTCCTCCTTTTGGTGATTACGGGTATCGGATGACCCACATTCGTTCGCTCCTTGCTGGAACGATTAAATTAACCGGCTCTTCTGCGTAGAATAATCGAAACTTCAAGACTAAAATAGACGTGTTTACACTGCATATCAGAGCTACAATTCCTTAGAAGGAATCTTTAAAATTGTACATATTCGTTAGATTTGTGTCAACTGATCTTGGCTTTTGGACTGCTCCACATGACTATAACACTGTAAAAAATATTGTCGAAGTTTGTGAGAATTTACCAAATAGACTGTGAAAATCAAAACGACACAGAGCTATGCAGCAGTAAGGTAATTGCACCGGTAATTTATGATCTCATTAGTAAGGACAGTAAAGATGAGACTTTATCTTTCAAGAAAGGCGCATTTGGATCACCGTAGAATCTCAACAGCAGAATACGCGGTATTTCAGTTGGTACATTATGCAGATGTTCAACATCTTCTACACTAGAATTCACTGTAAGAAGCAAAGCGTTCTGAATTGTAGCGCTGGGACTCGCAAGCAGCAAGAATCCTTCATAATACATGTGCAGGAGTTGCACAGGAGAAATATGTGGTCACACAGTGCTCGTTCAACTGGACTTGTGCGAGAGAGAAGCGAAATGTATTACTTCACTTGACCAGCGCACATCGTATAAGCTCAAGACATGGATGGGCAAGCTAAAGTCTAGTTCAAGTTGCAGTGGGTTCTCAGGGCTTATCCATTATTTACCATGTGTGGATCATGACTGAGCGTTACTTACTATGATGATTATGATGATGCATTTTATTGCAATTTGCTTTACGTCGCCCTGACACAGATATGTCTTATGGCGACGAAGGGATGGGAAAGACCTAGGAATGGGAAGGAAGCGGCCGTGGCCTTAATTAAGGTACAGCCCCAGCATTTGCCTGGTGTGAAAATGAGAAACCACGGAAAACCATCTTCAGGACTGCCGACAGTGGGATTCGAACCCACTATCTCCCGATTACTGGATACTGGCCGCACATAAGCGACTGCAGCTATCGAGCTCGGTGATTATGATGATGAAGATGATGATGGAAAGTTTGCTCTTTAAAGGGGACTAACGTCTTGGTCATTGGCCTCTAATGGTACGAAAGATGAAGTGTAATGACAATTTAAAAATCCAAAATTCATCCATTAAACTGAATTCGAAAGGTGAGAAAGAAGAATGAATGGATGGATAAGAATTTAAAATAATCGGTGGATCCAACTCACAACATTCAAAGTTAAAAATAATTCCAAAATCGATCCACTGACTAGAATTCAAAAATACGACGATGAACAATGATTATGAACTTAAGACAATCATTGGATCCGACCCGCAAACTCTCTTAAAACAGCAGTATATACAGACCAGCCCGCCTCTGTGGTGTAGTGGTTAGCGTAATTAGCTGCCATCCCCGGAGGCCCGGGTTCGATTCCCGGCTCTGCCACGAAATTTGAAAAGTGGTATGAGGGCTGGAACGGGGTCCACTCAGCCTCGGGAGGTCAACTGAGTAGAGGTGGGTTCGATTCCCACCTCAGCCATCCTGGAAGTGGTTTTCCGTGGTTTCCCACTTCTCCAGGCGAATGCCGGGATGGTACCTAACGTAAGGCCACGGCCGCTTCCTTCCCTCTTCCTTGCCTATCCCTTCCAATCTTCCCATCCCTCCACAAGGCCCCTGTTCAGCATAGCAGGTGAGGCCGCCTGGGCGAGGTACTGGTCATTCTCCCCAGTTGTATCCCCGACCAAGAGTCTGAAGCTCCAGGACACTGCCCTTGAGGCGGTAGAGGTGGGATCCCTCGCTGTGTCCGAGGGAAAAGCCGACCCTGGAGGGTAAACAGATACAGATGATGATGATGATGATATACAGACCAAGAGGCTGCTTCCAAAGCACATTCCTGAATCGATGATGCTTGTTGTCTAAAGGGGACCAAAATTCAGGTGAACAGTCCCTCATAAAGGTATTTATCGCTAGGAAAGTAAGAAACATGGTATTTGTGATGTAGCGGTAGTAATCATAAGATTCTTTTTTTGCTATTGGCTTTACGTCGCACCGACAGAGGTATGTCTTATGGCGACGATAGGACAGGAAAGGGCTAGGACTGGGAAGGGAGCGGCCATGGCCTTAATTAAGGTACAGCCCCAGCATTTGCCTGGTTTGAAAATGGGAACCACGGAAAACAATCTTCAGGGTTGCTGACAGTGGGATTCGAACCTACTATCTCCCGAATACTGGATACTGGCCGCACTTAAGCGACTGCAGCTATCGAGCTCGGTCTGATCATAAGTGACGGAGACTTACGGTGTTCAACACATTGTAGTACTACTCACAGGTAATATAATAAGCACAGGTAACGCAATCCTGTGGTGTTTTGTCACATAATGGCGCCATTCATAGGCAAAGCAAATCCATGGTGTTCCTCATATAGTGGTACAAATCACATCAACCCTCAGACCCGTCGTGTTTCTCACATAATCTTTCTAATCAGAGGCAATGTAAGCCCTTGGTGTTGCGCATGTAGTGGTACTAATCTCGGGTACTGTAAACGCACAGTGATCCACTCATTGTTGCTACTAATCACAAACCTATTGTTTGCCTAACATAGTGGTACTACTGGCAAGTAAATGCCATCCATGGTGTTTATCGCGTGATAGTACTAATCATAAGCAGTCTCATGGTTCTAATTCAATCATCCTTTGTCGCCCCTTTTAGTCGCCTCTTACGGCAGGCAGGGTGTATTTTTCATGTGTCCCCCCACCACAGGGAGTGAGAAAGAGAAAATACGGAGGGATCCGACACTTTGAATAATGAAGTACCGACAAGGAAAGGCAAGGGCCACGAAGGGCGTGCAAATGAAGAATCCCTAGGCCTCGAATGCTCTAATACCGTCGGAGTAGGAAAAGAACAAGAGTTGAAAAAGCGAGGTCGGACAGGGTAGATCAAAGTGAGAAGTATGGCGCAAGCAAGTGCAAGCAATCTCATCACTCAGCTGAGGGCCCCGTCGTGGTCAACCAACACTTCTAAGTTGAGAGCCTCTGGGGCCCCTTTTAGTCGCTTCTTACGACAGGCAGGTGATAACTTGTGTGTATTATTCGTCTGTTTCCCCCCACCTACAGGAGACATCATCATCACCTCGTGGCATAGTGGAAATTAATAACCCCGCCTTAAAACTGTAGGATTCAATGTACCTCACCATACTTGGTATAGTTTTGACCGTTTAAGATGTGGAGTGGGAGAAACTGCCACTAATCTATACAGACGAGGATGGTCAACATCCTCTTTCTGTGCCTGCGGTTAAGTCCAGCAAACAATAAAACACATCGTGCTAGAATGTGCGCTTCGTGCCTTCCCTGAACATCTTCATTCAGCAACGCCTGAAACAGTGCAATGGATACAAAGTCTAGACTTCATTCTACAGTCCAGTCCGAAGTGATGTGAATGCTGGCAGTAACAAGAAATTATCCGTAACTTCTGTTGCTCTGTATATATTAGTGTTATGAATTTTCTTTTTATATTTCTAGGTGCAGCATTTCTTGTAAGAATGTCATCATTTTTCTTAATAATTAGTTGCTTTCCATTCGTTCGGTTAGTCGGTTATACTGAATATTCTCATGTAAGCATCATATACTTGTGTGAGAAGATAATGATGTTTGCTGCTTAAATTGGCCTAACAGGTAGGTCACCGGTCCCTAATATTAGACTACCAGATTCAACAAAATGAAAATGTCAACGTAAATGTATATCCAGCGACTAGGTCTAAAACGAATGATGATCGTGAAACAAAAAAATATCAGTGGGTCCAATTCACAATGCCTTACTGGTATGATATTTTTTAAAGGTGTCCAAAATCCCCTGATAATGGTACTTATCGCGAGGAAAGTATTTGTCGTGTTGCTGTACTAATCATAACGGTGTTCCACACATTATGGTACTACTCGCAGTTAATATAATACGCAGACCTGTGGCGTTTTTTAAAATTGTACTAATCACAAGTGCTGTAAACTCATACTGATTCACCCTCTGTTGCTACATAGTGATACTACTCGCAAGTAAGGGCGACCCACGGTAATTGCAGGTAGTCTGAAGGTTCTAATAAATCATCCCTTGGTCGCACCTTTTAATCGCCTCCTACGACTGGCAGGGGATACCGTGGCTGTATTTTTCGTTTGCGTCCCCCACCCACAGGGGGTTGTTTGCTTGGTCCGCGAGAGCTATTTTATTTCGCTCAAGTCCACCGACAAGCCGGTTAAGACGCCCCTACCACAACCTGGAACGCGCCACGTCCGAATACGTCTCCCCCTGCTATGCCAGCGTAGTAGGTTCGTGGAGAGGTGTATGGTGCAAGGAGTGGCTTTTGAGGAGAAGCGTGTATTCCATAAAAATCTAATTATTGACCTGGAGGTATTCCGGAAAGATTTCCAAAAGTCCCTCAACCTACTGCGCTGGCATAGCGGGGGGAGACGTCATATTCGGACGTGGCGCGTCCCAGATGGCGAATAGGGGGTCCTAACCGGCTTGCCGGCGGACTTCAGTGAAATAAAATAGCTCTCGCGGACCAAACACACAGCCCCCTGTGGGTGGAGGACGCAGACGAAGAATACACCCACGGTACTGATGCCCTGCCTGCCGTAAAAGGCGACTACAAGGGGCGACCAAGGGATGGTCGACTTAGTACTTGTAATTAGTACGATCACGCAGGGAACATCATGGGTTTTTTTTACTTGCGCGTAGTAACACTGTGTTAGGCACCCAATAGGTTTGTGATTAGTAGCGACAGTGTGTGCTTCCGGCTGGGTTTTACAATACCTGTGATTAGTACCGCTATATGAGCGACACCATGGATCTGCATTCCCTATGATTAGTACCCGCAATGTGAGGAACACCACGGGAAAGTACGAGTCCCTGTGGTTAGTACACTTATGTGAGGAGCACCATAGATTTGCGTTGCCTGTAAATGGCGCCGCAATGTGAGGAACACCATAGGTCTGTATTACATGTGGACATTACATTACCCGTGAGTAGTACCATAATGTGTGGAATATGGAATACCGCGAGTCTATGGTACTATTTATTAGTACCGCAACATTGCAAATAGCATGATTCTACTTTCATAGCCATAAGTACTATTATGCAGTGCCGATGACTAGTGTTTAACGCTAGTTTCTGGGAATGTGGGGCATTGCGGATCGGATCCATACACCACTCTTCATCCTCGCGTTTTTCATTCTGGTCAGTGGAGGATATTGGAGTTTCAAATTGTCATCTCATTTCGTCTCATTTCGTCCCATTAGGGGCGGATGACCTGGACGTTAGGCCCCTTTAAACAACGAACATCATCATTATCATTTCGACAAGTACTCGAGGATGGAGTACTTCTTTCGTTGGTCACCCCCCTTTATCGTTAAGGAATACTCGGTTATGAAATGAGGCCAGCCATTGCCCCCCACCATCAATGGCTCATTGCAATATTCAAATGCTTGGCTTCATACACGCAGCAAGAGTATGGACAAGTCAAGCCTCACCGAGCTAGTTGGCCGCGCGGTTAGGGGCGCGCGGCTGGGCGATTGCATCCGGGAGATAGTACGTTCGAATTCCACTGTCGGCAGCCCTGAAGATGGTTTCCGTGGTTTCCCATTTTCACATCAGGCAAATGCTGGGGCTGTACCTTAATTAAGGCCACGGCCGATTCCTTTCCACTCCTCGCCCTTTCCTATCACATCGTCGCCATAAGACCTATCTGTGTCGGTGCGCTGCGACGTAAAGCCACTATCAAAACAAAGAAGTCAAGCCTCAAGACCGAAAGAGAAGGGACTTTTGTTCGGAATTTTTGGATCTCTCCTCACCCAGCGTGGCCTCAAGGACGCCACCACACATGTTGCGGAATTCCTCAAGGTTTGTAGTTTTCGGGCTGAATCTTGAGGAAAACCCGCGCTTGTGGCCATCATATGGACTACTCCGTGTATTAGGAGAAATAATACACCTTTACTCCCCCATTGTTTTGTGTACTCATTTACCTTCAACTGCAACTTCTCTTATCAGATGAGTAATGGTGTAATTACCGGGATACTTAAAGGATTCTTTGTGCACCTATAAGATTAATTAAAATTATTCTACAACATAATAGCTTATTTTAGTGCTGTGGACGGGCGGTAACCAGTTTCATTGCTTCAAGTGTATCACTTTACAAGCCAGCCGTAAATCTCTCGCTAGATAAACCAAGTTCCTTGCTGAACGTCGTAGACAAGGATTCACTCCTGAAAGTACAATTTACAAAGTTGATACGTCTAGGACTTTAATGTTGTATTTTAAAGACAGTCTCTTAGGGAAATCTAGATCACATTTTTACCATATAAGACGGACAACTTTAACAATAAATGCTACTTTACGAGGTATGACTCCATCCTCGGAAATGGTTCTCCTTTATATCGTTTCTATTACCCACGTTCAGTGTCCTTAACATTAATTGAAAATGAAAATCCACAGCCTGTTTCCGGTCATTCGACCGGATCAGGAATGGAATGAATGAAGCCCCCATCTAGCGGCTGCCGTAGCCTGTTGCACTCCTCTGGGGAAATGATTTATGAATGACAGATGAAATGAAATTATATTGGAGAGTGTCGCTGGAATGAAATATGGCGGGGAAAACCGGAGTAACCGGAGAAAAGCCTGTCCCACGTCCGCTTTGTCCAGCAAAAATCTCACATGGAGTGACCGGGATTTGAACCACGGAACTCAGTGGTAACAGGCCGGCGCGCTGCCTTCTGAACCACGGAGGCTCTCAACTTTATCATAGTAAAAATATTACCCTTTCCCTTGAATAAATATCGCATTTAGTTTACTCATTCCAAATACTGTTGCATACATATACTTTAGCAGGGGAGAGAACATATATATTTTCCCCTGTGGCTGGGCGACGCAGAAGAAGTATGCACCTACTATTCCCTGCCTGCGGTAATAGGCGACTAAAAGGGGCGACCAAGGGTTGATTACATTAGAACCATTACGTGCGCAACACCATGGGTCGACATTACTTGCGACTAGTACCACCTTGCGACGAAAACTATGGGTATACGTTACATAGGAAGATTACCATTATTTGAGGAACGAGTATGGGCGTTGTTTGTGATAAGTGTCATCGTGTGTATTCCACTGTGTTCAGAATGCGCTTGCGTTACCTAGGAGCAGTACCACTCTATGAGTCTACGTTGCTTTTGTGTAGTACCCATTTGTGAGAAAAACCTTGCGCTTGTGTTACCTGTGAGTCATGCCATTGTGTTTGACATACCTATGAATAGTACCACCATGCGAGAAACACCATAAGCACCATCCCAGTAATTAACGCATTTTTAATTGGATTCGCTGATTGAATACTTTTGTTTCACGATAATTTTCTCGCCATCCTTCGTTTCACATTCTAGTTAGTGGATACATTATGAACTTTTAATTTGCATTTAGTTCACGTTGTACCATTAGGGGCCAATGACCTAGCTATTTAGGCCCCTTTTAACAACGAACATCAACATCTCAATCTATACTATTATATACAGAGGTAAAGTGTCTATATAATGACTACTCTCAGGAACTACTGGCCCGATTCTAAAAATTATTTTACTAATGCAAATATTCATTTTCACTGATGGACATGGGCTGTCTTTTATTTTCAAACGAATTCGAGGGTGGGGTGGGGGCACGGGGAGATACAAATATGATAAGCTATTATAGGCGAAATAACAAATTTGTGGCACAAGGACGAGACAAAGCTCAATTTAAGCCCCTTGACGCAAAAAACAAAACTCGGTAAGCCTTACGGGCCCGAAAACCCTGTTTTAAGGCCCTAAAACCAACCGTTGTAGTGATATTGCCACCACACTACCCGTGCTCAAGGAATCGGATAAATAAATGAACTGCCGTAACCATTGCAACATCAGCTCCAAGATTCTGCAGAAGCGAGATTATCTACAATATATCACAAAAAACAAACATGTTACAGACATGAAAACTGGTATTTGGAATCTCCTTTAAAAATAAATGAACACACACTTTTTTGGAAAATATTAAAAAAGCGGGTGAATGTTTAAAATGACTATCTTCTTTTTCTACCGCTTTTCCCACACCTGTAGGGTCGCGGATGCGAACTGTGTCGCACATGTGGAGTTAACCCTGTTTTACAGCTGGAAACCCCTTTTTTTTCTACTTAAAAGAGGACTGTTTCTCACATGTAGAGTTCCATGTCGCATGTTCCAGATTTAGCTCTGCCAGTAGCTTGGTCATCTTAGCCCCAAAAGGCAATGCCACAAACGTGTTTTACAAAGAGGTTCGGGGTAAATGAAATGCAATTTTTCGGCGAGTTTTTATACTTTAGGGGTTTTCAGGTAATATCTTAGTGCAGTACCGAGGAACAATTAATTTTTATCAACTTGCCAAATCCTCGCGAGCCAAGCCGTGAGTAGTTGTTGTTGTTAGTCGTTTAGTCGCTTTCGACTCTCCGTGACCCCATAGACCAAAGTGCGCCATTTCTTCCTGTCGTATACTATTTTTCGAAGTCTTTCTAAATTGAGCGCCGTGGCTTCCTTGATGTCATCAATCCACCTCATCCGTTGTCGCCTTCTTCTCCTGTTACCATCAGTCTTCCCCAGCATTAAGGTCATTTCAAGTGAATCATGTTTTCTCATAATATGACCGAAGTACTTTAGTTTTTGCCTGAGTATTTGACCTTCCAGTGAACAGCCTGGGTTGATTTCCTGTAATATGGACTTATTAGATCTCTTCGCAGTCCACGGAACTCTAAGGAGTTTTCTCCAACACCATAGTTCAAATGCATCTATTCTTCGGCGCTCAGCCTTTCTTACTGTCCAGGTTTCGCTTCCGTACATTGCTACTGGGAAGACCATAGCCTTCACTATACGAATCTTCGTTCTTAAAGTTACGTCTCTACTCTTGAAAACGTTATGAAGGTTGGCCATTGCCTTCCTCCCAAGGAGCAAGCGTCTCTTAATTTCATGGCTGCAATCGCCATCAGCAGTTATTTTGGAGCCCAAGTAGATGAAACTAGGAACAACCTCCATTGTTTCACCATTTATATGCCAGGAGGTGATAGGTTTACTTGCCATGATCTTTGTTTTCTTGACATTCAACCTTAGTCCAACTTTTGCACTTTCTTCTTTCACCTTCATTAGTAGATACTTAAGTTGTTCTTCACTTTCTGCCAACAGGGTTGTGTCATCAGCATATCTAAGGTTATTTATATGTATCCCACCAATTTTAGCTCCAGTTTCTGTTTTATCTAATTTGGCATTCCTCATCACATACTCTGCATATAAGTTGAATAAGTAAGGTGACAATATGCAGCCTTGACATACACCTTTCTCAATCTTGACCCATTCAGTTGTTCCATATAGGGGGAGTAACAGGTAGTCTTATACATTTCGGTATTTTCTTCACATCCCACCGACAGGGACAGGTTGATATGGGATAGGGCAGGGGTAGGAGTTGGAAGTAATCGACCGTGGCATTGTTCAAGGTACTGTCCCAGTGAGCATTTGCCTGGTGTGAAAATGCAGAACTACGTAAAATCATTTTCAGTCTACCGACACTGAGGTTGGAATCCAGTATTTACCGAAATCAAGTACACACAAAGGTGACTGAAACCGGGTGGCCAACTTTAGGGGTAGATTTAATAATAATAATAATAATAATAATAATAATAATAATAATAATAATAATAATAATAATAATAATAATAATAATAAGTGCTTAGCTATAGGCCTATCTGTCCGTACTGATCAGACCCCACGACCAGGGCAAGCTGCATTTGCCATTTATGGAAACTCGATTGTTACTGTGATGGAGGATGGTGTTGTGTGTGTAATGCGAGTTGCAGAAATGTTGAGAACAACACAAGCACTTAGTCTGCGAGCCAAAGGATTTAACCACTTAAGAAATTTCCTCGACCCGCCGTGAATCGACACCACGGCCTCGAGGACCGAAACTTAAGACACTGAATACTCAACCATGGAGCCGAACAACAAGAGATTATGTGTTTCGTAAACTGTCAGAACAAACGTCAAACACGATCATTATACGCTGAGTGGCCACGGGTCACGGTAAGGGTTGTACTGTTAGAGTATGTGCCATGTATGACCCTTCAGCGATTCAACTATCTGCGGCGTAGCTGAGTCTGTCACAGACACCAGTGTCGCAAGTTAACCGACTTTGAATGTGGGATGACCATCGGTGCACGACGCATGGGAGATTGGACGTAAATTCGGGTTTCCAAGTCATCAGTGTCGAGGGTGGATCTTCAATATCGCAGGGAGAATGTTACCACCCGTGTAAACTGCCGCACGGGAAGACTACAGGTGTTGAGTGAACGGACATCATGTCACCTCCGCAGAACCATACTGGGCGCTCGATGGGCTGTGAGTCAGAACTGTGAACTGTAAGGAGGTAACTGCACCGCATAAGTAGGGAAAAAGAGAGAGCTGATCAGGGGCTAATGCGCAAGATGGCGGCTAAACACGTGCTCTAATGGGACAAAATCCTGGGAGCTGGCAGAGGGACTAATGCGCAAGATGGCGGCTATACACGAGCTCTTATGGGACTAAATCCTGGGAGCTGGCAGAGAGACTAATGCGCAAGATGGCGACTATACATGAGCTCTTATGGGACTAAATCCTGGGAGCTGGCACAGGGATTAATGCGCAAGGTGGCCGCTAAACACGAGCTCTTATGGGACTAAATCCTGGGAGCTGGCACAGGGACTAATGCGCAAGATGGCGGCTATACACGAGCTCTTATGGGACTAAATCCTGCGAGCTGGCACAGGGACTAATGCGCAAGATGGCGGCTATACACGAGCTCTTATGGGACTAAATCCTGGGAGCTGGCACAGGGATTAATGCGCAAGGTGGCCGCTAAACACGAGCTCTTATGGGACTAAATCCTGGGAGCTGGCACAGGGACTAATGCGCAAGATGGCGGCTATACACGAGCTCTTATGGGACTAAATCCTGGGAGCTGGCACAGGGATTAATGCGCAAGGTGGCCGCTAAACACGAGCTCTTATGGGACTAAATCCTGGGAGCTGGCACAGGGACTAATGCGCAAGATGGCGGCTATACACGAGCTCTTATGGGACTAAATCCTGCGAGCTGGCACAGGGACTAATGCGCAAGATGGCGGCTATACACGAGCTCTTATGGGACTAAATCCTGGGAGCTGGCACAGGGATTAATGCGCAAGGTGGCCGCTAAACACATGCTCTTATGGGACTAAATCCTGGGAGCTGGCACGGGGACTAATGCGCAAGGTGGCGGCTAAACACGTGCTCTTATGGGACTAAATCCTGGGAGCTGGCACAGGGACTAATGCGCAAGGTGGCCGCTAAACACGTGCTCTTATGGGACTAAATCCTGGGAGCTGGCACGGGGACTAATGCGCAAGGTGGCGGCTAAACACGTGCTCTTATGGGACTAAATTCTGGGAACTGGCACGGGGACTAATGCGCAAGGTGGCGGCTAAACACGTGCTCTTATGGGACTAAATCCTGGGAGCTGGCACAGGGGTTAATGCGCAAGGTGGCCGCTAAACACGTGCTCTTATGGGACTAAATCCTGGGAGCTGGCACGGGGACTAATGCGCAAGATGGCGGCTATACACGAGCTCTTATGGGACTAAATCCTGGGAGCTGGCACAGGGACTAATGCGCAAGGTGGCGGCTAAACACGTGCTCTTATGGGACTAAATCCTGGGAGCTGGCACAGGGACTAATGCGCAAGATGGCGGCTATACACGAGCTCTTATGGGACTAAATCCTGGGAGCTGGCACAGGGATTAATGCGCAAGATGGCGGCTATACACGAGCTCTTATGGGACTAAATCCTGGGAGCTGGCACAGGGACTAATGCGCAAGATGGTGGCTATACACGGGCCCTTATGGAGAAAGCTGGTCCGGGTTAGGACAGGCAGTATACATAGGACTTACGGAGATGGCCTAGGGACTAATGCGCAAAATGGCGGTCGTGTGCAACTTCCTAGTGCTAGGGCCCTCGACCCAAGATGGACGCTATGCATTGGTTACACGAGACTAACTTCAAGGAGATGGAGTAGGAGCTAATGGTGATACATTGTTCTTATAGGCCTAACTCTACAGAGCTGCCTCAGGGGCTCACAACTTGTAACTTACGACCTATTTGTTTTACCAGCCTAACTTTTGCTAACTGAGGCAAGGGCTACCATGCAAGACGGCTGCTATACTCTATTCCTGTAGACCATAATTACAGGGCTGCCTCAGGGGCTCACAACTTGTAACTTATGACCTATTAGTTTCATAATGTAGGCTCTTATGGCGAATGCTTACTCAGGGTAGGATAGGCGGTATACATATGACTTAAGGAGATGGTCTAGATGCACAAGATGGCGGCCGTGTGCAACTTTCTAGTGCTAGGGCCCCCGAGGCAAGATGGCCGCTGCAGGGAGCTCTTGCGTATTGCGCCCGCGTAATCTAGTCGGAGAACAAGAGACACGTCGGGGGTGCTCAGTTCGACATGAAATTACTGACGGAATGAATACAAATGGCAGGATTAAACATTAGGTTCGGAAATAAGAATATTCGAGATTCAATCAATAATATAACATTGTTTATTCAAAATAAAATAAAAACTTTTGCCATCGTGATTACCTATGATTATGGGAACTGATCGCTACTTTAAGTTAAATTACTGATGATTCTTGACGTGGCATAAAAATAATTCAAACAAATTGGATGGTATACGTGACTCATTTGCCCTGCAATTCTAACAGAGTTGTATTCTGTAATTACATGCATCATTTGTAAATCGTATAATTTAATAATATTCAATTTTTGAACCCTGAAAAATGAGGACGATGTATCAAATTCCTCGAAATATCTGAAAAACACATCAAATTTTAATGGAGTGTATGAATGATAAGCCGGCCCCGTGGTGTAGGGGTAGCGTGCCTGCCTCTTACCCGGAGGCCCCGGGTTCGATTCCCGGCCTGGTCAGGGATTTTTACCTGGACCTGAGGGCTGGTTCGAGGTCCACTCAGCCTACGTGATTAGAATTGAGGAGCTATCTGACGGTGAGATGGCGGTCCCGGTCTAGAAAGCCAAGAATAACGGCCGAGAGGGTTCGTTGTGCTGACCACACGACACCTCGTAATCTGCAGGCCTTCGGGCTGAGCAGCGGTCGCTTGGTAGGCCAAGGCCCTTCAAGGGCTGTAGTGCCATGGGGTTGGGAGGGGGGTATGAATGATAAAATATTCAAAATTTACAAAGTCTATTTCTTCTCATATCAAAATGTTAGTGAAGTTACGTTCTTTAGATATTCATTATCATTAAATGTATCTTGAAAGTGCTTTGCAATGAAGTAAAAAATTAACTCGAGACGTCGAGTATATCTGCTCAAAGTTATTCTCACTTATCTCCTCGTGAGAACTAAAATCTTACGTTATCATTACGTGGTCATATATAAGGAATCGAAATTATTAATCCTCACAAATTATTAAATCAAAATAATTTAACGACGATGGAATGCTGTCGAAATGTTTAAATTAAATGTAACTAAAATATCACAGATTTCCCTCTATTAACACAACATATACATCTGAAACACACAAGACATAACTTATAACTAGAAACTAGAAACCCAACTCCATTCAGTTTTCCTTCTGGCTCGCCACAGAAATAAAACAAATTTCCAGATTTTAAGAGGAGACGTATTTCACTTAGACCAACAACACTCCAGTTGATCTTCCCAAGTTCTTCTTCAATCTCTTCAGGTCTGCCATAACCTAGCAATGAGCGACAGTTATAGGTACAGACATTGAATACCTGAGGTTTCTTTGTGATAGATCTTTCTTTCTGAGACATCAAAGCTGCTCCTACCCGGAGATCCGATTGTGGGAATATTTTACCTCCGGAGAATTTATTAGCCTTAATGTCATTCATCATTTGACTTAAATGGCGTGAAGCTTAATCACAACGCCTGCTTCAATGACGGATTGGTGATCCTCCCGCACTGATCGGCTCGCCAAACCAGTTTCCCGCTGGGTTTGGGTGCCCAAACCTTCCACTTGATTGCTCGGCTTAACAGGGGCACCTCTTGTAGGTTATGTGCTTGGAGTTGAAGTGAGAGAGGCTAGAGAACTCAAACTTGCCGAATCCTGTACTGTACCCCCCCCCCTTACCGTTGGTAATTGACCCAGAACAACACGCAAGTCGGGAGATTCGAGGCGTGGACATCGAACAGGAAAGGCTGAAAACAACCCCGAACTGGAGATGTCCCTCGTTATTAAAGAACAAGGAAATATACCAATCACTACTCTGAATGACCATCATTTAAAGTTAAAATGAAGGTTTATTGAATAAGTAGATATGAAACATAAAATAACTGAAAACCAGTAATCAAACCAAAATAACGGATTATAACATAACGTACCTTCACGAATGATCAACTTAAAGTCATGGTGTGAGCTCAACATTTCCATTGTCTAACACCCAAGAAGTATTATAACAAGCTCACAGTTTTTTTAATGATCTCGTTACATCATGGACACTGCAGAATTAAGCTCGATCTTTTTACGAGAATAACTTCATTCATCTCATATTTCTATTCGCACCGCTATCCACACAACAATAGCTCTCTGTTACACTCAATCAAAGCCCACCAGTCCAGGGAGAACCCAAAAAAAGGGCAGGCAAGAAATTAAAGAAGGTATGAACATGGAGCAGAGAGGAAGATCTCTCGACCACGGAGATAATAATAATAAACAAAGGGGATCACGGGCATGCGCGTAATAAAAATATAAGAAGATAAACATGGCCGCCACACGGGCAGGAAAAATCCAAGTTAAAGACCTGCCCAAAAATAATGTTGTACCGCGAACAAATATAAGGTACAGAACAAAGATAAAAATAAAATAAAACTAATCGAATGGTCACCTTTTCACTTCGCCCCATCACCAACACCCATTCTAACATTCCCACTATGTCAGTATCGGGAAGTAATTATGCGAGCGGCCGCTCGAGTTAAAAGTCAAACACCAATTCCAATAAAATGACTCACCTTGTCACACAGTTAGGTCTCACATATATCAAGTAGTAGCGTGAACACCGCACAAACATTTCACACCGGAAAATCAGAGAGAATCACTTACCAAAAACCCATCAGGTCCGCGCTTAGAACGACCCAAATGGAAGCTTCTAGTCGACTCGAAGGGCGTACAATCATTGATGGCGAAGTGTAATAAACGTAGTGCATGAAATATGTAACCAGCCGGAGACAAAAGTGACCAAGATATCATGATCATAATAGCGAGCATACGCACTCACACAGATCGTTTCACGCAGCGAAGCAGAAAGAAGCACATCGATCAGTTATCGATGACCGTGAAAAATGTATTACAAACATTCGTAAAATCAAAGTTAAAACCTAAGACCAACATACCTTTAATATTCATACTTATCTTACCAAAAGAAAGCAGTAAGAACTTATTTTTAAGAATGTCAAATATCCATTTGAAACACAGGAATGCAATTCCGGTCCGTATGGGCTGCATTGTTAATCAGTCTCATGTAAACAAAGCAAAGATAAGATTCTAAGAAGATTAAACTAGTTGTCTCGTAAAAGGAACGATCTCTTGTACACATATTATGAGCAGTGCTGCGCTCTCTAGTGCAGCCATGGAGGTAGATAAGTCATTTGAATAGAGGTAGACGGAACTCATTTGCATATCAAACCATTGCATTAGTGACACAAATCATTTGAATTAAAGAAACATGCTAAGGAAGCATGGTTCAGTCCTTATGTTATTGTTGCTAGATTGATTGCAACGACGCATTTCACTCCCATTTGTCAACTCACGTACTCCTAAGAAATCCTTGATCTCATTCCGGAATCAACTTGCTGATGGCATACTACAGTTACCACGAGGCCACGAACCTACTACGCTGGCGTAGCAGGGGAGAGGTGATACTCCCACGTGGCGCGTCCCAGGTGGCGGATAGGGGGGTCCTAACCGGCTTGCCGGCGGACTTGAGGGAAATAAAATACCTGTCGCGGACCAAACACACTACCCTCTGTGGGTGGGGGACGCAGATGAAGAATAAACTCACGGTATCCTCTGCCTGTCGTAAGAGGCGACTAAAAGGGGCGACCAAGGGATGATCAAATTAGAACCATGAAACTACTTCTAATTAGTACCATCACGCAGGGAAGACCATGGGTTGTATTTACTTGCACGTAGTACCACTATGTTAGGTACGCAATAGGTTTGTGATCAGGAATCAGGAGGAGGGGCCTACAGTACCTGTGATTCTTACCCCTATATGAGCGACACCATGGGATTAGAGACACCATGGTTCTGCCTTACCTATGATCAGTTGCCACTATGTAAGGAATTCCATTGGATAGTACGAGTCCCTGTGGTTAGTCCACTTATGTGCGGAACGCCATGGGTTTGCGTTGCCTTTATAGGTTTGCGTTGCCTGTAAGTGGTGCCGCTGCGAGACACTACAGGTCTGGGTTACATGTGAGCATTACACTACCTGTGAATAGTACCATAATGTGTGGAATACCGCGAGCCTCCGCTACTTTTCATTAGTACCGCAACATTACACATAGCATGGTTCTACTTTCCTATGGATAAATACCATTATGAAGGGCTGATGACCTGGAGTTTGGACCCGTTTTGACAATACGCATTATCGATTCAGTATCGTGCTATAGAAGCAGTCCCTTGGTCAGTAATACTATTGTTTTGTGCCAGCTTCTGTGCATGTGAGGCACTGTGGGTAATTTCCACTGATTGTTTTAAATTCATATCCGTCCATCCATTCATTTTCATGTTTTGAATTCTGGTCAGAAGAGGATTTTGGAATTTTAAGTTGTCATTTCATTTCGTCTCATTTCGTACCATTAGGGGCCGATGACCGCAACATAAGGTCACTTTAAACATCAATCATCAATCAATTACCACGAGGTACGAATGTAAGTGCAAATATCACGAAAATATCGAAAATATTAGGAAATTATTATCTCAATAAATTCCTACGACACAGATAAACTCACTAATGCAATAAAATTCGTTAAATAAGAAAGGATGGTTACGATAACACATGGATAACTTCCGCTGATCTGTCATTTCAGAACTCTGTAACACGTGGTTTGGAATATGTCCTAACTCGAACATTAGGGAACAATTAATGAAATAACGTGAGAAAAAAATCAACTACAGACTACAAGACGACACCAACAGAATAGGAAATAAATAAATTGTTACGTGGAACAGATATAAATAAGACGTTGTCGCCTTAACTTATACTGAAGGCTTCATGTTGAGCTCCTGGCGTCCTCAATCGAACATTCTAGCGTTGAAATCCTTGCATCTCTCCATTGTAGGCGACGGTCCGTTGATTTAGCAGTTCATGATGAAATATGTGTAGAATCCGGTACGAACTCTCATCTTTTTTGCTGTGAATATTGTCGAGGTCCTCTTCGTCTGTACACTTCCCGATGATTTTGCTAAAACTTGTACAGAATAAATTAGAAAAAGTCCTAGACACTATCCTGCAAGTTATTACTGAAAAACACGTACTTTAATTATTTATCTGTCTCCATTCGACGTCTGTTGGTTGAATACACTAATTGTGGTCGTATATGGGCTTAACGCTGAAAATGCGTCCACTATCCCTGGTGATGACTGGATCTCAACTGACGTTCTCGTAGACCAATGTACCAAGCGTAGCTGAAGATTAATGCAACGAAGTGAGCTGAAGTGAGAATGAGCGCGTGTATGACTCGCTGTAAGTAATGCAGTACTCCACACATCGTAGGAAGTACGAGTCACTTCAAGTACTAAATTCTTGCCAGCACCATTAATTACATTCATATTACCTTCTGGTAATACACCATTCAAATTAAATATAAATTCAATTTATAATTATTGTAGTTCACACGGGATACCATTAACACTGTTCAGTCTAATTTCACTTTTATTACATTCGTACGTACACATATCACACCGTCAATGTTATTAATAACATTTTCTTTACTTTTATCAAATACAACTGCACGCGAACATATTCCAGCTATTTTATTCTCTCTTCCTCATTTATTTCTATTTTTATTTTCTGATCCAGCTAGCTCTCTCCCCTTCATGTTTGATACCGCTCGCCGCCTGGCTCAGGGACAAGCACGTGCGATGCCGACAAAGAACCAGACTCTTGACACACTACCCTTCATTCGACCACTTGACAAGAAGCATACGGTCACAGTATACATGGGTTCTTATGGCACTAACCCTACGTCGGCTGTGCTACGGTTTTTCGCGTATTAGCCTATTTGGAGGTTCTATCTTTCTAACCGGATGCCCTTCCTAACTTCAGTCTCAGCACAGGCGCTCTTGTGGCACTAACCCGACGTGGATCGTGCTAGGGCTGTTCGCGTATTAGCCTATTCCGAGGTTCTGTCTTCCTAACCGGATGCCCTTCCTAACTTCAGTCTCGGCACAGGCGCTCTTATGGCACTAACCCGACGTTGACCGTGCTAGGGCTGTTCGCGTATTAGCCTATTTCGAGGTTCTATCTTCCTAACCGGATGCCCTTCCTAACTTAAGTCTCGGCACAGGCGCTCTTATGGCACTAACCCGACGTTGACCGTGATAGGGCTGTTCGCGTATTAGCCTATTTCGAGGTTCTATCTTCCTAACCAGATGCCCTTCCTAACTTCAGTCTCGGCACAGGCGCTCTTATGGCACTAACCCGACGTGGACCGTGATAGGGCTGTTTGCGGATTAGCCTATTTCGAGGTTCTATCTTCCTAACCGGATGCACTTCCTAACTTTCGGCTCTCGGTGGAGTGAAGTAACGTAGGTCGGAGGGTGATGTAATACTGCTGCAAGAAACGACTTAAAGGGGTACCAGGGGTTCTTAACTTCCGAGCGTGGTTTAGTGGTTAGAGGACTTCGAGCTGAGTCTGGTATTAATATTAGTTGTTTAACTTTCTCTGCATAGGGAATCGAGGGTTTAGCTGGGTGGTAGATTAGAACCCTTCTGACTCGAGAACAATCTTCTACTCATAGCCACGAGGCTTCGGGAATCTGCTGATGTTGTACCTGGTCATGCTATGTAAGCAATATCCTTGAACACAGTTGTCGGTATAACAGTCTGAAGAGGGAGATTGCATGCGGTTACAAATTGGCATGACCGGGCGAGTTGGCCGTGCGCGTAGAGGCGCGCGGCTGTGAGCTTGCATCCGGGAGATAGTAGGTTCGAATCCCACTATCGGCAGCCTTGAAGATGGTTTTCCGTGGTTTCCCATTTTCACACCAGGCAAATGCTGGGGCTGTACCTTAATAAGGCCACGGCCGCTTCCTTCCAAGTCGTAGGCCTTTCCTATCCCATCGTCGCCATAAGACCTATCTGTGTCGGTGCGACGTAAAGCCCCTAGCAAAAAAAAAAAAACAAATTGACATGAATGAAATATCTGACCTGAGCAGGCTTCGATTCTTCGACTTTGAACACAACTCTGCATCTGTTAGCACAAAGGGGTCTATAGCTGAGTCTGGAATAAGCCTAACTCTACAGAGCTACCACAGGGGCTCACAACTTGTAACTTACGACCTATTAGCTTTAGCAGCCTCACTTTCTGGGATATGAGGCAAAGGCTACTATGCAAGGTTGCTGCTATACTGCATTCTCATGCACTGAACTCTAGAGAACTACCTCAGGGGCTTACAACTTGTAACTTATGGCCCATTAGTTTTATCGCCTAACTTTTGGAAACGGAGGCAGGGGCTACTAGGCAAGATAGCTGCTGTACATTGGTTATATTAGACTAACCAGCTACCCTTCAAAACTTTAGTATAGCACAGGAGCTAGTGATGATACATGGGCTTTTATGGCACTAACTTGGGGAGAGCTGTGCTAGGGCTTTTCGCGTATTGGACTAATACGGGGGTTTCATCCTCCTAACCGGATGCCCTTCCTAACATCAGTCTAGCGCAGGGGCTCTTATGGGACTAACCCGGGTAGAGCTGCACTAGGGCTCTTGAGGAGAAATAGCCGCTCAAAGCTTGGAGGTATGCAGGTGTTAGGGTTACCGGGAAGTTAGAAGATAGACATCAGCAGTGGTTGTAAGCCTGTCTTGTACTCTACTCCTCAGCGAGGGCCCCTAACTTGTTAATACAGGACGGTTGCCTAATTGTACTTCTTCTTAAAACAATAATCACCACCATCGCCCCCTATCCTCGTTTAAACTTTTAGGATATTAATATAAGACTGTAGAGAGCGTTCCCAAACCTGTGGGAAGTAATCACGGTAGGAGTCGAGAGTACACCCCTAAAGAACACGAAAGTAGGGCCTATAGGGCCTATATGCCACACAACCGATCGTTTACTAGTTACAGACTTCCCAAATTTGTACGGTAAATATTGGTAAACCTGAGGGCACACGGAACGCTACGCACGCTATTCCACTTGGGTAAAAAGAAAGCTACGTTTTGTATGAGACTGCTCAGTTTTGGCCGAGATGTTGGCTGATAGTGTGTGATGACTCCGACAATAAGCTATTGTTGTTACTCTCCGAGCCTAAGCGTAAAAGGAAGTGGATGCATTGCACCCATCAGATGAGTCTGATTGGCAAAATTTTAATAATTGTATTTGATAAATAAATAGTAATAGTCCGGCGGGTTAAAGCATAGGACAGCAGTAGAAAATGCTGGTAGCCAGCGCGTGAGAAAGAAGCCTTGCTAGGAACCCACGCTTCTTTCTCTGCTAAAAATAAATTAATGTCTCTGGGACACCTGTTATTGCATCATCTTTTGAAACTGCGTAATAGGAGTGGAAAAGTACTGGCAGGAGTGACTGAGATGGAGAATCGTGGTCCTAGATACCCGAATCCCCTTGTTTTGAAATGGACCCGTCCATGTAGATGAACATCGGAGTATGCGCTCCAATCAGATTGCTGCATTTAAATAATTTCAAAATTAGCGCGACCAAATGATATGTGGCTTGTAATTAATCCCTGTCAGTATTTAAGGAAGATTATATCAAGAGGAGATGTCAGTAATTATTGTAATAATTCTGGACTAACTTACTGGTTTGTGGGAAATGGATTGGAATATTGTGTACCCAGGTGTTTGATATCAACAGCAGTGGGAACCCCTTGCCAGCGTGGAGAGTGGTTCACCAGCGCGGCAGAAGATATAGTCCAACTAACGCCTACTACATTGTAAGAGTAATTACGAACAATTCAAGAGTCACGGTGCATCATGGCAGTAACAAGAATTTATGCAATCTGTGTGTACAAGGCATTTCATGTTTTTAGTAACTTTGTTTTGGAGCTACCCAGCACTACTTTAACTGGGATTTTTGGTGGCAAGAATTAGTGTTCCTACGCCGATTAGTGCACCAACATCCCCGAGCAGTAGCTTCTCACGAGTCAGTCATCATCCAGAGTCTTGTGGCGGTCAGACGTGTCTTAACTTTGCTCCGTATTCAAGTATAAATGTACAGAATTGAGTGTATTTATTGCTGCATTGGAGATGGAAATAAGCTTTATGAACAGGAATTGAGTTGGTAAAGTGTTTGAAACCACGTTAGTGAGTGGATTAACTAATTAACAGATTTACAAGTGTCCAATCCACGCAGGGTAAAAATGAAACTTTGACTTATGCAGTAGTTGCATCTTATGTGACGCAATTTCAATATGTAGCCCACAGAGCAACGCAGACAGTTTAATATATTGGTAAGCCGTAAGAGTGGAAAATATTTGCTTGCAACAGATGAGCTGTTAGTTCTGTTTGAAACGTTGAGCGGAGAAAAATACTTTTACTCTCTATAAGATATTTAGGTCAAGTGAGGGTGGACGCTTTCTCCAGCAGCGTGGTGTATACAAAGGGAGCGGCTGAGCTCACGAAAGACTTCGCTACATTAGAAGCAGCTGTGTGTTAGAGCATGGTACGTGAAATCAGGCCTAAGTTCCAAGATAGCTGAGTACTGCGTGTGTTGTATATATATATTATAGTATAATGTCAAGTGTTAAAACAAGTTGTCGTGTTTAATATTATGAGTAGGAAATAATCGTGTGTAAAGTGTCAAGCAAGAGTGGAAATTAGTAATATAAGCCAATGCCGGATACAGCAAGAATGATCGATGATATTAACATGTTTGTCATGAATCTGTAAGACAACATGGCTGCGTTTAGTCCTGGTGACCCCGAAATGCCATCAATGTGAGTACAAAACCTCATGTTTAAATTAGAATCTAAAGCTTTCCTTTGATAATGGTATCTTGATGTAAGTAGGTATGCGAGTGACGATTGTATAATTATAAAACCCGAGTACACAGCCAGAAAATTAGGATAATTCTGCTTATGAGTAGTGTAAATATTATTATTATTATTATTATTATTAGTCGTGTGTGTACTAACTTGATCTGTCAGTATCGAACAAATTATATTTTTTGAGGCAATTATAATGAACAGTTTGCGTAGTATACCTGCACTATTATTATTATTATTAGTAGCATTGTCAGTATTTCATTTAGGCAGAATTTTATTTTGTTTGACGCAAGCATAGGCACCGTGGTGGATGATTGATGAAGTCAATTAACGATAATAAACATATATATATTCAGTAGTTACTGTCGAGAATTCTGTTTGGACGACAGTAACACTGATACATCCATATATTTTTGCTGCTATGGCAAGTAACGTGGTCAGACAGTTGGGTGAACAGTGCTAAATAAAGGGATATTTGGCAGGTAAAATCAAAGTGTTGTCAAAGTAAGAACGATATTGAGTGACGGTATTTTGTTTGAGATGTTTGAAGGTCCGTAGTTAAGAGTATATGGTAATATATGATGTTATTTACCTGAAGAAAAGTATGTAGAACAAAGAGTATGGTGAACATATTCTCAATAAAGACTGGAAATATTGGTATTCAGCGTGATGGCTGAGAGGTGATAGAATTATGCAGAATAAAAATGATAATGACGTCGTAAAATGAATAATGTAAGAAAGAATATAGGCCAGTCGAAGATGGTGCACGAGTTAGAAGGACCAAATGATACGTATAATGGTTTAGCCGTGACACAACATCGTTTTATTCAGAGAAAAGTTATAGTACGCATTTGAGTGACATTATAAAGTTAGGTTGGTAACATGGGTCACCCAACTGAGCTGGTGTGGATGCTTGCCAGTAGCAACTACTTTGTTGGTTTTAACAGATGACTATTATTATTATTATCATTATATATATATATATATATATTCATATTTTTTTGCCTCGTATTAGCCATCATTTAGGTACATTCTTTTATTGTCTATGCATTGTCTGTGTATTTTATTGGGAGGAAACCACAGTAACATTTGCACTGGGTCATGGTTATGTTTCAGCGAATTATAATATATTGGGACGCTGAAATAGGCCAAAAATGTGGCATGAGCATTTGACAAGGTTCATCTATGTATATATTGGTGAAACATTTAGGCATTAGGTTAGGATTTCTGGCTGCGTTATCTCGCTTGGTGTACATATTAGAATAAGTTATAGTGAGTTTTATTTTAAGTAGGAGAGTTTGTTTTCTCCAGGTTGATTTACAGTATCTAAGTAAGGGTCACTCGCATATATATGAAAGCAAAGCTTTAGATTCGTATATAACAACAACCAAGGTCCATTATGTGAGTTAAAAGTTACTGAATTCTCAGGTTAAAAATTATTGTTTATTGCACCTGGAAGGAGGATATTGAAATTATAGGAACTCAGTAACAGTTTTGATCAGAGAAATGTTATTATGATTAATAACGGTAAAATCCATTATGAGAATTTTATGGTTACGCCTTTACACAGTGAGTCTGGTATTTCATCAAATTATAATTTATCCTGGCAAATATGGTTTTATAGATAAAGAAAACTCAATAAGCACTGTTAAGAAAGATTCTATTCCCAAGGTGTTATTTATGGTAAATGAATGTTCTAAGATAATAGACACAAACACGTTATAGTTCATCAGGACGGTGGATCAATAGTACCGTACTTACAGGTCAGGTTAAAATATTATTATTATTATTATTATTATTATTATTATTATTATTATTATTATTATTATTATTATTATTATTATGATTATTATTATTGGATCTTATTATTTAACATTTTACCAATGCAATTCACAGGCTATTAGGGAGTCCTGACGAATACAATATTAATCACTTGTGTCAGTCAATTGTGGATTTATTAATTAATTAAATATTAACATTTATATTTTTTTTGTATATCCAATTTATCTACGATTTGGTTATCAACAGTATTGGATTTTGGTAGGCGGATAGTAATTCTTAAGGATTTAGTAATGATATCCAATTTAGTAATAGTATTTGTTACCGTGTTTTGGTGGTAGTTATGCATGAAAGAAGGTGCTGGGTGGTGAAGGGGTCTCAAGCTACTAAAGTGAAATTAATTTTAAAATTTAACAAGGTTATATTTTCTTTTCAAAATTAGGTAACAGCAAATTGAACAGGTACTTAGTAGCCGAAACACGATTGACAATTACATTTACATAGGTACCCCATTTGGGGCTTCAAAAGTCAGAAACATAATTCTTGAGCCATGAGCCCAACCTTACAATGAACACCATACAACAAAGGGGCCGAAAACCCCCAAACATGCCAGAAACACCGGCTTCCAATTACATCCAAAAGCCTCCTTGAGGCAGAAACACAATTTTCAAAAAGGGCAACTTCCCCTTAAAATACAAGCCTATCATAGGCCACTCCGAACTCCACCTTTAAGCCGTCCTCAAAGGACATATACACAGGAGCAAAATACCCAATCTACTGAGGTCTGTTAAATGACAAGAAAGTTAATACATGACCTCTAAAATCACAATTTGAGAGGAGGCGAACTTGCACTCCTAATACACTTTGTCTTTAAGACCTATTTTGGCTCTAAGGCCACTGATGCAAGGGCTAATCCCATACTACAGAGGTGACTTAAGAAACTACTAACTTACATTACTGAAGAATAGGTTGCGAAAAATAAGTTCACCTCAAACAATGTGAGTGGGAGCTCGAGAGGGTTAACACTCTCTATCCCAGTATGTCGCTTTACAAGAGAATAGAAGAAAAGAGAAGTTACATTATAGGGGAACGCTTAGAACCTGCCCCGAAAGTTAAACTGCTGAGCTGGCAAAGAAAAAAATTTATTAATCGGCCATTACCTTATTGTTGACCGCTGCCGAGGAAAGAGGCGCTTCCCGCCTCCTGCTATGTACTTAATACACTGAAAGATGGAACAGAAGTGGCCCGGAGACCCTAAAATCAGCAGTTTAAATACTCTCGCAGAAAGTTCTAGGCGTTAGGGGAAAGAAAACACCCTCCCACAAAGATTTTATTGGGTAGGACCCCGCAACAGATTCAAGTTGGGGAAAGATACACCAGATTGGTCAGAAATTAATTGAAAAAATTCGTGATTGGATACATTCAAAACAAGGGGAAGAAAGGGGTAAATATTGCCAACTTAAACAATGACAGAAAGAAATTTAACAAAGAACAAACTCCTGAAATTAAATTTTCTCCAACAAAATAGTTCTTTGACTCCGCACTAGGGTGCACTATTGTTGATCTTCAGTAGTGTCCTCTAGAAGAGAAAGTTCACACTTCTTAATACAAGCAAGACAAAAGTACGTCGAAAATGACACAGTTCACAAACTCAAAAATTTCCAGGTAGTGACATCTTCTGAGAAATTTGGAAATTAAGACCGTAGATAAAGTTCAGACTTCCTCCAGAAGAGGAGTTTCAACTGGCGCAACTTTTAAATAAACGGTGTGGAGGTGTACCGCCCGGTACAGACCTCCCCCCCCCCAAAAGTTCCTCCACGGGGTAACACAGAAGAACATAAACTTTAGTTTGAAAATAAGTTCCAAGTTTTGATGTTGATATTAAGATAACTTGCAGAAGTATTTGAGAAATTTCTTAATTCGGTTCCAAAATTTTGTTGTTGGAGGTGAAGTCTTTAGGTTTATAGAAGTTGAATTTCTGAAGATAAGCTTTTACTACTTAAAAGTGAAGGAAAAATTTGCAATGTCCATCAGATATTGCGGTTGAATTCCCAAATGTAGTTATCTCTTATAGTAACTGTCCATGTAGTTGATGTTGATGAAGTTGGATGGCCGGACCGGCCGTTGCAGCTTGCGTCCAAAAGGAGGCCGCTCGGACCCCTTAAGTACCCTGAGATACCGCTCGCCCGCACTATGAGGGGAGCAGAGTGTTGAAACACGCCGCGCCCGCGGTGAACATATACAGGCTGCGGGCCAGTAGCAGGTCGTGCGCCGCACATCAGCCTTGGCCGGGAGGAGAGCTCCGGCTCGCCGTGCACATGTCGTCCTCGCTGGAGAGGAGGGGGCCCATCCCCCTCCCCAGTTGCTGCACGGCGCTGCGCGGCTGCGGGGGCACTGAAACATTAAGGCTAGGCGGCAGAATTGTGTTGGACCATCGTCTTTTGAAGGCACAGGCATTATGGAGAGGTTGAGGGGCCAGCGGCGTGTAGATATCCGTGGCATTTAATCTTATTAAGCCACAGTGTAAGGTGGAGCAGGAGACGGGAGCGTGGTAATGGCCGTGGCAAGAACAGGATGGCAGTTTAACGGATCGGGGCGGGTTTTACAAAAGGCTTACATCTAAAACCAAAATATTATAGAAGGGGCAGAATGCCATAAAAGTGAAACTCAAAAAAAAATATAACCTTCATATCCTTTCAAAATAATATGAAGCAAGTTAACACAAAATTACACCGGTTTCACCTGGGACAGGTGAACCCTAAATATCCTCTCGGTGGCTGGATTACTTAACAATAAGGTAACCGGCGTAAGAAAATCGAGAATGATACAAGGCCCATGAAATCTGGGGGCAAGCTTGCCCGCGGGAACAAAATTTTTGACCATAACCTGGTCACCTACCTTCAAAGGGGTGGGTCTCCGTCCACGATCATACCTTTCCCTAACCTTTTCATGAGACACTTTAAGATTGGCTTTAGCCTTCTTCCAAAGATCTTTAATGTTGTCCGGATCTATTATCTCGGGTAGAATGTTATTCAGAGACCAGAGGTTAGAGAGCGGCGAGTTGGGAACAAACTTGAACATTAAAGAAGCTGGAGTGAACTTGTGAGATTCATGAACCGCTGAATTCAAAGCAAAAGCTATCCAATGCAGGGACGTGTCCCACCTGGAAGGATCTTCATGATGATAGGCAATGAGTGCGGACCTGAGATTACGGTTAACCCGTTCAGCCAGAGATGGTTGAGGGTAATAAGCAGAAGTAGTTACATGAGAGATGGATAAGTCAAAACAGAATTTACGAAATAAATTAGATGTAAAAGCCTTAGCATTATCGGAAACTATGTATTGACAAGGACCAAAAGAAGCAAAGATAGTATTAAGACAAGAAATGGTGGACTGAGCGGTAGCCAGCTTAGTCGGAAATAACCAGGAAAATCTAGTAAAACCATCTACACATACAAAGATGAACTTGTTGGCATTCCCCTTTGACTGGGGGAAGGGTCCCACATAATCAATATACAGGCGCTCCATGGGGCGCGACGCTTGATGAGAAGACAAAAGACCTACCTTAGTGGACATGGTCGGTTTACTAAGCAAACAGGATTTACATGCCTTTACTAATTCACGGATTTCACCGTCCATACCCTTCCAGATGAACATATCACGAATCTTTTCACGAGTTTTAAAGATACCAAGATGCCCTCCTAATGGGGTCTCATGATAATACTTGAAGATCATAGGTACAAGAACCGCTGGAACAACAACTTTCATCATCTTATCATGCCTCGAAGGGCAACATAGAACTCCATTCCTCAGAACATAAGGGACAACATGTTCCCCAGAAGAAAGGGTTTCCATTATCGGAGCCAGCGTCGGATCTTCACGTTGGTATTTCTCGATATCCCTAAACAGCATGGGAACATCTGTTAGGATGGCATTAACCTCAGATAGCATGGACTCGGGAGGTGATGGACTGTCGACCTGTTCATGGTTCTCAACGTCGCCTGAAAACATACGGCTGAGTCCATCAGCGACAACATTTTCGGTACCTCGGATATGCCTGACATTGAATTGGAAGGCAGAAATACGGATGGCCCAACGGGCTATACGACCAGTACGACGCGGCCTACCTAAGACCCAGCTTAATGCTTGATTATCTGTCTCCAGGTCGAATTTGACATGTTCCAGATAGAGACGGAACTTTTCTAAGGCAAATAAGACTGCCAACCCTTCGAGCTCATAGATGGAATACTTGGCTTCTTGAGCCGATAGAGTCCTAGATGCATAGGCGATGGGTCGCCTCCCTAGTTCAGTCTCTTGAAGAAGGACTGCCGCTACCGCCGACGACGACGCGTCCGTTTGGACGATGAATTTCTTTGAGAAATCAGGCATAGCAAGGATAGGGGCATTACAGAGAGCTAATTTCAGATCTTCAAAAGCGGCTTGTTGAGAAGGTCCCCACTCGAATTTGATGCCTTTCCTACGAAGAAGGTTCAATGGCGCCGCTCTATTAGCAAAGTTAGGAATGAACTTTCTGAAGAAATTCACCATACCAATGAACCTGGCGATACCTTTAATGTCCTTGGGAGGTTTAAAATCACGGATGGCCTGTGTTCTAGAATGATCGACTGCTACACCATCAGGTGACACAATATGCCCTAGGAATGACATAGAGGGCTTAGCAAAAGCGACCTTGGACAACTTGACAGTTAACCCAGCCTTACGAAGGCGATTCAGAACTTCTCGCAGATGATCTAGATGCTCTTCGAAGGTCTTCGAAAACACGACGACATCATCCAAGTAGTGATATAAGTACTCGAATTTGATGTCGGAGAAGACCCTATCTAGTAGCCTAGTGAGCACAGCTGCCCCCGTGGGGAGCCCGAAAGGCACGCGGTTGTATTCGTATAAATTCCAGTCCGTGGCAAACGCTGTAAGGTGTTTAGACTCTTCAGCAAGGGGAATTTGATTATAGGCCTGATTCAAGTCCAAGATAGTAAAGAACTTGGCCTTACGAAACCATGAAAAGCAAGAATGAAGGTCGGGAAGGGGCACAGATTGTAACACCACCTTCCGATTGAGAGCCCTGTAGTCAATTACAGGACTGAAGCCCCCTTGGGGTTTCGGGACTAGAAAAATAGGCGAAGAATACGCTGACTTAGAGGGCCTAATAATACCATCCTTCAACATCTGATCGATGATTTCTTTCAGAGCCTTCATTTTAGGTGGAGATAGCCTATACGGTGGAAAACGGACAGGAATCGAATCCGTGACCTCAATTTTGTATTCGATCAGGTCAGTAACGCCAAGAGTATCAGAGAATACCTCGGGAAACGACTGACACAGTTTGCGAATACTATCAGCCTGCTCCTCAGGTAGATGTCTAAGGTCTAACAACATCTCATCCTGGGTAGGCGAAATAGAAGAACATGACACAGAATTACACTTTAATAGTGGAATTTTACAACTAGAAGCAAATTTGAGTGTGCACGACCTAGACTGGAGATCGAGCACAAGACCAGTGTGAGAAATAAAGTCAGCTCCCAATATAATGGGGCAAGACAATTGCTTGGCCACAAACAATTTAATTTTCCATGTAAATTTAAAAATACGAATTTTGACCAGTAAGGAACCTAGAATTTCTAATGGAGATGTATTAGCAGAAACACATTTCACAGGAGAAGAGTCATAGACAGGTAGGTTACAAACAGACTTCAATTTCGAGTACCATTCAGCCGAAATAATGGAACAAACACTGCCTGAATCTAATAGAGCTGTTATAGGTTCGTTATTTACCTCAATCTTAAGGAAAGGAACAGGTGCGGGGGTATCCGCCGCAATCTTAAGACACTCTTTGGGGCATTCAAAGGACAGATTAGCAGATTGAACGTTCCCAGAATTTTCGATCTGCTTACCAGGGGCTGAGCCTCGGGAAGATGAATTAGTTGACTCAGCCGAAGCCACTAGTCACTTTTGATTGTTGTTGGAAGTTACCCCAGAAGTTGAGCAGGAGGGGGTGCTATTCGAATTGGGACAATTCTTGGCGATATGTGAGAAAGCCCCACATTTAAAACAGCCTTGTGATGAACCAGCTTCATTATTTGCCCTACTAGACTTGATCAGAGGACACTTATTGCGCAGATGGTCAGGCGCCCCGCACGCATAACATTTACGGGGATTGACTGGTCGGCGAGGTGGAGGCCGAGTGTTACTAAAGGAAGGCGGGGGTTCTTTCGCGACACGCAAAGAATCGGCGTATCTAACTCCTTCCGCCGAGACGGCCAACGCTTCAAGTTCCGAGAAGGTTTGCGGGCACGCCGCGAAACACAAATATGACCTATAGGGAGGTGAAATTCCCTCTACAATAGCCTGCACAATCTGATCTTCAGGAAAATGAAGGGCAAACACCCTAGTATAAAACTTAATGTCCTGTATGAAATCAGCCAAGTTTTCATCCAAGCGCTGTACCCGATAATAGTATTTCTGAATCAGAGATGACCTCGCGCGGGCAGGAATGAAATTTGCAAGCAAGTGTGCGTGAAAATCTTCAATAGATGACTGTTCAGCAATAGCTCTTACTATCTTATCTGAGAGAACACCAATAGCATAAGGATAGATTATTTGTAAAATTTGACAAGGGGAAAGAGAAAACACAAGGGCGTGATCCTGAAATTCAACTAAAAATCTTAAAAATGAAATAACTTCACTGGTGGTGTTGACAGAAAACTTAGAGATACCTCTTAGCAACATTGCCAATGGATGAGGCAAGCTGCTAAACCCGGGTGACATAGTAGGTAGAGGTTTCAGGGGCAAAGAAGTTAATTCAGAACGGATGTTACTCAACGATGCACGGCGTTCAGGCTCGTTGTCCAATGGGGCAGAGATAGTTTGAGCAGTGGGGGTTTTCCTATTTACTTCTCCCTTAGGAGACTCTTCCTCGCTACCTACATTCACTATGGTGGGTTGATCAGATTTGGGAGGAATTTCCCCAGTTAACAATTGAGTGACTTTACTAGACAATTCAGAAATAGTTTCAAGGAGCGTATTAGCTTCCTTCCTCTGAACGTCATTCACCTTTAGAGACAACAGATCATTAACTCTATTTGAAAAATGATATAGCCTGCCTTGCACACGCTTAATTTGATTAGGAGAAGGATCATTTTCATCAAAAAAACTAACGACCGATGCTAGCCCAGTAATGTTCTCGACGATCGTGGAAAGAGAGTCATCAATTTCTTTCTCTCCCAAATTGGGGATGGAAATGGGCAAATCAAGGGAGTCTCTAAGCTTGTTAGTATCGATAGCAACCGTGCCTCCAGATTGCACGTTTCTAATAGTTAATTCGTAGATCAACTCCTCTTTGCGCAAGTAGTTAAGGAGGAGAACATCGCGAGGGCCGGGCATGATAACAGAAAAATTTTGAAAAACCTCAATAAAAAATTTCCAGCAACTGAGAAAATGGTTAGAGTTCGGATCAAAACAGAGTTTAGCCGTCAAAAGGGGCTAAATTGAGACCCATTCAACCACGCTCTGCTACCACTTGTTACCGTGTTTTGGTGGTAGTTATGCATGAAAGAAGGTGCTGGGTGGTGAAGGGGTCTCAAGCTACTAAAGTGAAATTAATTTTAAAATTTAACAAGGTTATATTTTCTTTTCAAAATTAGGTAACAACAAATTGAACAGGTACTTAGTAGCCGAAACACGATTGACAATTACATTTACATAGGTACCCCATTTGGGGCTTCAAAAAGTCAGAAACATAATTCTTGAGCCATGAGCCCAACCTTACAATGAACACCATACAACAAAGGGGCCGAAAACCCCCAAACATGCCAGAAACACCGGCTTCCAATTACATCCAAAAGCCTCCTTGAGGCAGAAACACAATTTTCAAAAAGGGCAACTTCCCCTTAAAATACAAGCCTATCATAGGCCACTCCGAACTCCACCTTTAAGCCGTCCTAAAAGGACATATACACAGGAGCAAAATACCCAATCTACTGAGGTCTGTTAAATGACAAGAAAGTTAATACATGACCTCTAAAATCACAATTTGAGAGGAGGCGAACTTGCACTCCTAATACACTTTGTCTTTAAGACCTATTTTGGCTCTAAGGCCACTGATGCAAGGGCTAATCCCATACTACAGAGGTGACTTAAGAAACTACTAACTTACATTACTGAAGAATAGGTTGCGAAAAATAAGTTCACCTCAAACAATGTGAGTGGGAGCTCGAGAGGGTTAACACTCTCTATCCCAGTATGTCGCTTTACAAGAGAATAGAAGAAAAGAGAAGTTACATTATAGGGGAACGCTTAGAACCTGCCCCGAAAGTTAAACTGCTGAGCTGGCAAAGAAAAAAATTTATTAATCGGCCATTACCTTATTGTTGACCGCTGCCGAGGAAAGAGGCGCTTCCCGCCTCCTGCTATGTACTTAATACACTGAAAGATGGAACAGAAGTGGCCCGGAGACCCTAAAATCAGCAGTTTAAATACTCTCGCAGAAAGTTCTAGGCGTTAGGGGAAAGAAAACACCCTCCCACAAAGATTTTATTGGGTAGGACCCCGCAACAGATTCAAGTTGGGGAAAGATACACCAGATTGGTCAGAAATTAATTGAAAAAATTCGTGATTGGATACATTCAAAACAAGGGGAAGAAAGGGGTAAATATTGCCAACTTAAACAATGACAGAAAGAAATTTAACAAAGAACAAACTCCTGAAATTAAATTTTCTCCAACAAAATAGTTCTTTGACTCCGCACTAGGGTGCACTATTGTTGATCTTCAGTAGTGTCCTCTAGAAGAGAAAGTTCACACTTCTTAATACAAGCAAGACAAAAGTACGTCGAAAATGACACAGTTCACAAACTCAAAAATTTCCAGGTAGTGACATCTTCTGAGAAATTTGGAAATTAAGACCGTAGATAAAGTTCAGACTTCCTCCAGAAGAGGAGTTTCAACTGGCGCAACTTTTAAATAAACGGTGTGGAGGTGTACCGCCCGGTACAATTATTATTATTACTATTATTATTGCATTACATTTTCAGGTTGGTTTTCCAAACTTTATATATGCATTTAGGATGCACTGTGAAGACATTCCTGTATTCTTTTAAATAGTTCACAATGCAATTCAGTGATATCAAAATAATTTTATTAATTAATTAATATCAATATTTATTTATTTTTAATATCCTAAAATATCTATTGTAATTATTTTGACTGATGGCAAGTAGTATTTCGATGAATAACTTGAGTTGGCTACATAAAAATTTATTCACATCAATATTATTATTATTATTATTACTATTATTATTATTATCACTAAATATTCTTATTATTATTATTGTTATTCAATTGATCCACCTGGTATATAAACAATATTATCCTGGTAAATGTGTACAGTTACACAGGCATCATGTAATTGGATGAACAAATATGGGAAATATCATTTGATATAAAATTTACTGATAAATTATAAATATTTTCTTTATGGATAAACGAGGTGGTCCTGTGTGTCATGATGAGAATTCTTGTTGTACAGTCTCATAAGGTAATAATGTAACATTAACAAAATCTTATTTTACATTTTATAATATTTATCTACACTTTTCTTTCCTTTGATTTTATCAATAAAATTTTATACACATATTTAAATTTAAATCAGTCTGAGTCATAAATCATTGTAGTAAATAGTTACCAAACGCACTATCCCTATGCATCCTGATTCGACGACGGGGACTGATCGCGCCTGAGAAGAGGATCTCACCACCTTCGGTAAGTATTTTTTTAGGGCAGCCGAGGCAACAGTGGAATCCAGTCAACACCGAAGGAGCTCTGCAAGGGTGCAGCATGGCAGTTACATAATGATGTAGTTAAATTTAAAGAATCAGTTAAAGAGTTATTTTAAAGTAAGTGAATACTGCGTTGAATGAGAGAGCTTTAAGTAGAGTGGAAAATGACTGACGACGAATGGGCGCGTTATGACACCTCGCGGCCATGTAGTCCAGCGTGACGTTTTACGAATACAGCCGAGCGTCACACACTCCGAACGTAGCGATCATGATGATGTTTATTGTTTCAAGGACCGAACAGCTAGGTCATATGCCCCTAATGATACGAGGTGTAACGAAATGAAACGAAAATTAAAACTTCAGTGTATATCCACTGACTAGAATCTAAAACGGATGATGATGAAGAAAATGATCTTGAAACAAAACAATCATTGGATCCAGTTCACAATGCCTTCATTACTGGAATGATATTAATTATCTAAAGGGGTCCAACGTCCAGGTCACTAATCACTCGTAAAGCTGAACCATGGTGTTCCTCGTATAGTGGTACTGATCACAGGTATGGCTCCCTCGCAGGTACTACACACGCATGGTGTTCCTCGTATAGTGGTACTGATCACAGGTATGGCACCCCTCGCAGGTACTACACACGCATGGTGTTCCTCGTATAGTGGTACTATTCACAAGCAACGCAGACCCACGCTGTTCCTCATATGGTAGAACAGGCAACATATACTCATGGTGTTGCTCACATAATTGTACTAATCATAGGTAATGAAGACCCACGGTGTATCACACGTTATGACAACGCCCACAGGCAACAGAAACAAACCCATGGTTTTTACTCACATAATAGTACTACTCATAGGTAACACAGACCCAGTACGAACACAGTGGAACGGACGGGTGGAATACACAGGAATACACAACGCCCAGACCCGTACTGTTTCTCGCTTAATGGCACCGCTCCTATGTAACGCGTACCCATGGTTTTCCTTGCATGGTGGTACTAGTCACAAATAACGTCGACCCATGGTGTTCAGCCGTAATGGTACTGATCACAAGTATTCTTATGTTTTTAATTTCATCATCCCTTGGTCGCCCCTTTTAGTCGCCTTTGACGACATTCAGGGGATAGCGTGGGTGTAGTCTCCCACCCAGAGGGTGTCCCCAACATAGCTTACGGAACTGTGAGTGGTCTTTCAAATAGTCAACAAAGGAAGTTATTTTTCTGTTCGCATAGCGACCATCGGGTACGTAGCGCTCTGTGTAGCCGCGCCTTTAATAGCCTTACCTACTACTTCCCATGCCGTGTCTGGGAACATCTCGTATATCTTATTTTTAAACACCATGAAATAAACATTCACAATTCATTAAATGATCACTGAGATGTTTGTTAAGTAAATGATGCGACTAGCTTATAAACGAATACAGTTTAAGCTTTGACTATTTCGTAAATTTCAGTGATATTTTATGAATTAAATGCTTCGATGTCTAACAGTAATAAGGAATTTCGCTGTTGTAGCCACAGAAGAACACCCACATGGCAGCTTTAAATGTATTTGTTCTTCGAACAACCCTGATATTATATGAAAACAGCGAAGATTATAGTTTCCGACAATGCAAAGGCTTTCCCATCTAATTCCTAAAATTCTGTTTTGTTTTGTCCATGTCCCATGTCACTACCTGAGCTTATTATCCGTATCCACCTCTGGCTGGTCGTGTCAACCGTAATCTTTGATCTGCTTTGAAAACTTCTCATCGTGAAGATTGTTCTAGGTGGGATAATTCTCTGAATAGGTTATCTTTTGCCCTACATTCAGCTGTTCATGAGACACACAAGTTTACTCCTGCCTCTCTAATGTTTAAGTTTGTTTCCAACACGCCATTTTCTAATGTTTGGTCCATCAATGAGATATTGCCAGAGACAATAGATCCGGACAATGTTAGAGACCTGTGGAAGAAAGCTAAAAGTACCCTTAAAGCCTCTCATGAAAAAAGATAAGGAGAGATATGATCGTGGACGATGGACCTCCAATGTAAAAGTCGGGGATCAGGTCATAGTTAAGAATTTATACCGGCAGGCAAGCTTTCCTGCAGATTTCATGGATCGTGTATTATTTTAGATTACTTACCACCGGTCAATCTATTGGTGAGCAATCAAGTATTATTCGACCTTCAAAGTCAGCGTATTCATCGCCCATTTTTCTTGTACCGAAACCCCAAGGTGGTTTCAGGCCTGTCATCGAGAACACAGCTTTAAACCGTAAGGTTGTATTACAATCAGTGCCCCTTCCTGATCTTCATTCTTGTTCTCAATGGTTTCGTAAGGCTAAGTTTTTTAACATCTTAGATCTTAACCAAGCGTATAATCAGATTCCTTTGGTGGAAGAATCCAAACATCTTACGGCTTTCGCCACTGATTGGAGTTTGTATGAATACAGCCGCGAGCCTTTCAATTGCCTCACGGGAGTGGCTGTTCTAACCAAACTGCTGGATAGGGTCTTCTCCGACATCAAATTTGAATATCTTGATCATTATCTTGACAATGTCGTGGTGTTTTCTGAGACCCTTAAAGAACACTTACATCATCTTAAAGTAGTTCTAAATCTCCTTCGTAAGGCTGGGTTGACAATTAAGTTATCCAAAGTAGTTGTTGCTAAGCCTCCTGTGTCATTCTTAGTGCACATTGTGTCGCCCGATCGTGTTTCTATCGACCATTCCAGAAATCAATGCTATACTTGACTTCAAGTCACCTAAGGGCGTCAAAGAAATCTCCAGGTTCATAGGTAGGGTGAAATTCTTCAGGAAATTGATTCCCAACTTCGCTAATAGGGCGGCGCCCCTGAACCTACTTCGTAGGAAAGTTGTCAAGTTCGAATGGGGGACATCGCAGCAAGTTATCTCTCTCTAACGCCCCAGTATTAGCAATGCCATATTTATGCAATAAATTAATAGTTAAAAACGATGCCCCTTCATTTACTGTTGCGAATGTCCTTCTTCAAGAAACTGAACTCGGAAGGCGGCCTATTGCCTATGCGTCTAGGACCTTATCGGCTCAAGAAACCAAGTACTATACCTACGAATTAGAAGGACATGCAATCCTGTTTACCTTGGAGAAGTTCCGCCTTTATCTGGAATGTGTTATATCGACGATTCTAGAAAGCAAGTTGGGTTTTAACTAGGCCTCGTCGTACAGGACGTATCGCCCTTTGGGCTATCTGTATCTCGGCTTTTCAATTCGACGTGCGACACATTAGAGGATCTGAGAATGTGGTCGCAGATGAGTAAAGCCGTATGTTTTCTGGTGACGTCAAGTCCATTGAACAAGGGGAATGTTCTTCTCCTTCTATTTCCATTTCTATTTCCTTCTATTTGGTGCTATTTTGACTGATGCCCCTATGTTATTTCGTGACATCCAGAAAGATCAACGGGAAGATCCAATGCTGGCTCCTATAATGGAAACTATTTCTTCCGGGGAACATGTTGTCCCTGATGTGCTGAGGAATGGGGTTCTGTGCTGCCCACCGAGGCACGATCAGAAGATGAAGGTAGTGGTTCCAGCTGTTCTTGTGCCCATGATCTTTAAGTACTTTCATGAGACCTCATTATGGGGACGTTTAGGCATCTTCGAAAACCAGAGAGAAAATCAGAGAAATGTTCTTGTGGAAGAGTATGGACGGCGAAATCAGAGAAATGGTTAAAGCTTGTAAATCTTGCTTGCTTAGCAAGCCCACCTTGTCTACTAAGCTCGAGCTATTGTCATCACATCAAGCCTCTCGCCCTACGGAGTTTTTGTATATAGGCTACGTTGGACCCTTCTCTAAATGAAAGGGGAACGGGAATAAATTCATCCTTGGATGTGCAGATGGCTTCACTAGATTTTCATGGTTATTTTCGACTAAGCTGGCTACCGCTTAGTCTACCATTTCTTGCCCTAATACTATCTTTGCTTCTTTTGGTCCTTGTCAATATATAGTTTCCGACAATGCAAAGGCTTTCACATCTACCTTATTCCGAAAATTCTGTTCTGTTTTGTCCATGTCCCATGTCACTACCTCCGCTTATTATCCGCATCCATCTCTGGCTGAGGGTGTTAAACGTAATCTTCGATCTGCCTTGAAAGCTTTTCATCATGGAGATCATTCTAGGTGGGATACTTCTCTGAATTGGTTATCTTTTGCCCTAAATTCGGCTGTTCATGAGACACACAAGTTTACTCCTGCCTCTCTCATGTTTAGGTTTGTTCCCAACACGCCGTTTTCTAATCCTTGGTCCATGAATGAGATATTGCCAGAGACAATAGATCCCGACAAATATTAGGGACCTGTGGGAGAAAGCTAAAAGTACCCTTAAGGCCTCTCATGAAAAAGGTTAAGGAGAGATATGATCGTGGACGGAGGCCCACGAATTAAAAAGTCGGAGATCAGGTCATGGTTAAGAATTTGTGCCGGCAGGCAAGCTTGCCCCGAGATTTCATGGGTCGTGTATTATCTTGGATTTCTTACCACCGGTCAATCTATTGGTGAGCAATCCAGCCACTGAAATAATATTTAGGGTGCATTCATCGCAAGTAAAACCAGTATGAAATGTCTTGTTTTGCAGTATAGGCCACTAAGTTATGACAGTGAGAAAGTAGTTTCATTTCTTTCCTTAACAGCTTAGAATCTTGAAATTAATTATTTTTGCTAAGTGGTATGAGGAGGCCTTCTTCCCCGCGTATATTCATCTATGGTGTTACCTTGTTGATGTATCATCCCGTAAAAGCCTTCTCCTCTAGAGAAAGATTGCCTTTCCGCCGTTGCCCAGCTGCGATTACACTTTTCCCGACTCCAAAGCCGAGCCTGCAATTCATACACTCATCCTCGATGCCATCCGCCTTGTCTGCACCACAATACTGAAGTATTAAGAATCCCTCTCTCCATATAAATAATCACTGTCGTCCAGTAAATTATTGTTTCAGTGTCCTAATTGTCATCTGCGGCCGAGTTAAAACATCTGGTGAGTGATGCCGGCGTAGGGTAAGGGCCCACCACTCTCTGGCCCAGTCTCCTTCATGACGGGGGCTATCACCATGGCTACCCTCTCAGGGTAGCGGGAGAGATTTATCTGAGGGTATTTGTGGTGTCAGTGGGACCCCATCCGGGTATCGGCAGTGGCGGCCACTCTTGCCGTCAAACTTTCACTGTACCTCCCGGAATTCTACCGCTTCGGGAAGACAAGATTTATTTTCGGCATAATTACTTACAAATGAACTTTCATTAAGAAATTTTCTGACTATAAACTTCAGCTTCAAATTTTTCTAAAATGTAAAATTTAAAACCTGTGTCACAAAGTCAAAGACTTCAGTGGATGGAGGTCTGTACCGGACGTATACCCACTCCGTACGTTCAAAACTAGCGCCTTGGATAATCTGCAACATAAAAAAATGCCATCTGCAACATAAATTTTGAAACTACTAGTACAAGAAATTTGGACATTTTTCAACAGATGTGTCTACTGTCAACTTAGGTTGTGAGGTACTGTAAAGCTATTTCAGTGAGCTCGCAGTTGCGATCTACAGTATTCTGTATTAAGGAAGTCAATTTTCGGACGAAATTATCTTTACATCGGTCTGTTTTAGACCAACTTTGCTTTACGGGAGCGAAGGCTGGATGTACTCAGGATATCTTATTCATAAGCTAGAAGTAACAGACATGAAAGTAGCGAGAAAAATTGCCGGTAAAATCAGGTGAGAACAATGGCAGGAGGATATTCGGAATGAGGACATAAATGCTATGTTAGGAATTAACTGGATGACGCTCTACACATACACCGACTTCAGTGGTGGGGTCAGGTTAGGCGAAAGGAGGAGGATACGTTACCTAGGAGAATAATGGACTATGTTATGGAGGGTAAGAGGGTTAGAGTGAGACCAAGACGACGATGGTTAGACTTAATTTCCAATGATTTAAAGATAGGAGATGTAGAACTAAATGTGGGCACAGAACTAGTTGCAAATAGAGGATTTCGGTGGCGATTAGTAAATTCACAGAGGCTTGCAGACTGGAACGCTGGAAGCCATAACATTCTATAACGAAGATGGAGGTATGAATGTTTTCATACAATTTCTTACTGTAATATTTGTTGTCAGTGAATATTATGTAATTAAGATTTATATTTGATATCGATGTTGCCTCCGGAATATCTCGTAATTAAATGCATTGGTTTAATAATAATAATAATAATAATAATAATAATAATAATAATAATAATTTACGCAACTTACAATTCGCATAATTCCTCAGAACTGGTTTGGACTTTGTGCTCGCGTGCACAAATTTTCAAGTGCAAGTTCTGAGTTGACACAAATAATAGAGATGAGACGATAACTAAGAAGATCTCAAGGGCCACAGTAGACTAATGGAGGACATCATCCGACGGAAGGCCATCAATCACGCTGCAAGTCTTGGGAAAACTTAAATTAAGTGGAAGTAAAATACTCTTCGTGCCAGTCACGCCATCTAGGCAAGAGAGCTCTAAATGGATATATGTACAGTACTTACGAAGTCACGCTATCACGAAGATATTTTGAATCCGTTAATTATGTAACTAATTTACAGTGTATACTAAGAGTTTGAAGAATTGAAATATTATATAACATTAAAAGCTTAAGGTTATTCTATCTGACGTATCCTGGTGGAGATTTAATCTCCTTCTAAGTAGATTGCTAGTATCCCCGGTCGAGCTAGCACGTCTGTGAGCACCTCACTTCCATTTACCTTATGAGCTCCCTCTCGGGAACAGAGAGAGTGTGTGAGCCTTTGCATATCAAGATCGTGGGTTCAAACCTCGGCGGAGATAGCTAGACCTTTGAAGGGAGGGGGAAATGTCCATTCGCTGTTCCAAGTCATACGATGTCGGAATGTACTGTAAAAGATCTTTGGTGAAGCATTCGGTCTTTATTCGTTAAAATTAATTAAAACTCAGCAATTGGCCCCTAGAGAGTTGCAATTATTTTGTCATCTGGTAGAGAAAATTAGGATGTAGAAATTTACACGCAACAGATATCAGTTCAAGATGCCCACACGCAGTATGCTGGTGGTGTTTGTTGTTTAAAGGGGCCTAACATCTAGGTCATCGGCCCCTAATGGTACAAGTTGGAACGAAATGAAATTATAATTAAAATGTTAAAATGTATCCACTGTCTGGAAATTAAAATGAATGATGACAAATGATTATGAATTTAAAATACTCAGTGGATTTAATTCGTAATACCACACTTTATGACAAAATTCGAGAAAATATAGATTACCGTAGAATAAGGCATTGCCTTGGAGAACTGAAATATTTAATGAACGTAGGTTTTCGTGGCTCATTGTATTAACATAAAGAAATAAATGAACTGGATTATATATATTTAATAATAAAGCCAAGCTTTCAGCCAAATTGCATTGGCCTTCATCAGGGCATGTGAAGTTTTGCCTCCGACAGTGAGCAAGAAAATTCGCCGAAGGAACGTGGAAGTCATGCCCATTACTATCCACGGCCTACCCCACTAACTGGACTCCAGGATCGTAGCGCTGTGCTGTGGTCGACAGTAGTGATGGGACATTCGATTCATTTTACTGAATCGATTCATTTCATTCCGTTCACGTTACTGAATCGATACTGTGATCCGATTCACGGCACATTAGTCACCGCTCCTACTGCATCTGTGTAGTATGTGCTGGTAAGACAGCAGCAACAGCATTCAGTGCTCGCAGCTGCCATCTGGTCTTCATACTATGAACTCCTTTCTTAGAAAAGAATGCTAGTCACTCTAATACATCGAAGGTTTCCGAGACGCAGGATGGTAAAGGTCTAGGATTAGGAAGGTAGCAGCCATGGTGTGAATTAAGGTACAGTCGCAACATTTCTTGGTTTGAAAATGGGGAAACTACGTAAAACCATCTTAACGGCTGCCGACGGTGGGATTCGAACCCACCATCCCCCGAATACAAGCGCATAGCTACGCGATACTAACCGCACGACAACTCGCTCAGTCGTTTTTGAAAATATGTATTTTTCTATCAGCTGAGGATTTTTTTAAATCGTCATATTTTGTATAGGCTACCCGAGATGTATAGTAGCCCGCTAGTTTTCTGATTCAACATACTGTTATTGCGTCTGTCCACATATGATTGAAGTCTTGTGCAACGATGTGACATATGAACTGAGAGAATACTGAGCCGTTCTTCCTAGTATAAAACAGGTACTTTTCAATGGTCATGAGCATGACTCATAGTCATAGGGCAGGCTAGAGAAGAGTTTAATTGTCAAATGTCAACTAAGTTATAATACTAAGATTCATTAAACTAATAAATAGTATGACCTAATAGCCAACCTACTTACTAGCTATTTCAGAATTATGTTTTGACTACCTTTTTAACACTGCAAATAACACCATATATTATTTAAACCTCCCTGTAAGAAGAGGACAGTGAATGCAAATGAGTATTATTTTCAAATGAGCTGAGCTCGAGAATCCATTATAGCATACGATTCTTTCAGTGTACTGTACCATAGCTCACTGTATGTCTCGCTGCAGCGGAAGCTCGGCTCTCCGCCAGTGTCCAACTGACCAGTGAGCAGATAAGGAGCCGTGTGTATCATGTGTCTCACTGAGCCGCGCTCGTTCACGATTCTTTCGATGTGCCATGATTCACTGTCTCGCTCCAGCGGAAGCTCGGCTCCCCGTCGACGTCCGGTGAGTGCGCCACTCAGCACTGTCCGCTGGGAGTAAGCTGAATCGTGTGCCGTGAGCTCGCCGTTCCTGTGAATCGATTCACTCGGACACTTGAATGAATCGATACACTGCTTCGAATCATGCATTCAGTAGCCAACACTAGTCGACAGAGGGTGGTGAATAAGTAACTTCCCTCCAAACCACCACAGCACAGCGCTACGATCCTGGAGTCCAGTTAGTGGGGTAGGCCGTGGATAGTACGGGCATGACTTCCACGTTCCTTCGGCGAATTTCTTTGCTCACTGTCGGAGGCAAAACTTTACATGCCCTGATGAAGGCCAATGCAATTTGGCTGAAAGCTTGGCTTTATTATTAAATATATATAGTGGCTTTAATCCAGTTTATTTATTTCTTTATATTAACTGAGATATTTATATAATTCAAGTTAAAAGTTAAAATAACACATTAAAATACACAAAAACAAACTAAATCAGAATCAATAGAATAAAACGTAGTTAAAAATTAAAGAAAGGCGAGTAGAACACACACACTTAATCACGATTAAAGGCCACTATTCCTCATAAAACGGATGACGAGGTCTGCTGACTGCTCGTCATCTCGCAGGATGGGGAAGAAAAGTCTTCCATCTCTTCGTAGTTCCTTTTATCGCACAACATATTATATTATACCTATTATTATTATTATTATTATTATTATTATCTATTCTGTCAGACTTAGGCCCCTACCACTTTTCTTGCTATTGGCTTCACGACGCACCGTCACAGATAGGTCTTATGGCGACGATGGGGTAGAAAACGGCTAGGAGTTGGAAGGAAGCGGCCGTGGCCTTAAGGTACTGCCCCAGCATTTGCCTGCTGTGAAAATGGGAAACCACGGAAAACCATCTTCAGGGCTGCCGACAGTGGGATTCGAACTCACTATCTCCCGGATGCAAGCTCACAGCTGCGCGCCCCTAACTGCACGGCCAACTCGCTCGGTCAGACATACGACACATATTGTTGGAGAGTTTTTCCTTTGGCTTTAGATGTCCGTGTTTTATTCATCCTCCATTATGTTATAACCTCAACCTCTGATTTCTTACGCCCGGCTCTTTGGCAGAATTGTCAGCACACTGGCCTTCCGTTCAGAGTGCTCTGGGTTCGTTTCCCGGCAGGACTGAGGATTTTAACTACATGAACTCCTTTGGTTCGGGGACTGGATGTTTGTGATCATTTTGATACGCATCCTCATTTACATTCAACACATCATACTACGAACTACACTACTACAGTAGTATACAATACTGAATTCATTTCTCCGCAGAAGGTGGCGTCAGGAAGGCCATCCATCCGTAAAACTGGGGTTAATTCACATTAGTACCGACTTGAAATTACTAGGGAAGGTCGAGGAAGGAAAGGAAGAAACCTCTGGTTATAAGGTCAGAAATACTTCTTGTTTCCTTTTTGTGATGGAGTAAAATTAAAAGAATTATAATTCAAATTCCACTCAAACAATCCAAAAATATATTTCAGTTAACATCTTCTTTCGATAGACGACTCTACCTGTATATTAGTACTGACGTCACGTTTTAGTTAAAGGCCGCAGAATCAAAACACGGTACTGGTCGATGGCATTTAATATTTGAATTTTGGGGACTTGTGTTAGTCTATTTTGCTGGAATGTTAAGATGCCCTTTCTAATGGTGACTTTCCATTACATTCCTGTCTAATGGTATTAACTTAATCTTTGGAGGGATATTTTAATCTGCACACTATTATTCCTCCGTTTCTAATAAGTAACAAGTGCAACCTGTAATCTGTCTTCTAGGCTTATGCTTCACATTGCTCTAAATTCCACAAAATCTTGTATTACATTTCCTTGTGTGTAAGATAGTGGACACTTTGTCAGTGAATCCTACCTTATCATTCTTACAGAAAAAGTTTATCATGCTGCCACGGATGGAGCTTCTAAAAGCAAGAGATAAATACACAACAATTTATTCTTTGTACACTTCTATGTAATTAATTTCAGTTATTTTAGAACATTGTCGATGAAGCAGGAAGTATTATATGAACTTGCGTGAGGCAACAAGTTACAAACGGAGAATATTAAAAACTTTGTGAAAAGGGGTGGAACAGAACAGTTCAAGCCGTAATAGTTCGTATTCTCTCCAAATGAAGCAACATCTAGTGGAATTGTTACTACAGATTGTTCGGAAAACTGAAACTAATTTGAACTGGAAGTGGATATATAAAGACACTTGCCCTACTCTGTTTTGTACGGGCGCTGTTCTGCCGTTTCGTAACATACTGTCATGAATCGAGCGTGTTGGATACCGCAGGTGGCCTTACTAGTTGATTTGGATTTAAGTGTTGCACATTTGGTGTGTCACATATGTCTGGATCACTCTTCGTTACTGGATATTGCTTATGAATGGCTATTTCTTATCGCAACAGGAAAGTCGGAGATGGAGAATCAGCACTTAGAATGCTGATGTGAATGGGGACGGCGTAGTGGGAAGAATGAACCAATAACCTAAGCCTGTGATGTTCGGCATATGGTGGTACTAATCATGGCGACTGCAAAACACACAGTGAACCACTCACTGCTGCTACTAATCACAAAGGTATTGATTACGTAACATAGTGGTACTACTCGCAAGTAAAGGCGACCCATGTTGTTCCTCGCGAGATGGTACTAATCACGAGTAGTGTCATGGTTCTAATTCAATCATTCGTTGGTCACCCCTTTTAGTCGCCTCTTACGACAAGCAGGTGATACCGTGGCTGTGTTCTTTGTCTGCGTCCCCCACCCACCGGGTGGAGAGAGAAAGGAAAAGGTAGAAAGAAGGGATCCGACACTTCGAAAAATGAAGTACCAGACAAAGAAAGACAAGGGCCACAAAGGGCGTGAAAAAAGAAAGACTAGCTAGATCTCGAAAGCACTAATACCGTCGGGGTCGGAAAAGAACAAGGGTTGACCAAGGGAGATCGGACAGGATAGATGAAAGTGAGGAGCCTGGCACAAGTAATTGGAAGGAATGACATACTCAGCTAAGGACCCCGTGGTCGCCAACGCACGCTCCCTTGTTGAGATATCCTGGGGTCCCTTTTAGTCGCATCTTATGAAAGGCAAGGAATACCGTGTGTGTATTAATCACCTGCGTCTCCCACCCAGAGGGGGTTTGCCGTATCGAGAAATGGTGGTAAATATTGATTAACATTTTGAATAGTCTGCTTAGTTTTGTGATGTGATAACTGCTTAGGGATACAGGTCCTAGAATTTAGATCATTGTCCCCGCATTTCAAAGATCCTGTCGGCAGAATGTCTATTACTTTTCTGTGTTTCACTGGTGTGTTCTTGTTGTTTTAAGTTTGTGTGGATTAATTACTATCTGTTATTCCTTGATTTAGTGCTGTATCCACAGTATATTCATTGTTTGAAGATATTCATTATTCCCCTGCTCTGGTTGTAGTTCGCTGAGGAATTCCGGGTTGATTTCCGTATTTCAACGTCCATTAGAAGGCTGCTTCGCGTTATTGTTTCCGTCCACGAACCTACTGCGCTGGCGTAGCAGGGAGAGAGGTGATACTCCCACGTGGCGCGTCCCAGGTGGCGGATAGGGAGGTCCTAACCGGCTTTCCGGCGGACTTGAGGGAAATAAAATATCTCTCGCGGACCAAACACACTACCCCCTGCGGGTAGGGAACGCACATGTAGAATACACCCGTGGTATCCCCTGCCTGTCATAAGAGGCGACTAAAAGGGGCCCAAGGGGCTCTCAACTTGGGAGTGTGGATTGGCGACCACGGGACCCTTGGCTGAGTCTTAGCATTCCTTCCACTTACTCGTGCCAGGCTCTTCACTTTCGTCTATCCTATCCGACCTCCCTTGGTCAACTCTTGTTCTTTTCCGACCCCGACGGTATTAGAGCATTTGAGGCCTAGGGAGGTTTTCATTTTCACGCCCTTCATGGCCCTTGCCTTTTTTCGTCCGTTACTTCCTTTTTTCGAAGTGACGGATCGCTTCTTTCTTCTTTTTTCTCTCTCTCTACCCCCTGTGGGCGGGGGACACAGACGAATAATGCACCCACGGTATCCTCTGTCTGCCGTGAGAGGCGACTAAAAGGGGCGACCAAGGGATGATTGTCTTAGAACCCTGAAACTACTTTTGATTCGTACCATCACGTGGAGAACACCATGGGTTGCCTGTACTTGCGAGCAGTACCACTAAATTAGGTACGAAATAAGTTTGTGATTAGTAGCAGCAAAGAATGGGTTCTCCTGTGCGTTTCCAGTACCCGTGCGTCGTACCCATGTGAGCAACACCGCGGGTCTGGGCGTAGCCTGTGAGTCGTACCACTATATGAGCGACTCTGTGGGTCTGCGTTGCCGGTGATTAGTGCCCACTATGTGAGGAACACCACGGGAATACCGGCACCCGTGACTAGTACACCTAGGTGAGGAACCTCATCGGTTTGTAATCGAAACAGACTTTCAACGTTTTAGGTCGTGTTACGTACAAGTAGTACGTGTTGAAGAGATTTTAAGTACAGAACAAAAATGGCCAGCCGGACACCAGTGGGATCCGAACCCACAACCTCCCGAACAGAACAAAGATGGCCTAGGCCACCATAGCTCAATTGGTAGAGCAACCGACGCGAAATCGGGAGGTTGTGGGTTCGGATCCCACTGGTGTCTGGCTGGCCATTTTTGTTCTGTACTTAAAATCTCTTCAACACGTACTACATGTACGTAACACGACCTAAAACGTTGAAAGTCTGTTTCGATTACAATGCGGTCGTGAAAATTCAATATTCATTCATCGGTTTGTGTTGGCTATGTGTGGTGCCCTTGTGTGAGAAACACCATAGGTCTGCGTTACCTGTACGAAGTACAATACTTTTGAGTAGTACCATCTTGTGTGGAACACGCTATTTTTGATTAGTACCCCAACATGACAAATACCATGGTTCTACTTTACTCGCGACATATAGCATTCTGAGGGACCTTAGACCTGGATTTTGGACCCTTTTAGACATCAAGCATCCTCGATTCAGGATTGTGCTTTATAAGTGGCCCCTTGGTCAGTAATACTATTATTTATGACCTTTTTTTGAGTTGGATCCACTGTTTTTGTTCGTTTTTTGTTTTGTTTTTTGGTTCATGTCCATCAATTCATTCTTCATGACACTTTTTTGTTATCTTGGTCAGTGGATTATTTTGAACTTTTTGTTGACATTTCATTTCGTACCATAAGGGACGATGACCTCGATATTAGGCCCCTTTAAACAACAAGCATCATCATCATCATCATCATCATATTGTTTGCGTTGATCACTTGTTCGCTGTTCAATTATATTCAAGTGAACGACTGATCTCTATCCAGTAATGTTTCTTTCCATGTTCGTTGTGTTGAGTAAAGAACGCATGGCGTCTGCGTTCATTACTCGAGCCCTCGCCAAGCGTTGTCTATGCAGCGAGTCTTGGTGGTATGACGGTAGTTACACTCTGTTCGCCAATTCTCCTACCTATACCTTTTGGACTAACATGTGAACTTTGAAATTAGCATCTCTCGGCTTCTTGCCAATGAACTCTGCCCTTATTCAATTTTAAGTGGACTATCTTCCCACATTTGTATCTACTTATGTGTAGAGGAGTACCAAGTCTGGACGGTTCTGCTACCTAGTGATTAGCGCTTGAATTTCCGGTGGCTGTGCACCGCGTTTTCCTCAGCCAATCAACGCTCGACTGGTATGCTGTCTAGGGAACGTGTTGACGCGATTGGTTCCGAGTTGAGCCACGATGGAGGACCGACGTTTAATATGGATCCACAGTGGGATAGACCCTGCGGGAAACTCACTTTCTACGGGCATTGGAGCCCATTAAGTTGTCCTCCTTTTAATTTTTTTAACTTGTGTGAAACATCGACATTTTCATCTGGTTTTCCATCGTGTGGAAGGTAACATCCTGTGGCCTGTGTAATATCGTTGGTAATGGATCAAAACTGTAAGTGATTCAGCTACATTTCTTCTGTTGGAGATTTTCTCTACAAATGGATTAAACCTGAATAAAGTGTTTTTAGAAGAAGAAAAAAGGAATTATAAAACAGCGCGTCTCAAAATTGAACTTTAAACATCAAGCTTAAAATAATAATAATAATAATAATAATAATAATAATAATAATAATAATAATAATAATAATAATAATAATAAACTATAACTTAGATAAGCTAGAAATACTAGAAAGGCGAATCATGAGGAAAATATTAGGCCCACAAAACACAGCAGAAGGTTGGAAATTACGAAGTAATGCTGAAATATATCAAAAAATAGAAAATATATCAGATGTGATGAGGAAAAGGAGACCTATGTTTTTTGGACATTTACGTCGAATGCAAGATAGTAGATTAACCAGTAAGATTTTCAGATATTTGTGGGATAAGAAATCAACGACGAGCTGGGTCAATGAAGTAAGAAAGGATTTAGAAAAAAACAATATAACAACAGAAGAAATAAATAATAGAGAAGGCTTTCGGGAAAAAGTATTGAAAATAGAAGGATTCCAAGGTAGGAAAGTAAAAAAGACTGGTTCAAAGTGGTCTGAAGACAGAAAGAAGAAACATAGTGAACAGATGAAAGCGTACTGGAAGAAAAGGAAAGAAAAAAGGAGAAGGAATTGAAATTGGCACGTGGTCCTCTGGTGGCCCATTCGAAAGAATAATAATAATAATAATAATAATAATAATAATAATAATAATAATAATAATAATAATAAAAATAATATCTGTGTTTGGTATATATGATTCGATCAACTAAACTTCATTTTGATGTGTGGAAAACACAATATGTCGATGGTTCTTCAAAGTTTAATTTTAAATGTTTATTGTTATTTTTAGACATAAAACGCACACCGAATGTAATATTTTCTTTGTGAATCAAAGAGGTCACCGCAAGGTTTTCCCTTAATCTCGCCTAACTCATATCTTTTTTTAAATTTCTCGTCGTGTTTATGTTCTTGTTTTTTGTGTAATTCTGTCCTGTTTTATGAATTATTGCCCATTTAATTTTGTGCTGGTTCCGTTTCTATTTTGTATTGGCGGACGCGTTGTTTCTCGTTCGGTCACCCTAGCAACGGATTGTTGATATCATTGTTGTGAAGTTTGGGATTGACTGGGCCCGTCATGCTTGATTTTTGCCTTCGATACGGTGGATAATTATATGATTTCAGTGTGTACTGACCGTGTTGTGGTTCAACTTTTTCATTTTCGCCGTCTATTAATCTTCTGTGTTTTTATTTTGGGCTATTTGTTTTCTTGTCTGCTAATTAATTTATCATCCTTGCGTCGACCCGTTGTTGGGAAATGGGTGTTAAATCACACACAATTTTAAAGGAACTTAAAGAAGACTCACACCGCCGGATGAACTTTGTAATTAATTTAGATTAAGAATAAAGGCCTTATTTAATGCATTTTAAGCTAGGCGACCGGTCACAACTGTAAGTTTTAATTATCTCTGATTTTCAAGTCCTTATTTTTACATTTTTGTTTACGGAGGTCAACATTTTATTTTGTTTTCGACTATCTTAAACTGGTCAACATTTTTATTTGTTCTTAACTACCTTAAACTAATCCTCACTTAAGAATTAAAGTTTTGGATACCTAATGACCGTTTATTTTCATTTATTTGAATCGATTCACCACTGTCACTTTTATTTTTCTTAATTTCGACTTCGGCCTTTGATGTTATTGCTCGCGCTTCCCAAGGTAAGTGTATTGTTTTTTACCCATTCTATTATTGTTGCTATGTGTTGTTTGTGCTTTTCCCTTGCTTTTTTGGGTACCTCACTCGTACTAGCCTTAACTCCCTTCAAGAACTAGCACGCTACCAACCTTCATACCTTGTGGGTTTCCACCTTACGTGGGGTTATGGGTTTGCCCTGCGGGCGGCGTAGTGATTGCAGAAGAATTTTGCAAAGATGTTTCGGTGGTGCTGACATGTTGATGTTGGGTAACAGCAGTTATGTCATTGTCCGCTGTGGCCCGTCAGGTGTCCGCAGTATCAAGCACCAGCTCCCCGGTAGCGCCTGTTTCTGAAGCCCTTTACCATCGCCACGAGACCTACGACCAAGTTTGCAGCCACCTTACTGATCTGTTCTACAAAAAATATAATTCTGGAAGAAAAATATGTGATTCGTGTAAACATACTAACGCTGAATTCAAATATGCTTTTAGTTTTCATAAATCAGTGATAGTTTAAGAGTAATCAGTGTTTTAATTTCTGTTAATATGTTCATATTATCTATATATAAAATAACTTGTCCTGACTGAGTGACCGACTGACTCATCATCGCCGAGCCAAAACTACTGGATATAAAGGAATGGAATTTTGGAGATACATTCATATAGGCCTAATACATGTTCAAAATTATACGTTTTCTGCTATTCTCATTTGTCGTAGTCTTGATAGCATCCTTATTCTCTCCCCGTGCCTTTCTGACATGCCTATCAGTTTCTATTACAATTTCATCACCGGGCGAGTTGGTCGTGCGGTCAGGGGCACGCGGCTGTGAGCTTTCATCCGGGAGATAGTAGGTTCGAATCCCACTATCGGCAGCCCTGAAGATGGTTTTCCGTGGTTTTCCATTTTCACACTAGGCAGATGCTGGGGCTGTACCTTAATTAAGGCCACGGCCGCTTCCTTCCAACTCCTAGGCCTTTCATATCCAATTGTTGCCATAAGACCTATCTCTGTCGGTGCGACGTAAAGCAACTAGCAAAAAAAAAAAAAAATCCTTTTTGCCGTGAACGCACGTCTCCGTGCAGCCGGATGTTGTAGCTACAGGAACGGAGGGTTGTGCGGTCAAACTTCGCACGGTCTGAAGTGCATTTGTTCACCCAGCAGTCTGGAATTAAATACATTTTTGTTTTTTCATGTGAGGTGGGATTTGACTCTTGACCAAAAAAGGTCCCATACGTTATAGTAATATGGCGTATGGTCCCAAAGCTTATATATAAAAAGCTGAAGAAATTACAGACGTGAAATTTGGTATTTTGAATCTCCTTTAAAATAAAGAAGCACATACTTTTGTTTTCGAAAAGTTTACTTAAATGGGGACGGGGTTGAAAAGACGTGAAGAAGTTGAATTCTTTTTATGAAGTTACTTATATCTGAACAACTAAAGATGTTACAGACGTGAAAACTGGTATTTGGAATTTCCATTAAAAATAAAGAAACATGTAGGCCTACTTCTTGTTTTCGAAAAATCCACTCAAGGGTCTGAAAAGAATTGGAAAAGCGGGTGAATTTTTAAAGTGAGTACTTGTATATCTACAGTATATAGCAAAAAGTTAACATGTTATAGACATGGTATTTGGTATTTGGAAAGTCCTTTAAAAATATAGAATCATGTACCGGTATTTTCTTTTTGTTTCGGAAAAGGCACTTAACGGGTGTGAAAAGAAGAAAGACACAAAAATCTCGTCACTGACATCGCAGGTATTGCAGGCAACACCACCACGAATGTAGTACCCACTTTTTCACCGCGATATGTAGTTAGAGGCCTCTGATAGAGCACCGTTAAGCATGGCATGAGTATCAGATTGGTGACATCTCATTAAATGCCATATTATTATTATTATTATTATTATTATTATTATTATTATTATTATTATTATTATTGATGCTGTCACGACCCATACTTGTCGTGTAAAGAAAACAAGGGAAACTCTTTATGTTGCTCCGCGTCTTCAGTAGAAAATCTTGGCTGTTCACGAGGAAGGCTTCTACAATAATCAAGGTTTGAATTTAAGAATGTTCGAGCCACGGCCGACTTGATGCGTCGCTCTAGCTAGCTCCTTACCGGCCTTGACAATCGGGCCCACGCACTGTAATCGGAGTAGTTACACAGCTCGACACGTGGCGCTGGCGGCCTAACTATTTGCGGTAGAAATGCATACTTCTTTATGGATAATTTATTGACTTTGGTTGCTGATTTATCGTAATTTAGAGTTATGGAGAATGTAACATGGGTTAATACTGTTAAAATGATTAATCTTAAAGGTTACTTTCGTTGATATTTGCCAAAATGATGTCGTGAAATGAAACTGTGGGGAGATTACTTAGTCCAGCTGACGTTCTGATATTGACTCTGATTGCCGATGTATCTTAATTTAGGGAATAAAATAGTATGTTACATTGACTAATATTGTTAAAATGATTAATCCTAAAGGCTACTTTCATTGATATGTGCCAAAAACAACGTCGTGAAATGAAACTGCGGAGGATGGAGTAGTCCAACAGTCGTTCCTTAATTGTGAGGAATAATAGTAATCATTTTTAATATCTTGGCATTTAGATTCATAGCAGAACTTACCACAATGCTTTTGTCTTCTGATATTAATATTGAGATTAATAGTCATTGTTCAATTAGAGTTTTAAAATTCTTCAAGCGCTGCTCTCAGGAAGGGGGCTGGACAAGACATAAGAGTCTTACTTTTTCCATATTCGTTGTATGCAGAACATAAATATTTTGACTCAAACATCTTTAAATGTTAATTTCAATATATATAGTTTCAGATTACATTTCATTCATACCTTTCACTCGAATATTAAATATCGGACAAGCTGGCCATGCTAAATTCAGACAATGAATTTTACTTGAAATGCAGTAGGGTGGAACAAGTTGGCCGCGCGGCGTGCAGCTGTGAGCTGTGAGCTTGCATCCGGAAGATAGTGGGTTCGAACCCCACTGTCGGCAGTTCTGGAGATGGTTTTCCGTGGTTTCCCATTTTCACATCAGGCTGTACCTCAATTAAGGCCACGGCCTATTCCTTCCCACTGCTAGCCCTTTCCTATTCCACCGGCGTTATAAGACCTATCTGTGTCGGTGCGACGTAAAACAAATAGCGGAAGAAGAAGAAGAATTTTAAATAAAAATTCAATGAGAGTTTGTATTTTGAGTAAATAAATTGTAAACTGTTCTCTGCTCGATGATGATGATGCTTGTTGTCTAAATGGGCCTAACATCTAGGTCATCGGCCCCATTGCTCAGGTAACAACATTTCATACGTTGGCCTTACCGTCATAGCAGTAGTGATTCTTACTTGTCAATGTTTAAATGTTAAAGTTCAGATTATCTTGAACAAAATTGTGTTGTGTTGCTGTCATATGCAAATACGACACCGCCTAAAGGATTATTCTATGAAAAAAATTCATGGGTAAAAATACCTGATTAGCGTGATTAGCGGCCACTTGCGGAGGCCCGGGTTCGATTCCTGGCCCTGCCACGAAATTTCAAAAGTGGTACGAAGGCTGGAACGGGATCCACTCAGCCTTGGGAGGTCAACTGTGTGGAGGGTGGTATCGATTCCCACCTCAGACATCCTCGAAGTGGTTTTCCATAGTTTCCCACTTCTCCTCCAAGCAAATACCGGGATGGTAACTAACTTAAGGCCACGGCTGCTTCCTTCCCTCTTCCTTGGCTATGCCTTCCAATCTTCCCATCCCCAACACAAGGCCCCTGTTCAGCATAGAAGTTGCAGCCGCCTGGGCGAGCTACTGGTCATCCTTCCTAGTTGTATCTCCCGACCCGCAGTCTCACGCTCCAGGATACTACCCTTGAGGTGGTAGAGATGGGATCCCTCACTGAGTCCGAGAGAAAAGCCAACGCTGGAGGGGTAAACAGAGTAAGAAAAAAGAAAGAACGAAGGTAAATACCCGACATAGAAACGGAAAACTAAGACGAGAGTGTTACCTGCTTTTAGCCACTCCGTAGTTTTGTCCTGGTCTACAGAGAATTCGTGAAATGATAGTGTCCATTTGCCTTTTTTCCTGTTCGGAATACAAAAAAGGCACACAGCAATATATATTCGAATATTTCCTAACACAGTTAAAGAAAAGCAAATCAACACACATTAAAAAACTAATTAGCACATAAATTAAAATCCTTGTTCAGGACGAAGTTACAGCAAGAAATCACTTTGTTCTTGTTTCCATAAAATTTCTCCTCGAAGTACGAAAAGGTGCACAAGAATGTCTCAAATTCCAAGATTTGTAAACACAATTTAAAAAATATAATCACCACACTACACAATAAAAAATAAACTCACCAGCGCATAACTATCAGATCTCATTATCAAGCCAACAAGCACCTCATTGCGAGCACATTGCCAACATTTACGACAGCAAAACTAAAAAATAAAACTGGAAATGCGGCAATTTGCGGTATACAACTACCTGTCAGTGGGTAGTAGGCCAGCGCTCCAGCGGCATTACGGTGAAACTTTCCAATTACAGCTTTATGCTGGGCTTCACAAGCGATTGTCAAGGCCGGTATAAGGAGCGCAGCGAGGTATCTAGTAGGCCGTGGTTCGAGCTGTAGTGGTACGCTCGTTTGTCACCAGATGGCTCGCTGTATGCTGGCACAGCGCTCCAAGTGGGAGCTGACGATAACATTAAGCTCCAATTAAGATGTTCATCACACAGTGTTTGTGTGAGAAGTAACAGAGAGGACAACGGACGGATGTAGTAGAAATACAGCAATAAACGGAAACTAATAAAATAAAATGTAAGGGAAGACACCGGGGTAGAATAGAACAGAGCTGAAGAATGGAAAGAAAGTATTTGGAGAATGATAAATGTCAGAGGGAGGAGGGAGCATAACCATTGGGCACATGTTCACCTTGCTTCCTTGACACGGCATAAGCCCAGTAGTCCATATCATGTTATTATTATTATTAGTATTAGCGAAGCTGCTGACCATGATCGTTAAGGCAGTGCTCATATGAAGTGAGACATACGAAGTTGTTGATGGCGATTTGTCCGTCGGATGGGGACATTAAGCCTTGAGTAAACCCCTTGGTGCTATTCGACAGGAATGTGCCGGAACCGGGTTTCACCCTCTCCCTTCCTACTATCATATATCATTAACTCCTCCGATGAGGTTGACGTCAGGAAGGGCATCCGGTCATAGAAAGTCGCCACGACAGATTCATCTCACCTCATACCCGTAACCGTAGAGAAACGGGACAAGGGTTGGATTATAGATTAGAGACCACAATAAGCAACATTTACACATTTTAGAAGCTTTCTTTGCAGCCCACTATTGTTGCATCTCTCTCTGGCAGCCTGTCTCCTTTCTTCTGTTCTTCTTCACGAAAACCCTTCAAGTTATTGATCTGGTGTCGGTACGTGGTTCTGTTAACAATGTCTTCACTATTTAGTCCAATTTTTTTTCAGATCCTTCCTGTCCTATCTGAACCACTTATCGCATGTGGTAGGTCTACTATCGAGTATGGTAAAAATTTTGTTGGTCAACCGCTTGTCTTCCATTCTAAATATATGGCCATAGAACTTGAGTCAACGCTTGTTGATGGATTTCACCATTCGTTCGGTTTTTTGGTAAAGTTCCTCCCGTACTCGCAATCTCTATTGTCCAGCTACGACTTTAGGCCCATTATCTTTCCATGGAATTCCTCTCGAACTTCTCAGCTTCCCTCAGACCAGACTTTCCAGTAACTCGGGGGCGTTCACTTCCATAGAGACCTTCGGGTTTAATCACCGTGTCGTAATGTTTGAGTTTAGCTTGCATTCAAATTGCCTTTTTCTTGTACAGGTCGTGTGTTCTGCCATCCTATCTCCCCTGTTGTTGTTAGCTTCTCTTTCATTAAATCCCATCTGCACAATCTCACCGACATATTTGAAGCTGTTAACTGTTTCAGTAGTACCACACCCTCTCTCTAGCTGTTGGTCACTGTGGTGATATTAGTCAAGTTCTTGGTTTATTTTAAAGGAGATCCTAACTCCAGCCTTTTTAGGTTGTTGTTTCAAAAGCTGTTTCTAGAAAGGACCGCTAAATCATCAGCAAAAGCTAGACAGTTGATCTTGACACCGTTCTTTGAACCTCCAATACTTGGTTCAGTAATCCTTTCTTGTTCAGTTATTATCCCATTAACGGATAATCTTCCACAACACGCAATTATTATTATTATTATTATTATTATTATTATTATTATTATTATTATTATTATTATTATTATTATTATTATTATTATTATTATTATTATTATTTCCGATGAGGCCTCCTAAGGACACGTGCCAATTTCAATTCAGTTCTTCATACTTTGTTTTCTCTTCCGCTCCTTACAATATTCTTTCATCTTTCTCTATGCTGTTTCCTTCTGTCCTCGGACCACTTCGCACCAGGATTCTTGTTCAATCTTCCGTGGAATCCTAGCATACTTACTACCCTCTTTCTAAAAATGTATCTGTCCATAGTTTGTTCTTGTCTTGTATTTCTTTCTAAATCTTTCTTTACTTCTTGAATCCAGGTAGTTGTTGCCCTTTTTGTCCCAAAGATACTTGAAAATCCTATTTATTTATCTGAAATCATCCATTCTGTAAATATGTCCGAAAAACTGCAATATCCTTTTTCTTATGTTTTCTGTTATATTTTCTATGTTCCTGTATATTTCATCATTAGATCTTAATTTCCAAACTTCTGCTGTTTTCACAGGGCCTAAGATTTTTCTCATGATTCTCCTTTCTAGTGCCTCAAGTTTATCTAATATATTGTTTAGTAGCAGGCATTCACTTGCATATAAGCATTCCGGTTTATTATTATTATTATTATTATTATTATTATTATTATTATTATTATTATTATTATTATTATTATTATTATTATTAATATTAATACTACTGTGCTTTATTAGGTTGCAGTGGCTGCCGGCTTGAATGGGTGTACAGAGAAAAGATGGGAGAATAATTTAAAACACTATAATTTTAAATTTTATTCCATTTCCTTTTTTTTTTTCTGAACAACAACAAATAACAGTTGAATGTTGAGCTCATCAGCTCTGATCACAACATTGAATCAAAGTCAAACTTTAGTTACAATAATTTACAAAATGACCTTGTAACTCGAAGTTTCCAAGAGCACCTTTACTCCACTCAGTTTCCACTGTAGGAGACTACAATCTAGGCTCTCAAAGGCACCACACACTGGATAAACCTTGAAAACAGAGTTCACTGTCATTTCTGCTCGACACTCACCCATAATAATTAATGACACTTTAAACAGAGGCAATTAGTGACCATTCTAAACGGCCTTAGTGGTCAAAAGAAAACGTTTAAGATATCGGCCGTAAACAAAATGCCAGGAGGCAAAACACTTGCACTCCATTTGAACTACAGTTGAAGGGTGCACACTCCTTATGCCCTAATTTACATCTTTCCCAGCGGGTTTTGAACAGTTGGTTGCAAATTACATTTAGACGTTGATGTTAAACTTTAGAAATTTTCATAACGAGTGAATTTACAAATCTTTTCCTCGGGTTAGCTTCCTGCATGTCTGCAGTTATCTTGAGCTGGTGGGCCTTGCCCGGCCTCAACTAACGTATGTACTCTAGACTGGAGTGATGAAGAAGACAACATGGCCCAAAAGCTCCCAGCTTTTATAGCGGAGGGGAAAGTTCCAGAACACTCTAGGCCGTTGGCCTGTAGACACCCCCAATTTTGATTGGTTACCAAAATATATACCAAAATTTCCGATTGGCTAAAAATTTCAGAAAGAAAGAAATGATAAAAGTGCTAGTAAACTTAGCACACAAAAAACAATCTACAGACACTTCAGTTTTACCAACTTAGAAAATACACTTTTCTTATGAAAATTAATTGTCCTCCCACCAGACGGGGAACTTACGTCGACTGTACAGACATTATAGTTTACATCACAGATAGCTTTCTAAAAGGCGCTCAGTTAAAATGCACGGAGAATGTGTACCTCCGGTACAATTATTATTATTACTATTCTTATTATTAATATTACTATCTAGCATGCCCATCTGGTGATATACAGTATTTAGAGATCTCTATATCTTCTGGTATGGACCGCAATAGCGTATGTCCATATCGCACTTTTCGCTTGGACAATGTTGGCGATAATCAGTGGTGTGTACGTATTTTCAGAGTTGTGTGCATCTCGATGGATGTAGCATATTGATACGAGGAACTATCTTCTAGTTCGGTGAAAAGCGCCGAAAAAGAACTTGAGGCCAGCCGGCAGTGGTATTCGAACATACTATCACCCATTGAGAAATTAAATCTCCCGCAACTTCCCTACGACACCTCTTCAGTGATGCTGGGTATCTCATAAGACAGCTGAAGACGGAATTGTTAGAATTCTAACGAGCCCTCAATATTCACGTACAATTTTCACAGCCGATAGCCCGTCCCATTTTCGAATAAAATGGCAGTGTTCATAGTTTACTTTGGAGGCGAGGCGGAAGCGTCACCTTACTCAAATTAGTTCCATTTTATTACGTTCTTACTAAGTGTGAAGTTAACAAGACAGATATAATGTTGAGTTTTTGGTTACATGGTTCTCTTCACGCTTCAATCAACTCCGAAAAGTTTTGCTTTCCAAAGACTACAACATTCGTTTATATCTTACTGGAACTTTTTCAAGTTGTCAGAGTAAATGAATTGGAAAACTTATCCTAGCGTATTCGCGGAAGAATCAGACGCCCATAGCAATTACTTAAATAATTACATCGAATACAATTCGAGTCAAGATTCTGCTACCGATTTCTGGTCCTAAAGCTGCCTGTAAAGTAGGATATTGACATAAAATCACAGCACAAATAAATATTTAAAAAACGACTGGGTGTATTCTGTTATTTGCGTGTTCGATGCCCTGTGATATTATAATGTGCTCGAATACCTTATCCCCGTGTCGGTAAAATTTACCGGAAAATGAGATAACTAAAGTGGGAGAAAATTCCGGCACCTCACCGTCTCCGAAAACCCTAAAATTACTTACTGGAACATAAAACCTACGACACAAGTATATCAATGTTATTCAACTTGTGGTTTAATTTTGGTTCCTTCAGCCACATAAGAACCTATAATCTGCAACATTGTGCACACGAGAGGTAATTGTTATATTCGCCAGTTTATGCATCCCTACGATATAATATTAATTTTTATGCCACTGAGACGGAAACTCACCGTCTATCCAGATTCGGTTGAAAACAGAAAGGAGATATAATAGACTATCGTCACTAAGGTGTTTCAACATATGGTTATGGATGTTGTCTCGTCCAGGAAACGTGTCCTTGCAAAGCGCCAAGGCGCTGCGAAGTTCCCACTGCGTAAAGGGCACGTTGTAGTCCTCTGATGCTTGAGTGGCAAAAGTAAGGTCATGACGTTCTGCTCCCGCTTCAGAGAGAGGAAATCACGATGGTAATTCCCGGAGCCAGATACATCTGCAACTGTGGGGTGGAACAGTGATGATCCCACCTGCAATGGAAACTCCCGCTACAGAAGATGGTTCTTGTACAGCCACACTTTACGTGATGGTGTATGTGACGTCACGGGTGGCACATATCCCTCCCACGAAGCTTTCTTTCTTACTTACGTGAATCAGAACTTGTGCCATAGCGCGGAGGTTTTTAAATGTAACTAATTTGACCACATTAGGTTGCCTAGAATAGAGTTTATGAGCGCGACGGCGTTCTTTTATAGCTACTGCAATTTCTTCGTTGCACCAAGGAACGAGTTTTCGTCGAGGAGGTCCAGGCAAAGACGGAATGGACTCCCAATCAGCAGTATAACTTGTATAATATTTCGTCGTCTACGCTACGGCTATTCCCATCGTTAAAGACAGCTGCATACGTGAACTTTGGCCAATCAGCACGTTTAAGTATCGATCGACTGGGAACCTCGATGGATTTCTGTAAAGTAAGGATAATGGGAAGACTGACACTGTCACAGAGGTCATCTTGTACATCCAACGAAGCAGGGGAGCGAGCGCACGGCTGCACAGAGAAAGTACCATGCCAGGTTGGATTTTCCTGGTTCCCCTGTATTCAAAATATAAAAATCCAGCTCTTCTCTTTACTTTTCCAACTCCCTTCCTCTGGAGAAAGGCATTTCAGAGTCCCATAATTGGCGATGGGCATAAAAATTACCCATAATAGAAATTGAAGTGGGAGCCTGATCTATAAGATCAATTACACTAACGATATTGAGCGGCTTGTCTGGCGGGAATAAACACTGCAAGCCGTATTTCGACAGGCGAGGCTACACGGATCGCTACACCTGGGTTCTGAATGTAATCACTTCGGCGTAGAAATCAGAGTGAGTGAAAATTTTAACGCCACAGGAAGCTTGGTTGGCATCATCCCGTTCCGTCGACTATAGTCTGTAATTTCTCAGGACCGTATGATGACCTAGTCTGTGATTAGTTTCTTGAATACACACTCTATACTCGCCACAAACTGACTGATTAGCAGGTGCAGGTTAGTTTTATGCTTGTCATAACC